>NC_071511.1:41787578-42093437 GCF_027887155.1 Malaclemys terrapin pileata
AGTCCATTAATGGCTATTAGCCAGGATGGGTAAGGAATGGTGTCCTCTGTCTGTCAGAGGGTGGTGATGGATGGCGGGAGAGAGAGTGAGAGAGATCACTTGACCGGAATGCCTGGTCGAAAACGGAACCTGGCGGCTCCGGTCAGCACTGCCATCTGGGCTGTTAAAAGTCTGGTCGGCGGTGCTGCAGGGCTAAGGCAGGCTAGTCTCTACCTGTCCTGGCACCGTGCTATGCCCCAGAAGTGGCCAGCAGGTCCGGCTCCTAAACAGGGGGGCCGCACAGCTCTGCGCGCTGCCCCCGCCCCGAGCAGGCGAGAGCAGTGCATGGAGCCTCCTCGTCTTCCCTCCTCCCACTGCCTAGGAGCCTGACCTGCTGGCCACTTCCGGGGAACAGTACAGAGCCAGGGCAGGTGGGGAGCCTGCCTTAGCCCTGCTGCGCCGCTGACCGGAAGTCCCCGAGGTAAGCCTCTGCCCCAACCCCGAGCCCCAACCCCCTGCCCCAACTCAGAGCCCCGTCCTGCACCCTGAACCCTGCATTTCTGGCCCCACCCCGGAGCCCGCACTCTGGGTTAGAGCCCTCACCCCCTCCGGCACCCCAACCCAGTGAAAGTGAGTGAGGATGGGGGGAGGTGAGCCACCAAGGGAGGGGGAATGTAGTGAGTGGGGGCAGGGCCTCAGGGAAGGTATGGGGCAGGAGGTGGGGCCTCAGGGAAGGGGCAGGGCTAGGGTGTTCGGTTTTGTGCGATTAGAAAGTTGGCAACCCTACCATTCTCCTTAGTCTCCTCCTGCCCTGCACATCTCCCTGCCCTCCCATACCCCTGCAACCCTTATATCAACTTCCTGCTTCCCCTCTTAGGCCATGTCTACACCAGTGAGCTTACAGTGACACAACTGTACCGATGCAGCTGTGCCACTTTAAGATCACTCATGTAGCTGCTCTATGCCATAATTAACCCACCTCCAATGAGTGGCGGTAGCTATGGATATAGCGCTGTCCAAACTGGCACTTCTGTCAGTGTAACTTATGTCGCTCAGAGGGATGTTTTTTTCTCATCCATGAGTGACATAAGTTATACCGACAAAAGTGCTAGTGTAGACATAGCCTCAGTTTCCGCATCCACCTTCAGTGTCTCCAGTGCTCCTCACAGTCTGTTTCCTAATAGTGTCTTGTCTAGCCCTGCAACCACACAGTGGCAGCCGTCTGGCCTGTGAGCAAGGCCGGCCTTAACAGGTGCGGGGCCCCATGCCGGGATGCAAATTGTCTTGTGCCCTCCCCCGCCCCAACTCTGCCCCGACTCCGCCCCCTCCCTGCCCATTGGATCCCTCCCCAAATCCCCGCCTTGGCCCCGCGTCTTCCCCAAGCACACCGCATTCCTCCTCCTCACCCCTCCCTCCCAAGCCTTTGCTGATCAGCTGTTCGGCGGCACAAGCGCTGGAGGGAGGGGGGAGAAGCAGGACGCGGCTTCCCCCCCCCCCCCACTCCGCGGGCAGCCCCGGACGTTGCGGGGCCCTCTTAGGCACCGGGCCCCATTCCAGGGAATTGGCCAAATCGGCTTAAAGGCAGCCCTGCCTGCGGGTAGGGCTTTGGTCTCACTGAAAACAGCTGGAAATGGTAGGGCTGCTACATTGAACATAGGGAAATAGCAGCCATCTTGCTGGCTTCAGCCTAATTGCCAGTAAATAGACCTGGTGGCCATTTTGAATAAGAGAAAATTAATGAGTTGATAGCTTTTCATTGCATTTTCATGGGACAGGTAAAACATCTCAAAATCACTAGCCTTGAAATAAAAATTGCAAGAGTTGGCAACATTGTCACATTGAGAATTGTTACCAGTTCTCCTACAGCTAGTTTAGTATTCATCCACGCAAAAACTCTGATAGAAGCATTAGTGTAAACGAAGAACAGGCTTAACCACTACTCTATAGTCTAACCCTGAACAAAGCAGGCCTGCACTAGTGCTTCCACCTCCATACAACAACACTTTGAACCAAATTCAACCTTGGCACAAATGCAACTCCCACTGAAATGAATAGGAGCTGTGTCTGCACATGTCAGGGCTGACTTTGTCCCTTTATGCCTGAAGCTTTCCTTTGTCTGTGTTTCCCAAAATCCTACACTGTTTTTTTTTGTTGTTGTTTTGTTTTTTGGCAGAGAATTGTTGATGGAGGAGTATTTATTAAATAAACTATAAAAGGCTTGTATCTTAGAGGTTTGCACAGCAGTTGTCTGTACCACTCCCATTATGGATTGGCCTGGCCATTCAGCTCTTTGCCACATCTCAGTGGAGTGAAAATAACTGGGAGTGTTAGGAAGCTGATAGCTCAAGGTGGAGACTAAGGGCTTATCTTCACTACCTGCCTGGATCGGCGGGTAGAAATCGATCTCTCGGGGATTGAATTATCGCGTCTCGTTGGGACGCGACAATCGATCCCCGAATCGACGCACGTACTCCACCAGCCCAAGTAGGAGTAAGCGCCGTCGATGGGGAAGCCACAGCGGTCGATTTGCTGCCGTCCTCACAGTGGGGTAAGTCAGCTCGGATACGTCGAATTCAGCTACGCTATTCGCTTAGCTGAATTTACGTATCTTAAATCGTTCCCCCCCAGTGTAGACCTAGCCTTAGAAACAGATCTGGGCAGGAAAATGTTTCCTTCTGAGAATAAACTGATGCTTACACTAACTATTTTTTCTTGATTTATTCCTCACAAAGTAAAATGATAACTACAGTAATCAGGAATTAATCACTAATCACTCCATCCCACGCACAACATTTCACAGCTGACTTGCTGATTTATGTAAGGGTGGAGTGACAAAGGAAAGATGGATGCAGTAACCGGTACTGGCTATTTTTGGCATCATAATACCAGACTAGCTGAGCGAATGATATGATCTGGTACAGCAAAATCCAATGTTTCTCTGACAAATATGCATTTAAAAATGGCTGCTCAAACTAGCTCATTTTTATTTATAATAAAAAGTCTCTTATTAAATGAGCTAATTTGTGTTAAATTAATTTATATTGAATAGCACAATTAATTGCTACTGGGACTACAGAATAGATATTTGTGTAATCAATTTTAGAGGTAAGGAAGGTTCAATTTAAATAATTTTGATATTTCAAGGATAGCTGTGCTTTACTTTCAAATACTAAATAGGCAAAGATAATCATACGCCCAAATGTAACCTCTGCTGGGCATGGTTTAAATGCATAACACAACACTTCCATCATCTGTAACAGAGAAAGATAGAGTCTGACACACAATTTGGCATGAGCACTTATCTATTTTTAGGGCTGCACAACTGTGCAGGACCTACTGCAGTATGTGCACAGAGAACAGAAATTTGAACCAAACTACTTTCTGATGTAGATGTTTGCAATACACTGAGAGTCTGAAACTACTTTGTCAAGGAAGTAGTGGAATAAATGCAGGGAAAACAGAAAAAGAAAAAATGTCACCACCACTACATTTTTACTATTAGTAATATTTAGTCAATACCTGAGGCCAGAATTCTCCTCCAGCAGGAGACAAGTAACTTCTACTGAATTCATTGGGAGTTACTTGTATGCTGGGAGGTTGGGGATGGTGGTGGGAATAAGGCCCTTTAAAGTGCCAGCAAAGTGGATTAGCTATAAGTGTGAAAGTGTTAAGGCCTCCGCGGGAGGAGGGGCTGGCTTGGGGGGGGCAGAGGGGGAACCGCCCCCCAGCACAAGCCAGCAGAGCAGAGCGGGTTGGGGCTGGGTTGCTCCACTTATTTCCGCTGATGAGTGCAGGCCCGACCCCTGCTGCAGTCCTCAGGAGAGTGGGGGCAGGGCTGGGGCAGAGCAGGAGCAGGAAGAGGCGGGGTGGGGGTGGAGCAAGGGCAGGGGCTTTGGGGAATGGGTGGAGTGGGGCTGGGGCGGAGCAGGGGTGGGGGCCAAGGGGAAGAGGCGGAGCAGGGGCTGGAGCAGCATGCAGCTGCGTAGGGCACCAGGAAATTTGGTGCCCAAAATTTCCTGGTGCCCTACGCAGCTGCTTACTTTGCATATGGGTAAGGACGGCCCTGTATGGCTTCATCTATGCTATAAAAGCTGAGCTGGGAGACCAAGTTACCACATGGTAAAATCCTAACATACCAAAAACATAGTTTCCTTAGTTGTCATAGTTCCTTAGTATTTCAGATTACTTTTTTGAACACACAACCTTCAGCTAATGTCCTTGTGATGGGGTTCGACTCACCACTGCGACACCTCCTGCTGGCTGTCCTGGGGATTAGTTCTGTATGTCAGTGCACCCTCTTCTGGTGATGTCTCGCCATCATCACTTTTGTTCCAGGGACCCATGTCACTCCCAGGACCGCAGCATCCTCTTCAATGACACAGCCCCCAGCTGTGCCACACTCTGTGCTCCCCCCTTCCGGGAGAATGTCACAGTCCCTTAGTCCAGCCACTTCCTCAGTGGCAAGTGAGGGTTGGGAGGGGGAGAGGGACCCAGGCCCGCCCACTACTCCAGGTCCTGGCCCAAGGACCCTGTAGATGGCCGCTGCCTGCGACACCCACCTCTGACTCCTCAGTAGATTTCTCTGGGCCACTTCCCCATGGCCCCAGCACTCTCTTTGCTCTTGCCTCAGGGCGTCAGCCTCCAGCTCCCTGCAGCACACCAGGAGCTGCCTTTAGCTCCCCAGGTCTCTGCCTGCAGCACTGCTCTGTCCAGGGTGCTTGCTGCCTTCAGCCTGCAACGCAACCCATACACCTCCCTTCTTAAGCTCCAGGGAACGACTGAAGCTGCTCTGTACTGCATTTGTTCTTATATGGGCCTGCCTGACCCTGATTGGCTGCTCCTATAAGCCCTTCTGTGATTGGCTGCCTCCTGCGCAGCCTCCCTAGGGCTCCATTAACCCCTGGGAGATCCCAGTGTGGAGCAGGTGCCCCATCACAGTCCTGGATTTAAAAGTCATGTTATGCATATGGAACAGTGCACCATTAAGTCCAGAGCTTTATCCCTCAAGAAGAGCCATATAGTTAAGGAACAGGACAGGGAGTCAAGAGATGTGAATTGTATTCCTGGTTCCTCTATGTATGTGATCTTGGTCAAAACCAATTAATCTCCATACTCCACTTACAGGACTTCACATGGTGAGGAAGATTTTTTTCATAACATATTTTGAAGTAGTGTCTTCTCTTGGTGCTGACTAATACAGCTCTTCAGAACCTCCTACATCATGTTACTTTGGTTCACAAACAGAGGCCTGGTCTACACTGCAAGTTAAGTAGTAAGCGGTCTTTCATCAATCTAGCTGTGGGAGTGTCTTCACTTAAATTTGGCTCCCATTGACGTAAATGCCTCTCTACGCTGATTTAGTAACACTACCTCCCTGAGCGGTGCAAAGTCACAGTTGATATAATTAGGCTGATGCAGTGTCAGTGGCTTTCAGGACCCATCCCACAATGCCCCACACTGACAAAACGATCGATACAAGCACTCCTGGTGAGGCTGAGCATCACCAAGCATACGCACACACAAGCGATTTTATAACTACAGTCTCTGTATGCTGACTTAAGTTAGGTCAACACAATTTTGTAGTGTAGACATGGCCTCATTAGCTTACCACTAATATCACCATGAATAACTTTTATTTCCAAAATATCTGAGCTTTGCTTCCATCCCCCTCCTAATCTTTTTGGCCATTTTTTTTTTTTTTTTTTTTTTGCTAGTATACATCTGTGAAAGCTGGAGATCTACCAAAACAGTGTTAAGAAAAATTAGATGCCCTTGAAAATAAGTGCTGTTGTAACAATTGGGCCTACAAGTATACCTGAATTGTAAGCTTAACTGTAAGAAAGTTTATAAAGTGTCACAATAAACAATACCAGTAAGCATTAATGGGTAAAGGTGCAAAAGGAAAACAAAAAAAGACTAGATTAGCTTAAACAAAAAAGCCAACTAATATAACTTAAGAACTGTGTAAAACTCAGGCCTGGTAAACCAGAGAAATGTGGAACCAGTCATTAATGAACCCAAACTGGTGTGCTGGAAATTAGGCCTAAATGATGGACAAAATAATAAGAAGATGGGCTATTACGCCCATCACTTCTTTTTGGGGTACTTAAAAAATGACTTTTAGGGGAAAAGTTGGCTACTGCAACCCTAGCAGGTGGAGGCTCCGCAGCTCTTACCATGGCTGGGCTGTGGCTCTGAGATCCCAACCCGGCTCCAGCCGGGGAATGGGGCAAGAGCCATATGGGCAGCTGTGGGGAGCTGCAAACCCCCCACCTGTCCCGGGCAGAGGGCCCACAGGGCAGGGACACAAGCCCAGGGCTGCTCTCGGCCCCCCCACCCCATCCCAGGCTGGTAGACGGTCCGTAGCTCCCAGCCTGCTCCAGCTTCTGGCTTAGCTGGGGGCAGGGCCTTGGGTGGAAGGGGTGGGGGTCCTGCCCCCCGCCACTTTTGGGAAGGCTCCGCCAGAGCTGCCTGGCAATGTATTCCTTCCCCACTTTATTTCTTCCTGTTCCTATTTCTCTCCTTCTTTCTTCTGTCTAATAAGAGCCTGGCTTAGCCCGCCAAGACTGCATATTTTACTATATTGCTATAAGCCGGTTGCCATAAAGGCAGGCCTAAGCAGTCTGATACTGATTACAAGTTTGCCAGGTCTCAGAGTGGCTGAAAGGACCATGTGCTATGCCTGTGTATTTCCAGCAGTGAGGTTGCAAGTGAGGCCTGGTCTACACTAGGAGGTTATGTCGAATTTAGCAGCGTTAAATCGAATTAACCCTGCACCCGCCCACACAATGAAGCTATTCAGTTCAACATAGAGGTCTCTTAAATTCGATTTCTGTACTCCTCCCCAACGAGGGGAGTAGCGCTAAATTCGACATGGCCATGTCGAATTAGGGTAGGTGTGGATGGAAATTGACGCTAATAGCTCCGGGAGCTATCCCACAGTGCACCACTCTGTTGACGCTCTGGACAGCAGTCCGAGCTCTGATGCTCTGACCAGCCACACAGGGAAAGCCCCGGGAAAATTTGAATTCCTTTTCCTGTCTGGGCAGTTTGAATCTCATTTCCTGTTTGGACATCGTGGGGAGCTCAGCAGCACTGGCAACGATGCAGAGTTCTCCAGCAGAGGTGACCATGCAATCTCAAAATAGAAAGAGGGCCCCAGCATGGACCGATCGGGAAGTCTTGGATCTGATCGCTGTGTGGGGTGATGAGTCCGTGCTTTCGGAGCTGCGATCGAAAAGACGGAATGCAAAAATCTACGAGAAGATCTCAAAAGCCATGACAGAGAGAGGATACAGCCGGGATGCAACGCAATGCCGCGTGAAAATCAAGGAGCTGAGACAAGCGTACCAGAAGACCAAAGACTCAAACGGACGCTCCGGATCCCAGCCCCAGTCATGCCGTTTCTACAAGGCACTGCATTCCATTCTAGGTGCGGCCGCCACCACTACCCCACCACTGACTGTGGACTCTGAGGATGGGATATTGTCGACGGCCGCTTCCTCTGAGATGTTAGCGGACAGGGAAGATGAGGAAGGTGAGGAGGAGGAGGAGGCAGTCGACAGCGCTTACAACGCTGATTTCCCAGACAGCCAGGATCTCTTCATCACCCTCACAGAGATCCCCTACCAACCATCCCCAGGCATTAACCCGGACCCTGAAACAGGGGAAGGATCAGTCGGTAAGTGTTTTAAACATGTAAACATTTATTTTGAACAGAACAGGAATATTATCAATGGGTTTTTCATGATTTGTTTGCCCTGGGCGCTTATCGTTTTAGTCCTTGGCAGTGCAACTACTGCAAAAGAATCTAACAATGTCCGGTTTATCATGATTAGTTTGCCCTAGGCGCTCAACTTTTTAGTCCTTGCCAGTGCAGCTACTGGAATAGAAGGTCTATATGTACGGGGATAGAGCTGAAATCCTCATGGGACATCTCCACGAAGCTCTCCTGGAGGTAATTGGAAAGCCTTTGCATGAGGTTCCTGGGGAGAGCGGCCTTATTGTGTCCTCGGTAGTAGGAAACTTTTCCTTGCCAGGCTATCATCAAGTACTCTGGGATCATTGCCTTGCAGAGCATGGCGGCATACGGCCCTGGTTTTTGCTGGCTTTCACGCAGCATGCGTTCTTTGTCGGTCTCCGAAATTCTCAGCAGAGTGATGTCGCTCATGGTGACCTGCTTAGAATTAGGAGAATGTTACTATTGGGACTGCCTGCCTGTTCCTTTACAGAACTCTCACCAGCGGTTTACAGCCACGCGGTGGAGGCGGGAGAGGGGCAGCAGACAGGGATCTTTCCCGGGGACAGCCACGAGGGGGTGGGACAGGGGCAGAGTTCATGCTTGCTGGATTGCCGGCAGCAGGAACTGGCCAACGATAGGAGCATTGCTTTTAACTTGAAAGGAGGGCACAGCTATAATTTAAGTTTTAAGCAGCCAAAAGTCTATGGCTTCCCATGTCAGCCTGCTACCCGAATTCCGCTGTCCTGCCCCGCTTGTCTGATCTCCACTGCAAGACCCCAGGCACTGAATGCGAAGGCCGAAAATTCGACCTTGTCCTGAGTGCACATGTGATAGGTGCTGTGCATGGTCTTGTTCACAGAGAAAGACTATGTTCATTGTTCACCAAAAATTATCTTTGTGAGGAATTCACTCCCTTTTTCCCACCCCACAGCTGCCATCCTACCCTGCCATCCCCCTCACAGGGGCTGGCGCAGATTAGGCGTAGAAAGAAAAGGACACGGGACGACATGTTCTCAGACCTTATGGGCTGCTCCCGAGCTGAGTCGGCACAGCAGACCCAGTGGAGGGAGAACATGTCGCAATACCAGCGAGCACACAGCAAACGGGAAGAGAGGTGGCGGCAGGAAGACCAGCAGGCGACTCAAACGCTGCTTGGACTAATGAGGGAGCAAATGGACACGCTCCGGCGCCTTGTGGATGTTCTGCAGGACCGGAGGCAGGAGGACAGAGCCCCGCTGCAGTCTCTCTCTAACCGCCATCCCCCGCCACAAAGTCCCATACCCCCCTCACCCAAAGTCCCAAGAAGGAGGGGCGGCAGGTGCCGTGAAAACTGTCACTCCACCCCTGCAGACTGCTCAAGTAGCAGAAGGCTCTCATTCCCAAAAGTCTGATAAGTCCTTTCCTTCCTGCCTCACCCACGCCCCCGTCCCAGTTTCATCCCCTAAGTGTGTAGTTGTTAATAAAAGATATGTTTCTGTTAATTACTGTATCCATCATGTTCTTTTAGAGGAGAGTGTGTTTGAAGGGAGGGAAGGGGGTTGGTAATTGAAGAGGATAGTCACCTTTGCCAGGGTACAGACACGGGGGCAGGTTCAGCAGAAGGTCACACACACATTGCAGTCACTAGGCACCCTGGTCAGTCTGGGAGGTGGTTTTCATGTTCTGGGGGGGGGGGGGGGGGGCATGTGACTTTGTGGCCGGGGAGGGCGGATAGAGATCTTATGCAACGGTCCTTGTCCTGGATCACAGAGCCACGCAGCAGGGGATCTGTAACCGTCCTCCCCCGCCACAAAGTCGCATAGCCCCCACACACAGAGTCCCGAAAAGGAGGGGTGGCAGGCTCCGTTGAAACAACCAGTCCACCACTGCGGACCTCTCTAGGAGCAGGAGCCTGTCATTCCTCCAGTTTAGAAGCGTTCTTCCCATCACTACGCCCGCTCCCCACCACAATCTGTGTCCCACTTTTAACACTTTACCGTGAAATGCGTAATAAAGAAAACGGTGTCCATTAACAAAGTTCCATGTCTTTTATTTTTAAACGTGTGTTGGAAGGGGAGGGACGGGGTGAACAGGGTATGTAGCTGGAGAGGATAGTCAACAGTAAGTGGGTAAAGAAACGGGGGCAGGTTCAGCTTCTCTTTAAACAAACTTAATAGTCACAGGTTACCCTGCTCACTGAGGAACCTAGCTTTCAAAGCCTCCCGGATGCACAGCGCCTCCCGCTGGGCTCTTCTAATCGCACGGCTGTTTGGCTGGGCGTAATCAGCAGCTAGGCTATTCGCCTCAACCTCCCACCCCGCCATAAAGGTCTCCCCCTTGCTCTCACACAGATTGTGGAGCACACAGCAAGCTGCAATAACAATGGGGATATTGGTTTCGCTGAGATCAGAGCGAGTCAGTAAGCTTCTCCATCTCCCCTTGAGACGTCCAAAAGCACACTCCACCACCATTCTGCACTTGCTTAGCCGGTAGTTGAAGAGTTCTTTTTCACTATCCAGGGCGCCTATATAGGACTTCATGAGCCAGGGCATTAGCGGGTAGGCTGGGTCCCCAAGGATCACTATAGGCATCTCCACATCCCCAACAGTTATTTTGTGGTCCGGGAAGTAAATACCTTCCTGCAGCCGTCTAAACAGACCAGAGTTCCTGAAAACACGAGTGTCATGAACCTTGCCCCGCCATCCTATGTTGATGTTGGTAAAACGTCCCCTATGATCCACCAGTGCTTGCAGCACCATTGAAAAGTAGCCCTTTCGGTTAATGTACTGGCTGGCCTGGTGGTCCGGTCCCAGGATAGGGATGTGAGTTCCATCTATAGCCCCACCGCAGTTTGGGAATCCCATCGCGGCGAAGCCATCTATGATGACCTGGATGTTTCCAAGGGTCACTACCTTTGACAGCAGTAGCTCAACGATTGCGTTGTCTACTTGCATCACAGCAACCCCCACAGTAGATTTCCCAATGCCAAAGCGATTCGCGACTAACCGGTAGCTGTCTGGCGTTGCAAGCTTCCAGAGGGCTATTGCCACTCACTTCTGGACAGTCAGGGCTGCTCGCATCCGGGTGTCCTTGCGCTTCAGGGCAGGGGACAGCAACTCACAAAGTTCCAGGAAAGTTCCCTTCCGCATACAAAAGTTTTGCAGCCACTGTGATTCATCCCACACCTGCAGCACTATGCGGTCCCACCAGTAGGGTTACCATATTTAACAAATAAAAAAAGAGGACCCTCCATGGGGCCCTGGACCCACCCAATTTCCCACCCCAGCCCCACCCCAACTCCGCCCCTTCCCCGCCCCAACCCCACCCTAACTCTGCCCCCCTCCTCCCTCCCAGCCACGCGAAAAGGGCTGCCCGAGCGCTACCAGCTTCACGGTTTGCAGGGCAGCCTCCAGACCCTGCGCCCCCGGCCGGCGCTTCCCCAGTGCAGCTGGAGCCCAGGAGGGGAAGCGCCCAGCCGGGGGTGCAGGGTCTGGAGGCTGCCCGGCAAACCGTGAAGCCAGTAGCGCTTGGGCTTCGGGCAGCCCCTATGCCTCCGGACCCTGCGCCCCCGGCTGGGCACTTCCCCTCCCGGGCTCCGGCGGCGCAGGGACCGGAGGTATGGGGTCTGCCCAAAGCCCGTAGCGCTCGGCTCTTAAACAGAGCCGAAGAGTCAGGGGAGGAGCAGAGCCGCCACAGCCGGAGGCTCTGCTCTTCCCCTGACTCTTCGGCTCTGTTTAAGAGCCGAGCTGCCCGAGCGCTACTGGCTTCGGGCAGCCCCCATGCCTCCGGACCCTGCGCCGCCGGAGCCTGGGAGGGGAAGTGCCCAGCCAGCGGCTGGGATCCGGAGGCAAGGGGGCTGCCTGAAGCCTATAGCGCTCGGGCAGCTCGGCTCTGAAACAGAGCCGAAGAGTCAGGGGAGGAGCAGAGCTGCCGCGGGAGGGGAAGTGCCTGGCCGGCATTTTCCCGGACATGTTCGGCTTTTTGGCAATTCCCCCCCGGATGGGGGTTTGATTGCCGAAAAGCCGGACATGTCCGGGAAAAACCGGACATGTCTGGGAAAAACCGGACGTATGGTAACCCTACCCACCAGTCCGTGCTTGTTTCCCGGGCCCAGAATCGCCATTCCACAGCATCAACATGACCCATTGTGACCATGATGTTCACTGTGTGGGGTCCCGTGCTTTGCGAGAGGTCTGTGCCACTCTCAGACTTCATGTCCTCAGCGCGGTGCCGTAGCCTCCTCTCCCGATTTCTCAGCATCTGCCTCTGGAAAAGGTGGATGATAAGCTGCGAGGTGTTGACAACGGCCATAACTGCAGCGATGGTCACAGAGGGATCCATGCTCGCAGTGCTGTGGCGTCCGCGCTGTCACTCACCAGAAAAGTGCGCAAACTGATTGCCCGCCGGTGCTTTCAGGGAGGGAGGGCGGGAGTGATGGTTGGATGACGACAGTTACCCAAAACCACCCTCAACACATTTTTTTCCCCAGCAGGCACTGGGCGCTAGACTCAGAATTCCAATGGGCAGCGGGGACTGCGGGAACTGTGGGATAGCTGCCCGCTTCCAATGTCGACGCTTGCCCCGTTAGTGTGGACTCACAAAGTCGAATTACTGTCCTTAGTGTGGATACACACATTCGACTTTGTAATATCGATTCCACATATTCAATTTAAGTACAATCGAAATACTCTCATAGTGTAGACATACCCTGAGTCAACACTAGAGACAGAAGCTTAATTTTTTATTGTTTGCCTTCCCCTTTTGTGTCTTGTTTGTCTTGATTTTTCTTCTAGGAAGCAGGAAGAAACTTTAACAGCAGCAGCAATGACTGCTCCAGCCCATTTCAACTAACCACTTTTCTTTTCCCGAAAAGGACAATTATTGCCATTTAAAAGACCATCAAACAAGGGGAATTTTCCTTCTACAGACTCCCTCCGACTTAAAGGAAAGGGAACAAGGAATGTTGTTAAAATGAAACCCTTACTTAATATTTTACATTTCAAATGCTTTAATTGTTTTTCTTTTATTCCTGTTTCTTTAGTAAAAGGTTAAAAGGATTTTTAATAATGTGTTTGCCATTGTATTAAGCACAGTACTAATGATGACAGTGACAGGGTCATGTTAACACCTTTATTCCATCTAAATTAACACAACTGTGTCTATTAAAGATTCTGGACATTGGTTGGAAAAACTTCATTACCAACAAAGAGATCTGAGAAATCACCAACCAACAGCTTGCTTCCACCTGAATCAGAAGGAAGCATTCAACATATTTGGGACATGTTTTCCGAATGCCAACACACAGACTCCTACATGAAAATCAACTGGTGTGAGGAAACAAGGGCACCCAAGAGAAAACTCACAAAGGACTTTTAGCAGGGAGGCATTCTCAACATCAAAGAGCAGATGGAAGCAGCAGCAAAAGACAGAGAGGAATGGAAGAGACTAGTTTCCACCCTGATCACCAACATTGTCACAGGAAGAATGCATTAAAAAAAAGTTAATGTATTTCTTGAGAGCGTGGTATCCTCCATCTCACTCAACTTCCCATCACCCTAATGTGGACAGCCCTTGAAACCAAGCTCCTCTTTTGGCTGTTATCTGGATCAGGACAGGAAGCAGCATTGTAAGCTTCTGCAGCATTGCCTTGCCAATGTACTCCAGCCTGGCCTGAAGGGTTTGCATCTCTAGTGGTGAGAGGGTAATTCTACCTCTATGCCTAGTTAGTCTATGCTCTCTCTGCTGACACTGCCAATTGTAATGGTGTTTTGGGATGTGAGCATCTGTTTAGAAGGAGCTGGGCTAAGACCCATCAACTCAATTCACTATATGCTGCTGAAGAACATGACCTACACTTAAAACTCAAGGTATAAGGCTCAATATATCCCACTTGAACCATCCAGTCTCCTGACTGTTCCTACTACTGACCAACAGAATGTGACCAAATGCCAAAAATAAGATGGTGAGAAAAAAGGGAGGGTTTGACACGACTGTATCACGCTGATAAGGAGGAAAAGGTTTCAGGTTTACATTGGAATAATCCATATCGTCTAAAGGCAGATTGTGCCTTTTTCCATGGAAAGGCAGAGGTATCCACGTAACACTTTCACATCTCTATTTGCCATAAGAGGTACTTTCCATTTATGTACCCGTTTTGCGCCATTGGCAATAGCTGCTGAAGTTTTAAATTAGCTTACTAGTTTCCCATTACAGTAGCAACTGTGAGTAAGTGGCAATTAAGCAGACACAAAACACTTTAAAATCAGATCTTATACATACAGTTCTTACTATACCACAAAATGTTCACTCACTGCTAGATTCTTTGAGTATTCTCACATTGATGTGACTCCATTGTCTTCAGTGAAATTCCTCCTGATTTACACCACTGTATGAGAGAGGAGAATCAGGTCTATGTTGTACAGCTATCCCTAGTGTAAAACTACTACACACTGGTTGCCATTCCATTACAAACTCAGGGCCAGAAATATCCCATGGAAATACTACAGGAAGGCTAATATTGGAAAAGCTCCAAGCTCCCAAGATATCATATAGTCATGATGGCTCGAGTTAGCCTCCATGGAGAGCAGGGACCAGACCCTCCAACCATGAATACGCCTAGGTGCAGCAGTGTCTCCAGGCCCTCCCATCTTATCTCTCCTCTGGGGTTTGAATCACAGAGCAGGAACTAACAGGAATCACTACTAAAGGGGCCACTATAGTTTTGCCAATTGATGATGCCGCAGAGACAAACTCTTCTACGGTACTATCCCTACCCACTAATACATCCCATACCCAGAGAATCTCAACCGGGGTGTTTAGGAAAATGGGTTTTGAAGAGGTAAGAGAAAAAGGGAATAACGCTACTTAGGGTCAGCTCTAGTCCCTGTAAAATAGTATTGCAAAAATCAAAGCTGAGCACTTTCTTAGGGATCTGCATTTATACCTCTCTATCGTATATCTTGAAAAAGTTGGTGTTTCTACCCATTTTAGGTTTAATCTGAAAGCAGGTTTATAGCATATTAAGCATTTTAAAAAACTGAGATAAGATATCTCTAGGTGGGTTTTCCTCTGTGCCATCATATTATAAACATTAACATGGAAAGTATGGATAATGCAGTCTATAAAACTTGTATTATTATTTAAACCAATGAACGGTTGAAGTCAACTGAGAGCTTTTAAAAAAGGCTTAGCTTCTGTACCGCTTTGTATTTGGTTATCAGTTTGGTATAACAGACTATTCTAAGTCTGTTTCATACACACATCAGTGCCTCTATAATTAGCTCTGAACTGAATTTGTCTGCCTCTTCTACCTATTTCAATGTGAATGGCTCATCCGATCAAGGGAGGCTTTTAAGCGGATACTCAGGCTGCTGCCATGACTCAATGATGATAACAAGGCTGGACAATTTAAAACCTTTCTATTGTCTCTGCTTCAGGCCCAAATTGGCACCCCACTGAGATCCTTCCTCATTTGCCTAGCCTTTATGGTAATGTAACAGGCATGGCTCATCACAAACAATGCAACATTTTCTACTGGGACCATTTGGACACTACTATTTGCCTAATTATTGCTCTATTAATTAATTCTATTGGCAGCCAAGGATCCTTTGGTGTCATAGACATTTTCCTGTGTTTGGTCAGCTAATTGGGAGGATTTGTGAAGCCTAATAGGTTAACAATGAGTTAAAACAGCAGCATAACCACCATCTGAAACAGAAAAGTTTATTAAAGCTTTCTGGTCAGCACAAGACTTAGAGCTAGGCTATACTAGCGCTGTAAGTTGATCTAAGTTACGCTAGTTCGGTTACATAGACTCTCCCATTGACATAGCTTCCGTCTCTTGGGAAGGTGGAGTACAGACATCGATGGGAGAGCGTCTCCCATCGATTTAGTATGTCTTCACCAGACCTGCTAAATCAACATCGCTGCATCAATTGCAGCAGTGCCGATTTGGCTGATAGTGTAGACATGGCCTTAAGAAGGAAAAGTAACAGGTCAGCAAAGGCTTTTTTTTTTTTAATAACAAAGAAAAGTATTAAATCAAATAACTTTTTCCCTTTTTCTTTCAGAGCTGATGAAAGATACCAGATTGACAGCAACTAAGGAGTAAAAGCCCTTAGTTATCCCCATCACAGGTAGTGGTAGTATAAGCTTCACCACAGTGTCCCAGCATATGTATTAACTATGAACTAAAGGGATCGTCTGTAGGGGGTTAGCAGGGCGATGACCCTTTTTATTCTCTAAGACAAATGAGTACTTGGCTTCTGTTGAGACTGCTAAAAAGGGTGCCAAATGCAACAATGTGTTTGTGTTGTGGACACTGCTCCAATAGAAACTAGACTGAGAGAACCATCTTATTTACCTAGATCATAAAGCCTACAACTTTCAGTCATTGCCAACCAGGTCTCAATTATAGGCACAGCTCCATATCCCATTACTAATGTTGTAGATGTGTAGAAGAGAAGTAATGGAGTCTACGATTTCCATATTTAAACTATGTAACAGGAAAGCTCTGGGAAGATTCCGTCCATGTTTCTAATCGAGACATAACCCAAGAAAAAGCCCTTCCTAAATTTCCATCCCAAGTTGTATATTGGGCCCACTGCATGCTGGGACAGGACTTTAGAAATTAACTTGTGTGAATATAAACAAGTTAAAGAAAGCAGATTAATACAATAAATATCCTTGGATACCTCGCTGACCCATCATTTAGGATTCCTACCTTTTCCAAAGTTTGCAGTAATACCCTGTTTTGTCTGGTCCAGCCTACAGGTTGCAAGGCCAGTTTTCAGGATGTTTAAAAATACATGATAACAAGTCCTAATGTTACTTTTTGCCCCACATGACAACAGACCAATCATGGAAACTTTGCCTATGGGATGGGGATGGGGATTAGCCAGAATGATATGCTACCAAACCAGTAGTTCTATGAGCTACAGACAGGACCCAATCTTGGTCTTAATTGGTAACATTTTGAATTTGGCCATAGAAATTTCTAGGACCCTTCAAATTCTAAATATGTCTTGACAGTCAGCTAGAAGGCATTTGAATAATTAGCTTTGGTCATTATCTATGGAGTTAGAGTGTATTGGATCACAGATTTGCAGTCTAAAGAAATTCAGTAGACTGATGGAAATGGGTTAAATGAGTTATTACTGACTATGCAGTGTTGTTGTAGCCCTGTTGGTCCCAGGATATTAGAGAGACAAGGTAGGTGAGGTAATATCTTTTATTGTACCAATTCCTGTTGTATTTTGTCTCTGTATTTTGTCTTTAAAGAACAACATCTGACTTGGCAGAGTATAAATAAGAATTCATAATGTTTTAATGGGTGAAGCCTGGATGATGGGGAAAGTGAAGGGAAAAAGAGTAGAATTAATGTTTGAGGAACCAAGAGAGTGGCTTATCAGATCCTTACCCTCTTTGGGGATTTAGGAAAATACAGTATGGGGGCTTTTTTGTATGCAGAATTACTATCACATGAATTATCACACTATTAAAGAGGAAGTATTTATACTGTACACACTAGCTTGGTATTTTACAAAGCGTTACTCTCAAATGGGTAATAAGAGAACCCCCCAGTTTTTAATAAAGTAAAACAACAGAAGGAAGTGTGCTGCAGTGGCGCAGGGAGGCAGAATCCTCAGCTGCCACACATAGGATCCAGGAGTTGGGAGTCCACACCCTGTCTCAAAAAAAACCCCAGCTGCTTCTATGGAAATGTGGGCCAGGGAGCTTTGCATTGTTTAATTTTTCTGGCCCCTCTTGTCCCCATCCTTTGGCTTTTTCCAGTGGGGCAGTGAAGGAAGGAGATCTCTACCTGGATTGTTTTTCATTCATTGTAACAAAGCAAGGAACTTTATCTGCCTGCTACTAATAATCATAGTCACAGCAGGATATTGCTAGGCTGCACTGGAAGTCAGTGCTAAATAGACTATATTGTTACTGTTTGTACCCAGTAATAAGTGCTGCATCACTACATCAAAGAACCTGTTTATATTAAATTAAGCCCTTTGGCCAAAATATTATAAATTTTCATTAGAACACACACATTTAAACAAAGGACTTTTCTAATCCATGGCATGCCAAGATTCCAGCTGTGAATTTGTCAGCAATCACCCAGCAGTAATACCAAATTTAATAGGGACATACAGTTGAATCTGTGTTTCTTGGCACATATCTGCAGATGGAGAAAATCTAGCTAAGCAATTGTGCTAGATAAGAGGGTAATTAGGAAAAAACCCATGCCAATTAACCAAATAACCTTACAGGATAGCAGTATTTAAACCCATTCTCCAGGAAACATCCCAAGTGTCCTGTTTAAGTGACTGACAATTAAGTCGATTATGTTATATATTTATAAGAGCTTTCCTTTCTGTCTGTTTCTGGAATTATAAAGTGTTCTTGTGAGTATTGTCCAAAAGTGAACACCTGTCCACAGTAGGCTAAATGGTGTATTTTATATATTAACTAATACATTTTAACTAACATGTTTTAAACCCCTACTGTAGACAGAGCAAATTGTACATTAACACACTTTATCAAAAAAATGTTTCTTGCATTTTCATCTGAATACACAGGATTCAGAAGCAAAATGCTGACAGTATAACCTTCATTATGGTTAAGTAATCTCCCCCGCCCTCCCCCACGAAGGCCATGTATATACTATGAAACCATGAAGGCCATGTATACATTACAAACTTTGGTCGACACAAGTTACCTTGGCATAAAGCTGCCACAGTTATAACCTGCAGTTTCAATGAGAATAATTTAGATTGTCCTTGTTCTGTCTTCATGGCAAAGACCTACCCTTAGTTCTTAAGACAAGGTACAGACTTGTATATTGCACTTCTCACTTCTTCCCTTTGAGTCTGAATATAATATAAATCTTGGTTCTGAAGCAGGTACAGATAACATATCCTTCCCAATGCCATTTCCATTTCCATTTGTTCTGATAATTTCCTTTTTTTAAGCTTCTAATCCATTAGTGAAGAAGCACAGAATAGTGCAAATACGTTATTCTAAAATCAGGTATTTTTAAACAAATGCTACAGAGTTTCAAGCATGCTGCATTGAGCAGATCCATTCCTCTGGCCTGTTTACATCTGGGTTCCCATCTCCTTCTCATCCCTGGTGTACAACTGAAACTTGTCTCCTTCAGTCCAATATCCAGTTCCTCAGGGACATGCAAGTGTAACTAACAAAAACTAAACAAAATCATCGACAACTTCTTAAATATAAGGCCAAAATCTGCCCAAATCTTGGCTTTGGAAATACATTTTTCCTGCTAATATTTATGTTATTTATTCATCCATCTATTTTCATATGCAAAAAGACTCTTATCCCAGGATCTAGGCACCCTGACAAAATATTAAAAATACAAGTAATGACAGAAATAACCATTAAAAAAAATCTAGAAAAACACCAGATCCCACAAAACAGAGCCCATCTGAAGAAAGCGTATCTAACATCCCCATCCCTGAAGTCTCCACAACCTTCTTCACAACCCATACGCTTCTGTTCTTTCCAAATGTCAGTCCAAAACAGCATGCCCTCTAGCTCAGCATATAACCTTCCTGTTTTACAGCCATACAAAATTCCTGGACTCATCATAAACGTCTATTTATTATTTTGTGAATTTGGGGCTGGTATAAGATTAATAGTTTTAGATATTGGAGTTCTGATTCCGATGGACTAGATACAGTATAGGCAATGGTAGTGAAAGTTTACTCAATACTTCTCTCTTGATCTTGACTGTTGGGGAGAGTGGGGAGCCCAATCTCCAGACCACTCTGTCCTCTGCTACAGCGAGGTAGTTTAGTTATCCATTATGGGGGTGACTTTTGGGATGTGGACCCCTATCTATCTAGACAGGTCTATGGCCCTCATCATCATCATCACATCTCACAACTGTTAATGTTTATGCTCAGAACACCTTGGTAATGAAGATAAGTATTATCCTCATTTTACAGATGGAGAACTGAGGCACTGGGTATTTTAAATGACTTGTCCAAAGGAATACAGGAAGTATATGGCTGACCCAGGATTTGAACCCTGATCAGAGTACCAGTCTAGTGTTCTATCCACTATTATTTGTTTGAATTACGTAGAAGCCCCAGTCATAGACCCCCATTGTGTTAGGTGCTATACAAATTCAGAACAAAAAGATGGTCCTTGCTGCTCCAAAGAGTTTACAATCTAAAAATAAGACAGCAGACCACAGGTGGACCAAGAAAAAGGCAGAGAAGCACAGCACAAGCACCAATGAGACAATATTAATCAGCACTACACCATCCTTCTTCCCCACCTACTAAGCTATGAACTGAAACCATGAAGGCGATGTATACACTACAAACTTTGGTCGACACAAGTTACCTTGGCATAAAGCTGCCACAGTTAGTCTATCATTTGTACGCATGCACACTTGGCATATTGCATCAGCGCTGCCTGTACTCAGCAGTAGTGCTTATGTTCATGCACAGTGTGGTGCACCATCGGTAAGTATCCTCAGGTGCAACCTACCACCATTGAGTGCACTGTCTTTTGGAATGTTTTGGCAATCTGGTTAGATAGAAATGAGTCGTGCAGGGGTGAATGGGAGCAAGGGGTCAACTTTCCAGCATGAAACTATCTCCATCCCATAATGTCATCTCTATCCCATAATTTTTGCACTTTTTTTAGAAATCCCGTGAACCCATGCAAGCCTCATCGTTGCCATCTCTGACAGAAGCATGGACCCAGGGACGACACTACCCATACATAAAGTACGCAGCTGCATAGGGCACCAGGAAATTTGGGGCACCGAATTTCCTGGTGCCCTGCGCAGCTGCATGCTGCTCCAGCCCCAGCCCTGCCTCTTCTCACCCCTGCTCCACCCCTTCCCCAAAGCCCCTGCCCTGCTCTGCCCTGCCCCTGCTCCACCCCATCCCCGCTTCTTCCCGCCCCTGCTCTGCCCCAGCCCCTCCCCTACTCCCCTGAGGACTGCAGCAGGGCTGGGCCTGCACTCACCGGCGCAGCCTTCTCCTTTGTATCTTACTGTCAACTACCAAGGGATATGGCAAAGAACCGTCTCTTACATAATCTCCTTACATCCTGATGCCCTCTCTGAGAATGAAATTAACATTGAAATGCTGCCCCGCCTTACGTAATGGAAAAGTTGTATAGAATTGAGAGATTTTTTTATTAATTTCTGTGGGCTGTTCAAAAATATAGAAAATATAGAAAAAATATCAATCACTGTTTTTTAAAAACTACATAAAGTTATTTTCTATTAAACTCTGTTGGTAAAGTAATCTCTATGCAATGTTATTTTACAGAGCCCTACTGGTTTAATCCCTACCAAATTCGATTGGAATTTCAAAAAACTGTAGAATGGATATGACTGTCAATTCAGTAGGTACAGTAATCTTTATTCAATCTTATTACATTTCTACAGAGCTCTGTTTAATCTGTTTCCCAAAAGGGTGTGGGCCACAGATTTATCTCTCTAGAGCTTCAGACCAGCCCTGACAGGTATTAAATGTTTACATTTTGAATGTGGTTGTTTGTTTTCCCTGACTTGACATGGCTTTTTTAAAATGCACTGCTGCACTTTTGAGGCATCCATTTCAAAATGCTGCATATCCTGAAATTTATACAAAATATATCCCTACAACATGTATTTCTCTATCCAGCCTTGTTCTGTCTTGTTTTTGCACAGTGAGTTTGTATAGCTGAAGTATGAGGAAGTAAAATAAGACTAAACTGTCCTAATTGCTCTGGGAGTCATTTCTGTTGCAGAGCTCCCTCCAAGCTCCAAACTCTAATGCAGGTAATCACTTAAGGCCTCACTATCACTATCTTACCCAATATATTAATGTAGTGTACATGCAGCCAGTACACAGAATAAGAGCCTGTTTTTGCTTCCATTATCTTCAGTGGGAGCAGGATTAAGCCCTAAATCTTCCCTTGTGTTATAAAATTACCAATAGTGCAGCTCAGTGGTTGTTCTCACTCATTCCTCCCACTCTTTGGAAGAGAAGGAAAAGCAGATTCCTCTTATAGTGATTGGGAAGGATAAGCTAAAGGCTTGTGTGAGTTAGAGTCAGCATTTTAAACATGTTGAACATACGTATTTTAAGGGTAGGTCTACACTTACCTCTGGGTCCAGCGGTAAGCAATCGATCTTCTGGGATCGATTTATCGCGTCTTGTCTAGACGCAATAAATCGATCCCAGATCGATCCCGGAAGCGCTCGCCGTCGACGCCGGTACTCCAGCTCGGCGAGAGGAGCCTGCCTGCCACGTCTGGACCCGCGGCAAGTTCGAACTAAGGTACTTCGAATTCAGCTACATTATTAACGTAGCTGAATTTGCGTACCTTAGTTCGAAATGGGGGGTTAGTGTGGACCAGGCCTAAGTTTCTAAATAAGGGGTTGCATACTTTTGTTAAAAATTTAAAAAACCTGAATATATCTTAAGAATGTAACTAGGGTAAAACAGGATTGTAACCACTACAAAATACATCTCCATTGACCATAAAATACTGGTAACTCCAGACTCATGTCTAATACATTGATTGTAATGTAAGAAATCGGTATGGCCCCTATTCTGCAAACACATACCTAACTACCCTTATGCCTTTGAGTAGTCCCGTTGTACTCAAGCATTACCATTTTTCAGAGTTAAACTTTAACTAGACATATAAGGTTATTTTTTAATTAAGTAAATTCCATCCTGTGTGACAGAAGGTAATGAGCTGTCCTTTCTCTTATATAGTAAAGAACACCTTTTGTAAGAGTAAGCCTCTTCCAAAAGTCCTGTAACCTTTTGCATTTAAATCACTACTGTAGATGAAGGATTTACATTTGTATGTCTGTTATAAGGCCCCACTTTTTAACTGTTTACATCTACTCTTGGTCTACCCTAGAGAGTTAGGTTGCTCCCACTGATGTAAATCACCCACAACTGACCTAATAATTCCACTTCTGCGAGAGGCATAACACTTAGGTTGATGTAGTTAGGGCAACGGAGTGTCTGTGTAGATGCTGCGTTACTTACATCACCTTTTGGCTGTCAGCCCCGCGCAGGGCGCACAGCTGGAGCCCCAGCCCCAGGGGGGAAAGGAGGGGGCTCCAGCTGTCAGTGCCCCACACCGTGAAGTCGGTGGAAGTACTCCTGGTGAGGATGTGCACCACCGACAGAGAGGATGTAGAGTGGACGTGAACCACCTCAGTACTATAATTACTGCAGTGACTGTAGGTCAACCTAACTTAGGTCAATATAATTTTGTAGTGTCGAAAAGGCCCTAAAGTGTAGAAGTAAAGCTATATTCCATCTGATCAACTCTAGAAACCACGGTTCCAGAATAGAAGGCTTGATTTTTTATGGAACTATCACTGTTTATAGTACCTGCAAAGTAGCTTGTTTTACTTAAGAAAAGCAAAGGAAACTTAAAGAATTACCTAAATAAATAAATATGGAACGAGACATAGAAGCTTCTCCTTTCTTGTTGTTGCAATTTAGTATTGGTTTAAATACTGGGATTGGGGATGGCTGAGCCTCATGGAGTTAAAAGGTGTGTAAGGCCTTCAAAATATATTTGTGGGGGGGAGAGGGCTCAAGAGTTTGCAAAAAACTAATTTGAATTCATAATATTTTTTCCTTTGCTTTAAGCATCTCTGTTTTTAAATGGAAAATTCATTTAAATTAAAAGGGGTTTCATACGAAACGAGAAGTCTGTGCTATGTATTATGGACAAGACCCTTCCCAAGAGGTAGGTTGGCACAATGGGTTCCAGGTATATGCTATATGGAATAAATACACAGATTACATCAATTAGTATATTTTATTTTGCTTTCTCTCCTCGTCTTTTTTCCCGAAGTTTCTCCTACTGAGAACATTAGAGATACAGTCAAATTTCCAACCCACACTATTCCAGTAAATTTGGAATTACGCAAATCAAGTTTGTCCATGCATAACTGGAGTAACAACATAAGCTTAGGACATGAGATACATTCTTACATTTTTGTGGTTTGCATAGGCTCTTTCCATATTCCCTCTTTAATTAATCTCATGTCACTAGCTTTTCACTTTCTCCCACTAGTTACCTAATAATTCCATTTTCCGTTATGAGCTTAAAACATGAAACAAAGCAGAGTTTTAGGATATTGCTCTACAGTAACCACCACATACAATAGGGATTCTCAACCTTTTTCTTTCTGAGGACCTGCTCCTCCACCTCCCCCCACCCCCCAACATGCTATAAAAACTCCATGGCCCACCTGTGTCACAACAACTGTTTTTCTGTATGTAAAAGCCAGGGCCAGCATTAGGAGGTACCAAGCAGGGCAACTGCCTGTGGCCCCATGCCATAGGGGCCTCTGCAAAGCTACATTGCTCAGGCTTTGGCTTCTACCACAGGTGGCAGGGCTCAAGGCCCCAGACTTCAGCCCCATGCAGTGGGGCTTCAGCTTTCTGCCTTGGGATCCAGCGAGTCTAATGCTGGCCCTGTTTGGCAGACCCCTGAAACGTGCTCGCAGCCACCCAGGGAGCCCCGGACCCCTGGTTGAGAACCGCTGATCTACAGTATTAGTAGGGTTACCATATTTTGTGCCTCCAAAAGGAGGACACTCCACGGGGCCCTGGCCCCGCCCCCAGCCCCGCCCCCTCCCCAAAGTCTCCGCCCCCTCCCCTGCTTCCCGCGAACATTTAATTCGCGGGAAGCCTGGGCAGGTAAGGGGGGGTGTGGGGGGAGGAGGTGCGGCCCAGGCTGGCCCCCCCGGCGGCTCCAGCCTGGGTCGGCTCGGGGCCTGGGGTGCCAGCCCTGGCCCCCGGCCGACCACCCCCGGCCCGCCCAGCACTGCCGGCCAGCCCCCGGCGGCCCAGCGCACCCCCCGGCTCCCGGCCCCGGCGGCCCAGCGCACCCCCCTGGCGGCCCGACCCCGCGGCCCAGCGCACCCCCCCGGCGGCCCGACCCCTCGGCCCAGCGCACCCCCCCGGCGGCCCGACCCCGCGGCCCGACCCCCCGGCTCCCGGCCCCGCGGCCCAACGCACCCCCCCCCCGGCGGCCCGGCTCCCGGCCCGACCCCCCGGCTCCCGGCCCCGCAGCCCAACGCACCCCCCCGGCGGCCCGGCTCCCGGCCCGACCTGGCGGCCCAGCGCACCTCCCCGGCTCCCGGCCCGACCCCCCGGCTCTGCTGCCCAGCGCACCCCCCCGGCTCCCGGCCCGACCCCCCGGCTCCCGGCCCCGCTGCCCAGCGCACCCCCCCCGGCTCCCAGCCCGACCCCCCGGCTCCCGGCCCCGCTGCCCAGCGCACCCCCCTGGCTCCCGGCCCCGCTGCCCAGCGCACCCCCCCGGCTCCCAGCCCGACCCCCCGGCTCCCGGCCCCGCTGCCCAGCGCACCCCCCCGGCTCCCGGCCCGACCCCCCGGCTCCCGGCCCCGCTGCCCAGCGCACCCCCCCGGCTCCCGGCCCCGCTGCCCAGTGCACCCCCCCGGCTCCCGGCCCCGCGGCCCAGCGCACCCCCCAGCGGCCCGGCTCCCGGCCCGACCCCCCGGCTCCCGGCCCCGCGGACCCCCGCTGCCCAGCGCACCCCCCCGGCTCCCGGCCCGACCCCCCGGCTCCCGGCCCCGCGGCCCAGCGCACCCCCCAGCGGCCCGGCTCCCGGCCCGACCCCCCGGCTCCCAGCCCCGCGGACCCCCGCGGCCCAGCGCACCCCCCCGGCGGCCCGGCTCCCGGCCCGACCCCCCGGCTCCCGGCCCCGCGGCCCAGCGCACCCCCTCGGCGGCCCGACCCCGCGGCCCCGGCCCGGCACCGCGCGCCCGGCCCCGCGACCCCGGCCCAGCCCTCCCTCCCGATTTTCCCGGACATGCCCGGCTTTTGGGGGATTTCCCCCCGGACGGGGATTTGAGCCCCCAAAAGCCGGACATGTCCGGGAAAATCCGGACGTATGGTAACCCTAGTATTAGTTTACCACACTCTATTCCTCACGCATTGAGATCTGTTGGAAGTTGTTAGACTAAATATTCATATTACAAAATCTGTAAAAAAAAATATATGAAAGGTGAGACTAAAACAAATAAATGCACAGTTCACAATTCAGACTAATACATTGCAAGCAGGTGCAGAAAGGTAATTAAAAGAGGTTTTGTATTGTGCTTAATCCATTAATTTGCTTGCTGTTGTAATGGGTTTCTTATAACAGTAAGTTATTTAGTATAGCTTTCTAAATATAGCTTTTTTTTAACTGAACAAGAGGAACACCACAGAGGAGACAGGACAGAGTAAGAAACATTTTAGGAACAGCAAGCAAGGTTGCAATTAGTCATCAAGTTAGGCTGTCTGCACCCTAGCCTTCTTTCTAAAAAAAATTGCTTCCCACCTTGGCTAACACTGGGGCAGCTATACTACATGTTGCCTATGGGGTAGTGCTAGTGTTTGCACAGCCTCTGGTGTTTTAGCCATGTGGTCTAACACTACTCAAAGCCCCCCATACAACACTGTGGAGAAAATAAAATGCTGGTGGCTCCTGCTGATACCACTGGTGGAAAGCTTTTCAGAAAAATATCTTGTGTAGACAGCATTTAATAAGGGTAAGGAAAATAGCATATCCTTAAACAAAACCAGCCAAAACAAAATAGGTCTCACACACACATACCTGAAACTGCTTCCTGAGAGAGACACCTTGTGTACACTGGTATCAGAACCATTTTAGCTACTCCTGCTTGATGCCATCAGGATTCAAGGATACCAGAATCATGGAGGAGATTTATTTTTGTCATATGACTATACTTTAAAACAGTGGTATACACTACCAAGAGAGGCGGGTGAGATGGAGGGGGAGGAGGCAGTCTATCACATAGCTCGGTAGTACAGTTTTCAGGTGGAAAAAATCCCTCTTCCTTTGTTGGCATAGAATGGTGTCTTGATGACAACCATGTATAAGAGCTATCACTGCTCTACTGTGTACATGGTATTGTATGCAAGTAACAAAATAATGAAGAAATAGTTGGTGACTGTCTCATATACTAAAATCTAAAAAAACAATCTCCCCCCCGCCCCCTTTTTGCCCCCTCTTACTTTCTCAGCTTGCCCTCTGCTTTTCCCATTCCCTGTTGGGGGGGGGGGGGGAGGAAGGGGATAGTGACAACAACTAGCATTTCTATAGCACATGCCATCCCAAGGGCTTTCAAGCCACCTCACAAATTATGGATCCAGGGCTGCTCCCAGTGATTTCAATGGCAACATTCCTACTGGATTTCAGAAGGGTCAGAATTATACACCTGTGTATGTATACAGAAATAATTTCAATAATCTCTAAAATACAGCTACCTGTGCAACAGGAAACATTGAAACTGTTCAATATTATGCAGCAACACTACATAAAAAATGTAGGACAGAAAGTGAAGAGGAAAATCATACCCAATTCAAAATGCAAAGGGAAATTAGGTCAGAAGTGGCTAACAATTTGTCCTGGACACCAGTATAACATCTCTCTAAGTCCTACAAAAAGTGCCACGGGATCTTTAATGACCGCATATGGACAGGTGTTCGATTTTCTCTCTTATCCAAAAGATGAAGCTTTCAACTGCACAGAAGACATTTTGACAAATGGTATACATTGCTATATGAGGCGTGGTTTTCAGCAAGTTTGCAGAGGACTGAAGGAATTTATTTTGCCTAGGGAGACTTAGCTAGAGCTAAACACAGTAGTTATTTTGCAAAATCCTTAGAAGAGCCTTAGGTGAATTCTTGGTGCATGTTTCAGCTGATGACACAGTAGTGTGAAAGCTTTAAGATTTCATATTCTTCACTGGATAATTCAGACTGAAATGCTGCAGTACACAGGTATCTGGGTGTTTAAATTTCTGTCTTTGGAGGGCATAACCCCCTCTAAATACTTTCATAGCCCTGCAGGAAATCATTAGTCCCAGCTGATCAGAAACTATTTCTCATAGATGATAGGGCTTAAAGAGAATTAGGACAGTGCTTATTCTTTTAGGCTACTACCTCAAAAAAGAGGAAATTGGCCTTTAAAATAAAGTTAAAACAAAGCATCAGTCTAAAATGAGAGGTTTTGCAAGTATATTTTCTAATATAGCTTGCCAGATAAGATCATAACCATGTACAGATGTTTGTTGATCTGTGCGAGCTAACAGGTTTTAATTTTAACATTTTTATAACCAAGACTTATAGAGCAATGTCTGTTAGTATACATGAACATGTCCCCTGACTCTTCTACCCTCTCTCTCCTAATTATTGGTCACTGCCTAGACAACAATGCAACCCTCTTTCAGAAATGGCATACTTTCAAAGGTAAACTTGATGATCAAAATTTTTTTAAATCTGCTAACACACCAAGTGCTGGTATTTGGTGTTAATCACACCGATGTCAAATCCAAGTAATAGAATTATTTCCTAATTCCCCTCACAATTAAAAAAAGACAATGACCAGAATACAGGTTTCCCTTTCTTATGTTTTGCTACCACAGCATGTTTCACAAAGTGCTTCCTTTTGGCTTGACGCTACATATGTGACGCATAACATAAACACACACAGTATGGACTTGGATATTTGGTACATCCCTAATGCAATGGCAGAATATGATGGAATGCTCGATCCACACTTGTGGTCTGGATCAAAGGAGTAGAACCGAACATCTTTGGGAATTAGTTTGCCTATTTCTGACAGACCTTACAAACCACACACACACACACACGAGGGGAGGACATGGGACAACAGGATTTATGGCTATTGTGACTAACAAATAATGTAAAGTGAATGTCAAATAAACTGGTGGGGTTTAAATTAAAAAAAAAAATCTAAAGGATGAGTTGCTTTCAATTAGAGAAAGTGGGTCAAATTTTTCCTCATTTATACCTTTTAAGACCTTCCTTAAATAAAGGCTGCAGGATCAAGGCTTTAATTTATTGTTCAATTCAAATTTCAGCTGAAGGCTAGATTTGGAGAGCATTAATATATTTGCTGTTTCAGACTGCACCTACAAACTTCTCTGATAAAGTTAAATGTCACACACAAAATAGCCCTGTTGAGGTATTCCCTGAACAGAGGCCCTCTGCTCAAAAGCTGCTCTGTCTGTTACGCTCTCCTCCCTTGCAATAACTGCAGTTCGCTACTTGTCTGTATTCATAGCCCATATGCAAGCCAGCTAAGGCAGGGCATTTTTAAGACACATAATGTGTTATGTCCTGTTATTTCTGGAGTCATAAACAAAGCAACATTATAAATACCCCTGTATGAAATACAGGGTAAATGAACCCACTGAAATAAGCCCTTACATACTGGATATCTGTTATGGGATCAGATTTGTGTGGTAAAAAAGGTGCTGCATCACCAGTGGTAAAATCATTTAAAGGCAGAATCAAGGGGAAAACTTTGTTTTGTATGCCCAGGCACTGTGCAGCACTGGACAGGTGAGCCCAAGGGACTAAACCCAGACAAGCAAGTGTAAGTGGCCATCCTATACAAACACACAAGAGTACATGTGAAAGACACAAGGACAAAGGCCATGTCCCTTCAGTCACCTAACACATTGAGTATATAATACAGGTAATTGCATTTCTTTAAGTGTCACACTGATTTTATAAAATGTTTGTAACTGATGGATAATATCCTGATCTGTGTAGCTGCTTATCCCTGCTATCTGCACTTCTGGAACTTTAGAAAACTATTTTTAACAACATGTTTCTTTAACTAAAGTTAGCCACTTAAATTATCTGTGGCTGTTTTTAGATAAGATAGCTCAGTGCCATAACTGTACCTTGACATCTTTTCAGAGGCTGTGACTGTTGTGGATGTGAAAGAGGCTCAAGTGTGTGCAGAAGCTAACTCTTAGCTTGTCTTTCTGCAGCTGTCTCTCCACTGCACTGCCAGGAAAAAGCAGAATGCAGTGACACCAGACACCAGATTAACCACTGTTGAGTGATCTCAATAAACTGTGAAACAGGAAACCACAAACATAAATGCATAGGAGTAGTCTCCAAGAAAGGGAAAGGAAGGCTTCCCCAAGAACATATTTAGGCACCTAAATAAGTGGCCCAATTTTCCAAAGTATACTGCTGAGCACCCAGCGCAGTGTTGCCAACTCTAGATGTAGTGGTTTCTTTAAAGTCCTAGCTCCGAGACTCATATGACTACATGAGAATCTCAGCTTTCCATTAAAAATGTTTCAGAGAAAAGCTTGAACTCCGGAAGGAAAAATCTAATCTATTAATCTAAGGACCCCAAATTTTATTTATTAAATCATTGTTTTAAAATCAATTTCATTATTTATTAGGGCCTGATAATGATTTCTGGCTGCTTGGGTCTGGCAATATTGGGCAGGGAGGAAGTATTTAAAAAAACTTTAATAAGCAATATGCTAGGTGAGTGGCAGAAACCACTGATGCGGTTGACTTAATGTACCCTTTCTAAACACACACATATGAAAGCTTATTATATCTACTTTAAGATGAAGTATGATATGGAGCTGTCAAGTGGTGCCGTTACCATAGAGATGGGAATAAACAACCACACCATGAACATGTTAAAATGATCACTTGAAATATTTGCATTCATTTCTGTTAGTTTAATGACTCCATGTTTCTTGGAGCAGTTCCTCCAAGCAATTGCTCCAGCTTCTGGGAGGTAACGCAGCCCCCCAACCACTTCATTTCTTGCTCCTCCTTTTATGAGGATCAGCCAGTTAAGCCTGTAGGGCTTTTCCCAGGTGCAGGGGGCAGGTCTAATCCGCCAGCCAGGTAGCTGCCAGTCTCTGACTTCAGTGGAATGGTTTCCTTATATCTTCACAGACAGCCATGGCATCTCTGATGTATTCTCTGCTTTCTTTGTTGTGTGCTCTTAGCTTATGGAGTTTTTCAGCTTGAGCTTTCAGCTGATGCCCTAATTCAGTTTTGTCTGTTCTTCCCATTGGTCCATCAGCATGGCAGAGGGACATAGTTACAGGTCCTACCTGGGTGAATAAGAACAGCTGCCATTGAAACATCACCTCTGAATCTTGCTAAGAATAGGGGTCTGCAGAAAACAATTTCTGGATTGATAGACCCTGCCTTGCCAGATTTAAATTTTGTCTTCTTGACCATGTCCACAAATAAAGTGCCCCTCTCACAAACCTCTCCATTTGTTCATTACCATCATCTGCTGCTGTCAGTAGAGACTCTTGTACGTCTGATGTTACACGCAGTCCAGCAGATATGTTCATAAGCACCTCTGGATGTGACTCACGGTCAAATGGATTTGTCATCCTGTTGATGCCATGGTTGGAAGAGCTGTAACATGCTCTTCATCCCTCTTCAGTGCAGAAGCAATGACTTGTTTGTGTACTTTGTCTTCACTACTTCTTGTTAGGCCACTTCTTTCTATCATAGCTTTTGCCTATTCATAATATGAAACTGTGTATTATCATCTCTAACACTAATACTGACCTGTGCATAAGTGTCACTGAATTAAACTACTTTCTAGAATATTTTTAAGGCTAGTACTGCATGCATAGGCCATTACAAATTAAAACCTTCTACCAGGCAGACTAGATGCTACATTGTATGTACAAAAGCTTACAAATGGAGAAGCATTACATTAGAAATTCACATACATTTATATCTATCCACTATGCAGTATACACCGTGGTACACACTCCACTGCTACTCGTGCAGAGTGAGACTATCTGATCAACAAATTTCAATTGAAAATATAGAAAACTATTATAATCACTTGTGAGATACTTTGACAATAAGAATATGCAATTTGAAAACATTTCATATTATTATATTACAAAATGTTTATATTTGCCATTTTTGCCCTGCACTAAACAGCTTCATAATTTCTGGGAGGAAAAACTTGCCCATGCAAGACTAATAAAAATCTTTTAATTCATTGTTGTTTGGTAGCTTTCACTAGTAAACACCACATTAAGGTGTTGAAATTAACTTAATAAAAACTGTGGTCATAGTCACATTGCAGTCTTTCTGGAACAGAGCAAAAAACTGACATTTTCTTCTTTTGGGTACCATTATTTCATTGTGCCTACAGGTTTATGTCACCACTTGATAGCTCCATATCATTCCTCATCCAAACATACATAGCTTTCAAATTATATATGATGTGGGTGTGTGTACAGTGGATACATTAAACTCCAAAAATATGGCCCTTTTTGTATAATTGCCACACACCTACTCTACCATAGTTCAATGGAAGTCCAAATAATTGTTAATGAAGATTATTAGAATGAGGTTGAATGAAACTGGGTGTATGATGCACTCATATTGTTATGTTAGGGCAGAAAGCCTTGTCTCAGAGTGGGTAGTGAGATAACAGCTTCTTATGGATTCTCTCATTTTCGTCTAAACCAATGATATGGAGCAGCATTGTGTACTACCACCTTAGGCTGACATTAACAAACACAATGAAGAGACCACTTGTGAAACCACTCCCTTCTTTCTGCAGCTGATCCAAGCACCCCCTTTCTGTCAATGAAACAATGGAGGGGATATCTGCAGTGGCAGTTCAGGGCAGTGCTTGGCACACAGACAAGAGGCAGGAGAGCTAAAAACTAGGTGAGGGGAAAGTAAAAGGGAGGTTTTTAAAAAGATCTCTCTGAAATTTAAAGCAGAGAAGGGGAATTAAGAGCAATGACAAATGGGTTAAAAGATTAATCTACCAAAGTATATGTGAGAAACCATGCTTCAATTTACCAGCCTCCACTCTCTCTTACTGTTTGTTTAGTTGTTGTAAAGATAACTAATTTATATTCTTATGTTGAGATTCCAGCTGCTCCAGTCATTCCAAGTTTCATGTGACTGGGGTATCAAAATATATAATTACTTTTAAAGCTTCAACTTCACTGCTGCTTGCTCCAGTTTTAGGTCAAGATGCTTATCCCTACAAGCACCCAACAGTTCTCCTTGATGCTCCCTACTCTGAGATCTCTCCTGAATAGTGTCTGTTGCTATTGGCATTTCTGTTCCTGCTGCTCATCTCTAGTCAGTTAAATGTTGGCAATTAGCCCTCCATATTTGTCTGAGGGCATTATTGTTCTTCTTCGAGTGATTGCTCATGTGTATTCCACAGTAGGTGTGCGTGCTCGCCACGTGCACCGGTGCCGGAAGTTTTTCCCTTAGCAGTACCCGTAGTGGGGGAGCCCCGCTGCGACCCCTGGAGTTGCATCTCTATATCATGCCATAATGGGGGCTGCGCGCTCCCCCCACCCTCAGTTCCTTTTTGCCGCCAGTGAAGGTAGTCGGAACTTTGTGCTCCAGCATTGCTGTAGCATCTATCCTTAGTAGTATGATCTTCGACCGTAAATAGTTTTCTATAGTTAGTGGCCTGACTCGGGGCATGCCCCGAGCCCCAGGCTTCAAGTCGTGTGATTCCTGTCACAATTCCATGCCCAGAAGCAATCCACACTCTCAGTGTCTTCGCTGTGTGGGTGAGGCTTGCAGAAGTGAGAGCTGCAAAATTTGTAAGTCGTTCAAGCCCCAGACTAAGCGCGAATGAGATAGCCGACTCTGGGCCCTGCTTATGGAGCTGGCATTGGCCCCGGCACCGGCGCGCCGACCCGACCCAGCGCCGGGCACCGCATCCTCGGTGTGGAGCGAAGCCCCATCCACCAGTTGGCACTGCTCTCCCACTAAGAAACAAGGCAAGACCAAGCGGCGCCGAGACAAGGACAGGGGTGAGGCCGGACCCGAGTTGGGCAGCCCACGATTCCTCTCGGGACCCAGACCTCTGACTCGCGTTGAACGGAGTAGTCCGGCCCTGTCCGCGCGTGCCTCTCCGGTGTTGAGGATGCCATTGACGCCGGAGGCAGCTCAGGCAGCGTGTGATATCCTCATCCTGCCGGTGCCGGGCGTGCCGCCCGAGTCAGGCTCCCAGTCCCGAGGGAAGCCGCCGCTGGGCGCTCACCAACCCTCCACTGCCAGGTCGGAGGTTGATGTCCAGGCTCAATCTGCGGGGCCTTCCCATAGCCTGTGGCAGATCTCTACTCCGTTGACTGGGTCACCTGAGAGCGAGTCTCTGGAGTCTTCCTCTGCCCAGAGGGGTCGCAGGCGCTGGGACAGAAAGCATCGACGCTACTCTTCCACTCAGAGTGATAGCAGATCTCGACGCCATCGGCACTGCCGCTCATACCATGGCGCGCCATACTCGGAGTGCATCCCGATCAGCACCGGCACCGAGGCGTCGTAGTCACGGTCGCCGAAGGGATTCCAGACATAGCTCCTCCGACATGTACATCTCCTTGTCGTCGAGGTCCAAATCCCGCGGTCGGAGCTGACATGGCGGGGACCGGTCCAGCCGCTCGTACGGCACCGTGCACTCCTCGGTAACTTCGGCCTCGGCTCCCAGCTGTCCTTCCCCGGGCCGCATTGTCCCTCAAGAGCAAGCAGCTCTCCTAGAACCTCAGATGGCTCAGTGGCAAGGGGCACTCTGGCAAGGACGGTGGTGTCAGTGGGCACCGTGGCCCTAAGCGCCCACACCAGCGAGGCCCCATTCAGTGGCTGGGGCGTCCCAGGTCCACTTGGCATCCCCATCTTGGCACCGAGAGCAGTCCTCGGGTACCGAACCACCGGCACCACGCCCGGACCCAGACGCAGAGTGCAACCCAATGGTACCACCCGACGCCCTAGGGGCGGTACCGGTCGTCTCGTCAGCACTGGATGAGCCCATAGTGGCGCCGCCCCCTCCATCGCAGGAGCATTTTAAGGCTCATCAAGAGCTTCTCCGACGCATAGCTGCAAATCTCCAGCTCCAGGCTGAGGAGATGGAGGAGCCGTTGGACACTTTGTTTAATGTCCTGTCCTCCTCGGCACCAGGCCGTGTGGCCCTGCCACTTCACCAAGGGGTAGCCAATATTTCTGTCGGGCTCTGGCAAACCCCTGCCTCTCTTCTGCCCATTTCTAAGAAGGCAGAGCAGAAGTACTTCATGCCAACAAAGGGGCAGGAGTACTTGTACACTCATCCTGCCCCGAACTCACTGGTCGTGGAGTCTGTCAACCACCGTAAAAGACACAGCCAGCCCGCGGCCAGCCCACCCCCACCCCCAAGGATAAAGACGCCAGGAGACTAGACACTTTTGGGAAAAAAGTTTATTCTTCTGCGAGTTTCCAGCTCAGGGTGGCAAACCATCAAGCACTCTTGAGCAGCTATGATTTTAACTTGGGTGGGTCTCTGCCGAAATTTGAGCTTTCCCTCCAAGAAAAGGACAGGAAGGAATTCAAGGCTCTAGTCGACGAAGGTGCAGTAGCGGTGAAAGCGGTGCTCCAGGCAGCGTTGGATGCGGCCAACACTGCGGCTCGTTCGATGGCCTCAGCTATCTCCATGCGACGGGCGTCGTGGCTCTTGCTGTCAGGGCTGTCCGTGGAATCCCAGTCCCTTATGCAGGACCTGCCCTTTCACGGAAAGGCCCTGTTTGCGGACCAAACGGACACTCGTCTGCACGGGATGAAGGACTCCCGCACCACCCTGCAGACTCTTGGCCTGTATGTCCCGCCAGCCAAGGACAAACCCAGGCCGCAGCCCTCGGCTCCCCCCATAAGGGGCAGATACGAGCCCCCGCCTACGAGGCCTAGGGACCAGAGGCGCAGGTCACAGCACCAGTCCCATTCGGTCCCACGCCCTGGCCCCTTGAAAGGCAAGAGGCAGGGGAAAAGGTGTTTTTGAGTCTTTGCGGGGGGCCACTGGGCCTGTTGCCAGGGAAGCCCCCTAGTTAATAAAGTTGGTTTTTGGCAACCATTTATCTGCCTTCCGAGTGCAATGGTCCCGTATAATGTCAGACCAGTGGGTCCTCAGTACCATCTCCAGGGGTACATGCTGCAGTTCGATTCACCCCCACCCCACCATTCTCCGTCCCGCGATGTCCCCGGAGACCCGGAGCACACCCTCCTTCTAAATCAGGAGATGACGCGCCTCCTCACCCTAGGCGCGGTGGAGAGGGTACCTCACGAATTCCAGGGCAAAGGGTCTTACTCCCGGTATTGCATGATCCCGAAGGCAAAAGGTGGGCTCAGGCCCATCCTCGACCTGCGGAATCTCAACCAGTTTCTGGTCCGCTGCAAATTCCGTATGGTGTCCCTGGCCTCTATGCTCCATCCCTAGACCCGGGGGATTGGTTCGCAGCCTTGGACCTCCAGGATGTGTATTTCCATATCCATATTTTCGAGGGCCACAGGCGCTTTCTCCGCTTACTGGTAGGGAGAGACCACTATCAGTTTACGGTCCTTCCCTTTGGCCTTTCCACAGCCCCCAGGGTTTTACCAAATGCATGGTGGTAGTGGCAGCCCACCTCAGGAGGAACGGATTGCAGATCTGCTCCTACCTGGACGATTGGCTGCTCAAGGGCAGGTCTCGGTCCCAGGTGCAGGCGCAAATGAAATTCCTGCTAGATACCTGCACGAGTCTAGGCCTAGTGGTAAACAAGGACAAGTCCACGTTAGTCCCGGTTCAGCGCATACACTTTATAGGGGCGCTGTTAGACTCGGTGGGGCCACAGCCTCCCTCCTCCAGGACAGGTTCGAGACGCTCAAAGGTCTCATTGCCTCAGTCATGGCCTTCCCTGTGACGACGGCACGGGTGTGTCTTCAAATCCTAGGCCATATGGCAGCATGTACCTCAGTGGTGCGACACGCCAGGCTCAGGATGAGGCCCCTCCAACTCTGGCTGGCCTCCCAGTACTCCCAGTCCAGGGACGGCCTGGACAAGGTCGTCACATTGCCACCCAGTGTAGTGGCCAACCTGCAATGGTGGTCCCTCCCGAGCAACATGCTTCATGGTATCCCCTTCCGGGAGACCCCACCCTCACTAGATCTGGTGTTGGATGGCCATGTGGGGAGCTTCAAAACCCAGGACAGATGGTCGCCCTCGGAATTGTCCCTACACATAAATGTCAGGGAGCTCAGGGCGGTGTGCCTGGCGTGCATGGCTTTCTGCCGGCACCTAGGGGGAAAGGTGGTCAGAGTCCTCACGGACAATACGACCGCAATGTATTATATCAACAGGCCAGGGGGCACACGTTCCGTGGCCTTGTGCCAGGAAGCCCAGCTCCTGTGGGAGTTCAGTATAGCCCACTTCTGAGGGCTTTTCACCTGCCCAGCAAGCGCAATACGCTCGGGGATCACTTAAGCGGGGTTTTCTCCCAACAGCACGAGTGATCTCTACACTGGGAGGTGGCCAAGAGGCTCTTCCTGGAGAGAGGCACTCCCCAGGTAGATCTTTTTGCCACAGTCCAGAATTGCCTCTGCCCTCGGTTCTGCTCCAGGGCGGGAGAGGGCGAAGGGGCAATATTGGACGCGTTCCTAATTCCATGGTCGGGCCACCTGTTCTACATCTTTCCGCCCTTCCCCGATAGGCAAGGTCCTACAGCCCGTGAAGGCAGACACGGCACCGATTATCCTGATAGCCCCGGATTGGGCCTGTCAACACTGGTACGGGACCCTCCTGCAACTTTTAGTGCCCCTCCCCAATGCAGGCTGCCGCTTCAACCGGACCTCCTCTTCCAGGAGGGAGGATGTCTCCTCCACCCCAATCTAACTGCGCTTCACTTGACAGCCTGGCTGCTCCATGGTTAAACAAGGAGAAGGGGAGGTATTCTGAGGATGTTAGGTTCTGCTTGAGAGCAGGAAACAGTCCACACGACGAACCTACCTGGCCAAATGGTATCGGTTCTCCACATGGGCAAGGGAGGGGGCTCCTCCCCCTCCTCTGCATCTATCCAACTCATCCTCAATTACCTCCTGTACCTTCGGACCCAAAGGCTGGCGCCCTCCTCAGTCAAGGTACGCCTTGCGGCCATTTCGGCTTTCCACCCCCCGATGCAGGGCCACTTGGTGTTTTCCCACCACATGACATCCCGGTTTTTAAAAGGGCTGGATCAGGCATTCCCTTACGCCAGACCCCCGGTCCCACTCTGGGACCTGAACCTAGTCCTCTCCCGCCTCACAGGTCCCCCCTTTGAGCCCTTGGCCATGTGTTCCTGATCCCACTTATCTTGGAAAGTGGCGTTCCTGGTGGCTATCACTTCAGCTCGCCGGGTCTCAGAGCTTAGGGCTCTGACCTCTGAACCCCCATATACAGTCTTCCATAGGCATAAGGACCAGCTCTGCACGCACCTGGCTTTTCTGCCAAAGATAGTCTCGACTTTTTGATCAGGACATTTTCCTCCCAGTCCTCTGTCCAATGAGGAACGACGCCTGCACATGCTAGGTGTGCGTAGAGCGCTGACTTTTTACCTAGACCGGACCAGGCCATTCCGGAAATCCCCTCAGCTTTTCATTGCATTGGCTGAGCGCATGAGGCGGCAACCGATTTCCACCCAGCGGATCTCCCGCTGGATCACCTCGTGCATACACACGTTACCCCCCGCCTCTTATAGTGAAGGCTCATTCGACGAGAGCTCAGGCCTCGTCAGCTGCCTACGTGGCTCATATCCCTATTCAGGACATCTGTAGGGCTGCTACATGGTCCTCTGTCCACACCTTTTCATCGCACTATGCGAGCGTCTCCCAAATGTGGGATGACGCCGGGTTTGGTAGGGCGGTGCTCCACCCTGGTAACCCTTAAACTCCTACCCACCTCCATCACGTATAGCTTGGAGTCACCTACTGTGGAATACACATGAGCAGTCACTTGAAGAAGAAAGGACAGTTACCTGTTCCGTAATGCGTTCTTTGAGATGTGTTGCTCAGGTGTATTCCACATCCCGCCCTCCTTCCCCTCTGTCGGAGTTGTCTGGCAAGAAGGAACTGAGGGTGGGGGGAGCGCACAGCCCCTTTTATGGCGCGATATAGAGGTGCCACTCCAGGGTCGCAGCAGGGCTCTCCCACTACGGGTACTGCTAAGGGAAAAACTTCCGGCACCAGTGCACGTGGCGAGCACGCACACCTTCTGTGGAATACACCTGAGCAACACATCTCAAAGAACGCCAGTTACGGAACAGGTAACTGTCCTTTGCCAATCCGTGTGTGGCTCCTCCTGCTGCTGTTCTTCCTTTCTTCTGTCTCTGCTCTTCAGGGCAGAGAGGGTCACAGGAGGATGTTGGAGAACTGGCCCAGTGTCACGACTCTGACTGGTCTCCTCCTCTGTTTTCCAAAACTTGGTCTACTAACACATTCTGCTTTAGGGTGCTTCTGTGTGGCTGACATGGTTGCCTGGGGAGGAATCTAGTGGAGTCTGGAGATCAAACACAACAGTATATCTTCTAGCCAGTTAAAACGCACCTGCAACATTTTTGCTGGCTGACCCTAATGAGGCACAGGGTGGATAAATTGTCTGATTTTTTTATAAAGGAATTTTTTTTGGGGGGGGGGCTTTTTTGGCTGAAAACTCCACTTCCTTGTGGAGAAGTAAGATGCCCATCAGCAGGAGACAAGGATTGTTGGAACAGCAGTGTGGCTAACATTCATATTGGGGATGGAGGTGGTGGGGAGACCCCCCCCAAAAGATAGGAATAATGGGGTATTTGCAGGGCCCTCCTGGCTTCTGCCCCTGCTGGGCTGAGAAAGTCACATAGAGGCCTTGGTGCAGTGCTCACCTGGTGCTTTTATTTACAGGTTGTGTTCCCACCCCCTTTCCACCATACACATAGTCCCCTTCTTACAGTCCACCAGCAGGAGAGAGGGCGCATCCATCCATCCCCCACCCCACCCCCAGCTCCTCTCCTGGCTTATCCAGCCCCAGTCTGATGAGGCAGCAGCTGTTCCAGCTTCCCCAATCAGGGCCAGGTGATCTACCCAGCTCCAATTCACCTCCCTTAATTGGAGCTGGAGTGACAGAGGGTTGGCTAAGCAGTTTTCTGCTTAGCACCCTGTCACAATAGGGCTTTCTGGGGAATCAGGAACTAGAGCCCCCAAAAGACAAGAAGAGGTTTATGTTTGGAGAGACAAAAATTTCTCCCCTTCAAAGAATGGTTCTAGGTTTCTAATAGAGAAAGATAAATGGGTGAATGGGAACCCCAGTACAGAGAAGTGGGAGACACTTGCCCAGAGGGTATGTGAGAGCAGGCAAATATTCCAGATCCCCAGGTCTCATGGATATTACACTCTGATCTGTTTTCAGGGTGGATCTCTAGATCAATTCAGCAATTCGGGCAAGAGTCCGAGCGGCGTTTTTGTGTGTGTGTGTGTGTGTGCGCTTCGTTGTGGCAGGGGGTGCGTGCTCAAAAATTTTTTACTGATAGGGGTGTGCGATCAAAAAAGTTCGGAGACCACTGCTCTAGATCTCTGTACCAACATGTTTCTCTCGCAGTAACGACTGTTTCTGTCTGACCACCATAATACTACACTTTTTTACAGAGGGAGCAAATTGTGATCATCCAGAAGGGTTAATATTCGTGCAGCAAAAGCTTTACCCATCCCAGGACTGTGTATGTTTTTGCCAAAGTGTTGCTGGCGCAGGGAGGAGGAGACTGGTTCCTATACAAGAGAATAAATGCTATTGCTGGATCATCTAGACAACTCAGGTGAGGTTTTAGTGCTAGTTTTTAAAATCTAACATCAGTTACCTGCAATAATCAAAACAATAAAATGCTAAAAACAACCTTGCTTTAAGAGTCACTTGGCAGAACTGGTTTTCCTTTGAAAAAAACAACAAAAAAACAGACACACTGCAGCCAGAGCAGGAGATATGATGGACAGTGACCTTTTCTGCACGGTGGAGTTAGCTACTTCAGTTTGTAAACACTGAAAGATCTAATCTTCAATCATTGATGAGCCCATCAGTCAAATGCCAGTAAAATATTACAGACCCCATGATGTAAAGTCTGGATGCTAGATTAATAATTGCTTAGAGTGCACCTCGCTTAAAGTAACACAGTAAAACCTGGCATATTATGTTATGTTGCAGCCTCTGATACACAGTTCACATTATTGTTCATTTGGACTAATAGCATTTTGTCTGGCTTATAACATCTGTGGATGTAATGTTCATTGTGGATATAAAATGGCTGTTTTCCTTTTCATTAGTACTGTGTGGCTTCATGCATATTAGTAATATCACATGTGGTTATATCTTTTCATCTTCACCTAGCGGCCTTGCTGATTATTGAGAACTCTATGGCATGAAGGAAATGTGAGATGGTATTCTCAACAACAATCATGCTAAATTACAGGTCACTAATGCAAGCCAGCCTATTTCCTTGCTTGAAATAATGTGTCTATAAATGCAACCTTGCAAAAATGTCACATGCCAGCCCAGGTAAAAAAATCTACTTGCCTGTCCTTTACCACGATGATAGCAACGAAAGATTAATTCCATTTGCTCATTTAAAAAAAGGCTACTCATTCTATTGAAATTTTGAAAGAGTGATACAACATCCCATATTACTGAGTGAAATTAACAAAAGGACTTACTACAGCATATTTGAATAGAACATTAATGAAAATTAAACACCAGAAACATTGCTCATAACCTTCAGTTAACATGCTCTTTAGAGAAGGGGAATGTTCACTTCTCACAAACAAATCAGGAGCAGCACACTATACTCAAATTGATTCCCGACTGACCGGTAGCTGTCTGGCGTTGCAAGCTTCCACAGGGCTATCGCCACTCGCTTCTCAACTTTGAGGGCTGCTCTCATCCTGGTATTCTGGCGCTTCAGGGCAGGGGAAAGCAAGTCACAAAGTTCCATGAAAGTGCCCTTATGCATGCAAAAGTTTTGCAGCCACTGGAAATCGTCCCACACCTGCAGCACTATGCGGTCCCACCAGTCTGTGCTTGTTTCCCGGGCCCAGAATCGGCGTTCCATGGCATGAACCTGCCCCAGTAACACCATGATTTGCACACTGCTGGGGCCTGTACTTTGTGAGAGGTCTATGTCCATATCAATTTCCTCATCACTCTCGTTGCCGCGCTGCAATCGCCTCCTCGGCTGGTCCTGGTTTTGCTTTGGCATGTCCTGGCTCTGCAAATACTCCAGGACAATGCGCGTGGTGTTCATAGTGCTCATAATTGCCGCGGTGATCTGAGCGGGCTCCATGATCCCAGTGCTATGGCGTCTGGTCTGAAAAAAGGCACGAAACTAGTATCTGACGGACGGAGGGAGGTAGGGGTGAGTGACGACATGGTGTACAGGTACAGGGAATTAAAATCAACAAAGGTGGCTGTGCATCAGGGAGAAACACAAACAACTGTCACACAGAATTTGGGCCCCCCCAAAGATTGAACTCAAAACCCTGGGTTTAGCAGGCTGTTGATTTCATGGAGGGAGGGGAAGCAAATTAATACAGAACAAATCTATTTTTTACATATTAAGCTGGCAGACGACGGTGCAGCAAGACTGATAGCCCTCGGCATCTTCTGGGTGCTTGGCAGAAAATAGCATACTACGACTTATAGCCATCATCGTCAAGACAGTTCAATAGGACTGAGCATGTCTGCCCAGGTGCCCATGATTGACAGCCACTGCAGTACGATGATGACGGATACCAGTCGTAATATACTATCTTCTACCAAAAGGCAAGGGGGCTGCTGTTGTGTGCAATGCAGCCCCACATCTGCCAGCCTCACGTCTGCCAGCACCCAGATCGCCGATGATGGCTACCAGTCATACTGCACCGTCTACTGCCAAAAGGCAATTAGCTGCTGCTGTGTAGCAATGCAGTACCACGTCTGCCGGCAACCAGAGGACATATGGTGATGGTGAGCTGAGCTGAGCTGAGCGGGCTCCATGCTTGGCGTGGTATGTTGTCTGCACAGGTAACCCAGGTAAAAAGGCGCGAATCGATTGTCTGCCGTTGCTCTGATGGAGGGGGAGGGGCCTGACGATATGTACCCAGAACCCCCCACGACACTGTTTTGCATCATTCAGGCATTGGGATCTCAACCCAGAATTCCAATGGGCGGCGGAGACTGCGGGAACTGTGGGATAGCTACCCATAGTGCAACGCTCCGGAAGTCGACGCTAGCCTCGGTACTGTGAACGCGGTCCGCCGACTTCATGCACTTAGAGCATTTTATGTGGGGACACACACAATCGGCTGTATAAAACCGATATCTATAAAACCGGCTTCTATAAATTCGACCTAATTTCGTAGTGTAGACATACCCTCAGTCACAACCATGATATTCTCACTTTGAAGCCTGGCTGGCTGAGCAGCAGGCTGCCATTTTAATCTCTGGGGCAGATCACTTTTTAAAAACAAATGCAAATGGGTATGTGGGGCAAGAGATCTCATAAACTTGAACTGAAACCCTTGCCAAAAATGCTACACGGGCAGCATACAGGGAGTGTCTGTTTAACAACTTGTCTGTTTCAAGAGATAACATGGAGATCTTCTCTGAAAAGTCAACTGCTATTACTCAAGGTTGGACTTTGTTACTGAAACAAAGAATCAACAGAGTTGCTACCTGCTGCTTAGCTCTCCCTGCCTTGTCAAATGATTCTGACAGTTAAGGTGGGGGTGGAGTGAAGGGGTGTATGTGGTTAATTTTTGAGAGCAACTGAAAACATCGTTTTTTTAGAAGCTAAAGGTCACTTTATCTCTGTCTGAGAACTAATGTGGTTGGGTAAAGGGACTCAGGGCTCCCCCAGTCACCTTCTCGAGCGCATATGACTGTCCCTGAGTACAAGGCAGGTGACACTAAGAACAGACAATTTCCCAATTCAAACATTTAGAACTTGCATTACTCACTTCCTAGGTTGCCTCACTTCCTTCCAATGCAAGGATTACTGTGAGGGCCAACTGCACTAACCCTCCGAACTCGGGAGCCCCCGTGGTTGGGGCACCCCACTAACGCTAGTGTTATGTTCACTGCTCATGCTCCACTGTCATATGGTGTGAGGCATTAGTTTGTTCTTGTGGCACATAAATTCCCACATCTCCTGATTCAATAGGTTGCAATAGAGGGGTCAGGCTGTCTCTCCCCTAACTGTAGCCTTGTTAAATCAGGAAGAGTGGGAAGCTGCAATGAGGGCCAGCAAAACCTTCATCCACTACCTCCTCTGACAAACATGCATGCATGAAATTCTAGGTACTTACTTTGCTGACTCCTGCAGCTTCCAGGGCATAGGAATTTAGGGCAGGAGGGGTAAGTCACACACAATCTTACACCTTGCAAACATCATGGGCCACAACTGAAAGACTAAACAAGTTTGGCTTGAATTGTTGACTGCTCTTTCTATATGATGCTTAAATTCTATAGCATAAAACACACTCTAACCATAATTAATTTCCTTGAGGTTGAAGTGGAGGAGGGGACAAAAATAGGCAGATTATAAGGGGAAAAGGAAGTGAGACAAACGCTTCCAACTTTAACTTGTCTGTGCTGATTGGTTGGAAAAGCTGTTGCTACACAGACAAACTCAATCTCTGTGCAGTACCTAATAATCACACACGTCCTAGCTAACTAAAATGCATATTTCCTTTCTGTTGTACAAAGCAGCAGTGTGGCAAACTCTACTTGATTTGACCTACCCAGTGACTAGTTTCCTTCCTTGATTTTTAAAAATGTTTTTATCTAACAGATTTGCCTGAAAACACATTAATATATTAATTCAAGCTCTATCTACGTATAAGCAAAACCCTTGAAGTATGGACCTTTTATGTCAAACCATTCAAAGTTATCTTGCTTTAGTTCTTGTTTCCAGAGCAACAGAAGAATACATTTCCAATACCTGCTGATGTATTATCAGATAAAATTCTTTTGAAGCTGCTTGATCACTGGAAGAGGGAAAGAAAGAAGACAGGGCCAAGAAAAGCATTCTGTATTGAAATTAACAAGCAGACAAAACACAGGCAAGTAGCTTAGCAAATGCACTTCAATGACTCTTTTATGAAATCAGCTCTCCCTATTTCATGTGACACACACATAGTAAAACTGGCACTGGTACAGTTGTTACCTGAGTGCCTGACATTGCTGCTGCTTCCCCTATTCTGTTAGTATATTTGCGGAAAGTCAAGGGTATGCCTTGGCTAGCGAGGGGAGGGGACACATTGCTGTTGGTTCAGCTATGAAATGGAAAACCTAACACACTTCCTCTTCTGCTCCTAATCAAGTAAGACTCAGGCCAGGTCTACACTAACCCCCTAATTCGAACTAAGGTACGCAACTTCAGCTACGTGAATAACGTAGCTGAAGTTCGAAGTACCTTAGTTCGAACTTACCTCGGTCCACACGCGGCAGGCAGGCTCCCCCGTCGACTCCGCGGTACTCCTCTCATCTAGCTGGAGTACCACAGTCGACGGCGAGCACTTCCGGGTTCGACTTATCTCGTCCAGACAAGACGCGATAAGTCGAACCCAGAAGTTCGATCGCTCGCTGCTGAACTACCGGGTAGAGTGTCTGAATGTTGGACAAACAACATAAAGATCCAATAAGAGGCCTAAATGTATATCAAGAGAAATACAGATGTCTGAGGCTGTTTATATGAACCTTCAGAAGGGTCATGAGAGTCACTGGTGTATTTTGATCTGACATGAGGAAAACATTCATGTGACTAAGCCTGGACAATGTGACACAAACTACATGGAAACCAGGGAATAAATGAATAAGGATGTCTGGATAAATATGATCAATCACCACACTTCAAACATAACAGCATTAGGGAGTCAATTTTCAAAGGTGGGAACATAATGTATGTATGACAACCAATGATTGCATGTATACAGATATCAGTTATGAGTGGGGATTGAATCAAGATCTCAGCACTGAGGGCTCAATCCTGTTGCAGTCAAAGGAAAGACTCTCCACACAGCCCTTAACCTAAAAAGAGTAGTAACCTGCCTGCCAGTAAGTAGCTTAGTCACCGGGGCCCACGACACAAAGCAAGTATATGAAAGATGCACCCAGTATGCATGTACTGCACCTGGAAAAAAAAACATATATAGAACAACAAAATAAGAAATTGCATGTGCAAATAAAACACTTAAACTCCCCATTCAACAATGCTGCGACTAGTCCAAATTCTGCAGTCCTTACTTAGGCAAAATTCCTCACTGAGCTAACTCTACTTGGGAATTATAATTGGATAAGGACTGCCAAACTGAATCTTCAATAACCCTATTCTAAGTTACAGTGTCAGGGGCCATTATTGTACAATACTATAGTGTTTTAGATGGGCCAAATTCTGCCCTTGCATGTACATGAGACTCCCTTTGAAACCAGTGGAATCCATATGGTTCTGTGAGCAGAATATAGCAATAATTGTGGAACTAGATGGTGCAGGTTAGTCCCTGAAAAAATATGTGTATGTATTTTTAGTGCTTTCTCCATTTGGAAGTATTTTGATCAAATATAAGCATAAATCCTTAAGGGAAAAATATAATCTGAGCCACACAAAAACCTAGTGATAGCCAGTTTTCAGGGTAGATGAGCTGAAAAATCACCCAGAGACCTGTGCTAGGAAGGAAATTTTGCAGAAATAAAAGTTTAAGTTAATGTTGGAGCAGGAAAGGATTCTGAATGCCTAAGCGGAGTGTAAACAGAAAAGTAAATAAAAATATCCTTGCTTTGCAAGGGCTAAATCCAAATAATTGGAAGCCTCCCTCTGCAAAGGTACAAGACATGGATTGGTGCATCCTAGTTCGAAGAGTGTAAGTTCAAACAGTGGCCTATTTCAGCCTAATTCTGAACCACTACCCTGGCAGAATGTTAGAGGATACTGTGTTACTGAAGATGCTATTCTAACAATGAAGTGTAAAATGGAGGTCCTGACAGGATCTCATGGCATCTTCCACAGGAATAGGTATCCTGGCCAAATTCCTATTGATTAAACTCTGCCTACCTGGAAAAAAAACCCAGACTAAACCAACTAAATCGTGTAGCTTCAGCTAGAAAAAAACGTTTACTTCCTGACTAAAGCGATATGTATGAGTTAAACCTGTTTCCCTTTACCCCAAAGATGGCATTTGTAATGTATATATTGTTTAATCAATAGGTCGAATGTTTGGGTAATAGGCAGCATATAAGGATCAGCTGTTTATCTACATTTCTTGAAGGACTTTGAAGCTTGTTTTTGTCTTTAAAATTGTTTTTGTAAATGATCTTCATTCAGCTGCTTGCAGTCTTTAAGGGCCTTATGCCTATTGATATAGCCTTGAATATGATAAAATAATATAATATTCCTAAAACAAATGGTAAAGCTACCTGTTCCTAACCTGTAGGTCCTTGACTGTGAGAGGGTTTATATATTCTGGTACAACTTGCAAGTAAAATAAATAGGTTACCCAATTAAACATTAACCTTAGGATTGATATGCTCACAATGCACTACAGTATGTTCAGTACTGGCAGAAACAGCTATCATTCAGTCTGCTAAATGCCTTATCTTAATATTTCCCTACCCCTTCAACCTGCATTAATAACTGCATTGAAAACATGCCTCTTTGTACTTTTTTTCTACTTGCTTCTTAGTTACTTTGATCTGGTAAAAAAAAGTTTAAGAGGTACCATCTGTGTTAAAGAAGGGGAAAAAGCTTCAGTTTATAATTCACGTTAACATAAAATATTGTATGGGAGTAGGGCCGGCTCCAGGCACCAGCGCCCCAAGCATGTGCTCGGGGCGGCACCTTTCAAGGGGTGGCATTCTGGCCCTTTGGGGCGGCACTTTTCAAGGGGTGGCACTCCCCCCCTCCCTTTTTTTTTTGTTGCTTCGGCGGCAGCACCCACCTGTTTTTTTTTTGTTTTTTTTTGCTTGGGACAGCATAAAACCTGGAGCTGGCCCTGTATGGGAGACTCAGACATCACACAAGGTTCTTCTCAGTAAAATGGCACAAATGATAGTGCGGTGCACACTACAGAACTTTCAGATAATCCTCCTCAAACTATGGAATCTTATTCAAACCTGGTTTCCTTTCTACCTTCCCTTCAACCAACTTCTTCACTCTTTCTCAGAAATCTTGCTCAGGGTCCAACTGACTACCATATTCGGGGTCAGGAAGAAATTTCCCCCCAGGTCAGATTGGCAGAGATATTGGGGTTTTTCCGCCTTTCTCTGCAGAATGGTGAACAGGTTGTGCACAGATTTAAACTAGACCAGGGATCTCAAACTCAAATCACCACGAGGGCCACATGAGAACTAGTACATTGGCCCGAGGGCCACATCACTGAAACTTTTTCATACAACAATACAAAAGTATAGTCAAAAATGAAAAAAATGAAGAGTAATATAGTATGCTATTAAAAGTCAATGTATTAACTTTGTTAAAACTGTAATGCGAAGAGGGGTTTTAATAAAATATAAACACCTGCTACTATTCCTTATGTGGTCAGTAACACTGATGATGATCTACACTAACAGTCTATCAACATAGCTGTAATGGCAGGAACTTTTTAAAGTAACTATTCATACAAAATACGTTGCCACTTTTAACAAACATTCTTCCCAACTACTCACAGCAAAGAATCATACATGCTGAACTTCATACCTTAGACTGCTTGTAAAGTCCATGAGGCCCCGCCTCTTCCCCACCTCTTACAACCCCTTCCCCAAAGCCCCCCCCCCAACTCTGCACCCTCCCTGCCCCTATTCCAACCCCTTCCCCACCCCGGCCCCGACTCTTCTCTGCCTCTTCCCCTGAGCACGCTATGTCCCCGCTCCTCCCCTTTCCCTCCTGGAAAATCCTAAGCGCTGCCAAACAGCTGTTTGGCGGCAGGAAGCGCTGGGAGATAGATGGAGGAGCGGGGACCTGGTGCGCTTGTGGGGGGGGAGGGGGAGTAGGGGAGGGGGTCCCGGGGAGCTTGGCTGCCGGTGGAGTCAGCGCCTATGGCGGGCCACAGGAAATAACTCCACAGGCTGCTTGTTTGAGATCCCTGAACTAGAGTAAAGAATGGATTGTCAGTAACTTGAAGTCTTTAAATCATGATTTGAGGACTTCAGTAACTCAGCCAGAGGTTATGGGTCTATTACGGGAGTGGACTGGTGAGGTTCTGTGGTCTGCAATGTGCAGGAGGTCAGACTAGATGATCATGATGATCATGATGGTCCCTTCTGGCCTTAAAGTTTATGAGTCTATCTTATTCCTTCTTCTAGAACCTTAACAGGTCCTCAGTGGTATGAAAGGATTTTCTTTACTAATAATAATAATAAAAAAATCCTCTCTCCATAGTCTTGTTCCAGCCCCTCTGACAATACATATTTCAACTTCATCTTCTTTCATAGTAATATAGTTGTCACTGTGATGGTGCTTTACAGATACTGGACCAGATGAGAAGAGAAACATCTGTGGAAGATGTATCATAGAGGGGCTATAATGGTGGAAAGTAGCTTTAATATTCCCAGGCTGGGAAGTGGAGCCGAAGGGTTTGGTGTATGGGAGGGGGCTCTGGGCTGAGGCTGGGATTTGGGGTGTTGGAGTGGGTATAGGTTCTGGGCTGGGCATGCAGGTTCCAGGGTGGGGTCAGAAATGAGGGATTTCAGAGTGCAGGAAGGAGCTCTGGGCAGAGGGTTGGGGTGGGAGGGGTGAGGGCTCTGGCTGCGGATGCAGACTCTGGGGGGGGGGGGGCTGGGGATGAGGGGTTCAGGGTGCAGGAGTGTGCTCCGGGTTGGGACTGAGGGGTTTGGAGGCCAGGAGTGGGATCAGGGCTGGGGCAGGGGGTTGGGGCCTGGGAGGGCGTCAGGGGTACGGACTCCAGGCAGCACTTACCTCAGGCAGCTCCCGGAAGCAGCGGCATGTCCCCCCCCTCTGGCTCCTACGTGGAGGCATGGTCAGGTGGCTCCGTGCACTGCCCCGTCCACAGGCACCGCCCCCGCAGCTCCCACTGGCCATGGTTCTCAGCCAATGGGAGTTGCGGAGCTGGCGCTTGGGGTGGGGACAGTGTGCGGAGCCCCCTGGCTGCCCCTACGCGTAGGAGCCGTAGGTGGGACATGCCGCTGCTTCCGGGAGCCATGCGGCGCCACGGCAGGCAGGGAGCCTGCCTTAGCCCCACTGTGCCGCTGACTGGACTTTTAATGGCCCGGTCAGCGGTGCACACCAGGGCCGCCAGTGTCCCTTTGAGACCTTGTGTTCTGGTCGAAAACCGAACACCCAGCAACCCTACTAGGGTTCAGCAGATCAAGAAGAATCTACAGCTGCACTGTTACCCACTTAACCACTAGGAAGGCCTGCTAATTGCAAGATAGATAGTCAGACCTGCTGATTTCCAAAGATAAACTCCTGCAGAAGCTGGAAGCCTTTTGAGACCAGAGGGAAGATTATTTATCCGAACCTTAAAAAGTTTTGATAAAGAATATCACTCCAGCAAAAATAAATAGATTTTTAAACTGTATGAAATTGAGCAGGACACTTTAAAAATCATGCAGCATTAATGGAAATAATAATGATAAAATGCAACCAATCCTCTGCTAAACTACAGCATGTGGGATTGATACTGATTTGTTATCCCAGTACTCACCATTATAAATAGTCTGACTGTGGCCACGGGGGAAATGAATTTCTATAGAACAGAGATATTCCAAAACTTGCCAAGGTGGTGATTGACTAGAGGAATTCTTGGGGGGCGGGGGCTAGAAGGAAGCTGCACACAAAAGGTTTAGCAGCTGCAGCCTCAGCTATACTGGTTCATAAAATAACTAGTAACAGAAAATGCAAACCACAAATATATAGAGGAGAAGATACATGCCATGGCTTGAAGTTACTAAACATAACATGCCAGGAAACAGACATAATTGAAGTTATTTGCTCGTAGGAGTGGAAATCACTTGGCTCCTGTTCTTACAAATAAATCATTTAGTATAACCTATCCACCAGGATGTTGTGCTCCAAAACTTGCCACCCGTATTGATTTTCAAGCCATTCTGCATTCACTCTAGCACCATTACGATCTAAGCTGATTTAACAGAGATTTAACACTATTGGTTTCCTTCACTGAACTCTGGTGAAAGCATGATGAGTTGCTTAAGTACAACATCCTGAAGATAAACAAGGGCACTGCATGTGTAAAACTGGGTTCTAAGGCAGCTGACAAATGCTAGTTCTGTACACCTGATTGGCTGATCAGGGGGTGTGGGGAAAAGGAAGTGCTTGAATTGTCACAAAGCCAGGCCATGAACTGCAAATGCAGAACCCAATGGAAAAAGGAGGGGAGTTAGTGACAAACCAGCCATCAGTAAGAAGGGAAGGAAGTTCAGAAAACAAATACAAGCCCCTTGAGCCGCCTGCCTCTCTTCTAGCCAAACTTTTTTTCTGGCAGTGGGAAGCAACAAATCAATTCTGTTTTGCTCCAAAGGGCAGTTTGTGTTTAATTCGTTGGTGCTGTTACAAATGAGGCAGGAAAATCTGGGAGCTGGAGTTCTGTCTCTGTGCCAGCGTTTTGGTTGGCAAGCAAATTTTAAAACCTGTGTGAAAATAACATAAAACATAGCTGCCCTTGTGTGACTGCAGCCTTTGAACAGAAATTGGCACCTTCCTCACTCATTCCACATCCTTACAGAATTTCTCAAGGGGCTTAATTTAGGTAACAGATTTTGGGTAATGCATTTTTTTCTCTTCTCGTCTCTTTTAATAGATATCTAGATATCTCCCCAGTTCTCGCCTTTACGTTGCCATTCTCAGTGTTTCTACTGCCCATAAAGACCATTTCTATACTAGAAAAAGGCTAGCTCGTGTGTTAAAATTCTAGTGTAGATGCGGCAGTTGCAGTTCAAACATACTAACTGTTTGAGATAAAATCCAAGGATGAGCACAGGGTTTAAAATCGACCAGCTAACACATTAAAACTTCAACTGCCTTGGTCTATGTTAAGATTTTAACATGCTAGTTAACGTATTAAAAAACACCTTTTTTTGCAGAAAAGACAAAGCTGAAGTCTCCTGGTGGAACTTATCAGTAAGTTGCATCACACTGGATGTGTTGTAGTGTGAAGATACACAATTTCATAGTGAATGGCAATAGCCCCCTAACGACAATTTGAGAAAATTGACAATGACTAACCTCACTTTTCTCACTTTCAGAAGGCTCTCTTACTACAGAGTAAAACAACAGCCTGTCTAGGATGACAAAACTACAGCTGTCATCTTCCTTCTTAGTACAAGCCACTGTACCACACTGAGGATTTTTGCTGAGGATAATGTATTTACTAGTGTCATAGTTATAAAATTCTTTTGAATTTGTTGGTTATTTAAACTGCATGTTGATAAATTTGCAGTACTGAAATACCAAGTTTAAAAAAAAAAATCTTTCTTTCCAAAGGAGAATATTGGCAGCTTCTGTAGACAGATAATGAGACAGTTCCTAAGATGGTATGCTCTCAACTGATTTTACAATGACACTTCATTTATAAGTCCTTTAGAGTGTGTGAGGGACGGGGGTGGTGGGGATATGGGAGGTGGGGGGATTTAGAATACTATTATATAACATGGAGCTGGAAGCTATGTCCAAGCAAGAATTGGACACTCCCTCTTCAGCTGTCACATGCTACCTCCTACCCTGTTTTGTTTTTTCCTTTCCCCATCTTCCACTACAGCGCTTAAAACCTAGGGACTGTACAACAAATCACGTGGACTGAACTAATAATGGGAGGATTTTATTGTAATGCTTTCGTAGTTTTATTATCATTAACTGCCTGACTTATAGTCACTAGACTCAGGTTTAGGCAATAATATAGAAATCTTGTAAATTTAGCCTATTGCTTATTTGTCTTTGTGCACAGAGCTCAGATGCAATAAAGCCAATTTAAAAGTGAAAATCAAACAGGCTGCTTAAAAACATGTTAAATCCTCAAGATGGTGTTAGATGGCTCCAGGCACAGAGATGCTTATGCACAGCAGCTCGGAAACACTCATACCTGAATCTTTTCAAGCTAGTGCCTCCATATTTCCAGTCTGATCCCTGCAGGGACTGGCAAAATTTGAGAAATCAACAACAACCACTGGCTTTAGGAGTTGGAATTTATGGCTGTGGAAATGCTGATGGCGTACTGCATCATACTAGGCTCACTATTTCTAGCAGTTTGGTAGCCACCTCCCACCCCCCTCCTGCTTTTCCAGTCTGGTTGCTGCTTTCTCGACATCTGTTTTCCTTCTGCCTCACAGTTCCTACGGTGAAAACTGCTCAATGGTGCCATCATGAGGGAGATATTGGTACATCACCCCACCAACTTCCCATCAAGTAAAATGCTTCCAACTTTGCAGGAAGAGAAAAACAAAAGATTGATATCTTAATATTGACAAAGAAGAGGTGTTTCTAATGAAACATCAGAAGTTCGCATATCTAAACAAGTGAACACATGTAATACAGTATATATTTGACTTACAAAATAATGCAAAAGGAACTACATGATCAAAAGAAAAGAGGAGGGAAGAAGTATTATAACAAAGGGGAAAGTGTCCAAATAAAGCCTCTGAACATCCGTGGGCCATGTCTGTAATGCTCAAGTATGACAAACTATCATGTGAAAAATACAAGATGTGGTTTAAGATGTTGAATTGTGCCCTTTTCTTCATTTTAAAATAAGCCAAATCCTACATCCAATGTGTCATTAACCCTTGCTAGGTCAGGCTTTTTTTCCTGTTACCAGATTTTAATAGTATGTGGCTCTGTACAGCACACTTCACACCTGAAATATCTCAAACACCTAAACAACTTAATGAGTTGGGTGTTAGGGCAGCCATTTTGTGCTCAGCAATCACTTTCATGCAGATCTGTATATAAACATCTGCATTTACAGGGAAAAAGAGTGCCACTGGATTTTATATTCTTTCCTAAAAAGCAACAGAGGGTCTTGTGGCACCTTTAAGACTAACAGATGTATTGGAGCATAAGCTTTCGTGAGTGAATGCCCATGTACATGCTTCTGACGAAGTGGGCATTCACCCACGAAAGCTTATGCTCCAATACATCTGTTAGTCTTAAAGGTGCCACAGGACCCTCTGTTGCTTTTTACAGATCCAGACTAACACGGCTACCCCTCTGATACTATATTCTTTCCTGTAAACCAACAGAAACTGGTAGATATGACACTCCAACAGAAAATGAAATCCTCTCTCAAATCACCTATTAACCCTCATTCCTTCCAAGAATTTCTCTTCTAACTTCAAGTTATCCAGCATGGCGCAGATGCTTGCACTTACAAACAGCCCCACTGACGTCAATAGGGTTCTCTGCAGGTATCCTCCATCCTGATCTGTTTGCTGGATGGGAGCCTTCAAATAAAAGTTCTTAAGGGCAGGGACATGTACTAAGCTAAGGGCATGACCATAAAAACACATACTCTGGACTGAAATGCTCACTATTGTGAGTAGTTCTATTGAAAACAGTGGGCCCAGCTGTCCTAGAGGACACTAGGTGCCGTAGTAAATGTTTGTCACTGCCCTCCCACACCCCTTTTTAATATAATTATTACTAGATAAATTCTTACCCAAAGTACAGTAACTTTGTAGTACAGTAATGTCTTAGTACTGTATTGCATTGTCAACAAAGAGGTGGAGCCCAACTCCTGGTTTTTAATCGGATTAGCCATAAGCACACACATGGTCTACACAAACATTAGGAAAGAAGGGTCTGCTCACTCAGCCACTCTCTTTTGGGGAGAAAGCAGTAACACAATTCAGAGCAATGACTCAGAATCTTTACCATCAAGCCGCACATTATTCAAAGCAAGTAAGCTTAGGCCCCTACCTTCATGTATGCTAGAGAGAATATTGGCTATATCGACAATCATAAATGGAATTCTAAAAGTATAGGGAATGTCTCAAGTGGATGATCATGCTTTTTGTGAATGTAGATTATCCAGATGTGGAAAGCCTGATCTTAATTGACCCTGAAATGACCCACAAGACTGCACAAGAACAAAATGGGGCTTGGACTTAAGGGGAGCCTTCTTCCTCTGCTCCCCCTCCCCCACTTCCATTCTGTCTCTTCACATGTTTCCCTTTTGAGTGCCTGTCTCCCTCCCATTTTATTTTCCTCAGCCTTTCACCCTGCACTCCCTTGAGGCCTGCTATTCTTTCCCCCACTCTGTCCTTCTCACACGCCTGCCAGACCCTGAGGCAGCCAGCGGCACTCACTCATCTCCTCCATTCTCAGGCCTGGTCTACACTAGGCGTTTATGTCGAAGTTAGCGCCGTTACATCGAATTAACCCTGCACCCGTCCACACCGCGAAGGTATTTAGTTCGACATAGAGGTCTCTTTAATTCGACTTCTGTACTCCTCCCCGACGAGGGGAGTAGCGCTAAATTCGACATGGCCATGTCGAATTAGGCTAGGTGTGGATGGAAATCGACGCTAATAGCTCCGGGAGCTATCCCACAGTGCACCACTCTGTTGACGCTCTGGACAGCAGTACGAGCTCGGATGCTCTGAACTGCCACACAGGAAAAGCCCCGGGAAAATTTGAATTTGAATTCCTTTTCCTGTCTGGCCAGTTTGAATCTCATTTCCTGTCTGGACATCGTGGCGAGCTCAGCAGCACTGGCAACGATGCAGAGCTCTCCAGCAGTGATGGCCGTGCAATCTCAGAATAGAAAGAGGGCCCCAGCATGGACTGATCGGGAAGTCTTGGATCTCATCGCTGTGTGGGGCGATGAGTCCGTGCTTTCCGAGCTGCGATCCAAAAGACGGAATGCAAAGATCTACGAGAAGATCTCTAAAGACATGGCAGAGAGAGGATACAGCCGGGATGTAACGCAGTGCCGCGTGAAAATCAAGGAGCTGTGACAAGGCTACCAGAAGACCAAAGAGGCAAACGGACGCTCCGGATCCCATCCCCAGACATCCCGTTTCTACGAGGCACTGCATTCCATCCTCGGTGCGGCCGCCACCACTACCCCACCAGTGACCGTGGACTCTGAGGATGGGATAGTGTCCACGGCTGGATCCTCGGACATGTTAGCGGACGGGGAAGATGAGGAAGGAGATGAGGAGGACGAGGCAGTCGACAGCGCTCACAACGCTGATTTCCCCGACAGCCAGGATCTCTTCATCACCCTTACAGAGATCCCCTACCAACCCTCCCCAGCCGTTACCCCGGACACAGAATCTGGGGAAGGATCAGCCAGTAAGTGTTGTAAAAATCTAAACATTTATTTGTAACAGAACAGGAATATTAACAATTTAAAAAATGGGTTTCTCATGATTAGTTTGATTAGCTTAACGGTTCAGTCATGGGCAGTGCAACTATTGAAAAAAAATCTAGCAATGTCCGGTTTTGCATGATTGTCCTGCCCAAGCCGCTCTACTGGTTAGTCACTGCTACAGCAGCTACAGTAAAATGCGGTCTATATGTCCGGGGATGGAGCAGAAATCCTCCTGTGACATCTCGAGGAAGCTCTCCTGGAGGTAATTGGAAATCCGCTGCATTAGGTTCTTGGGGAGAGCGGCCTTATTGGGTCCTCCGTAGTAGGACACGTTGCCACGCCACGAGACTATCAAGTACTCTGGAATCATTGCTCTGCACAGCATGGCGGCATACGGCCCTGGTCTTTGCAGGCTTTCCCGGAGCATTCTCTCTTTCTCGCTGTCAGAGATCCTCATGAGGGTGATGTCGCTCATGATGACCTGCTTTGAATGAGGTAGGGGAATGTTAGTGTTGGGACTGCTTTGCCGTTCCTTTACAGAACTGTAACCGCTGGTTTGCAGCCACGCGGTGGAGGCGGGAGAGGGGCAGCCGAAAGGGATCGTTCCCGGGGACAGCCGCGAGGGTGTGGGACAGGAGCAGACTTCCTGCTTGCCGAATTGCTGGCAGCAGGGACCGACATTGATTTCAATGTGAAATGAGGCCATTGCTAATATTAAAGTTTTAAGCTGCCACAAGTCTACGGCTTACCATGTCTGCCTGCAACAGAAATTCCGTTCTCCTGAGAGGCTTCTCAAATGTGCTGTAGAAGACCCCAGGCACTGAATGCGAAGGCCGAGAATTCGACCTTGTGCTGAGTGCGCATGTGATAGGTGCTGTGCATGGTCTTGTTCACAGAGAAAGACTATGTTCTTTGTTCACAACTACATTTATCTTTCTGAGGAATTCACTCCCTTTTTCCCATTCCCACAGCCCCATCTGCGACTGTCTCACAACCTAGCCTGTCATCACACTCCCAGAGGCTAGCGCGGATTAGGCATAAGAAGAAGAGGACACGGGAGGACATGTTCTCGGAGCTTATAGCCTGCTCCAGAGCCCAGGCAGCACAGCAGACCCAGTGGCGGGAGAACTTGACCCGAATGCACCAAGCCAACATGGATCAGGAGGAGAGGTGGCGTCAGGAAGACCAGCAGGTGACTCAAACCCTGCTTGGACTAATGAGGGAGCAAACGGACACGCTCCGGCGCCTTGTGGATGTTCTGCAGGAACGGAGGCAGGAGGACAGAGCCCCGCTGCAGTCCATCTCTAACCGCCCTCCCCCGCCACCAAGTCCCATACTCCCCTCACCCAAAGTGCACAGAAGGAGAGGCGGCAGAGTCCCTGCTAACTCTCACTCCACCCCTGCAGAGAGCTCGAGCAGCAGAAGGCTCTCATTCCCCAAAATTTGACAAGTTCTTTCCTTCCCGCCTGACACAAGCCCCCGTCCAAGTTTCACTTTCCCAGTTCCATGTTTGGTTGATAATAAAAAATACGTTTCTGTTAACTACTGTTTCCATCATGTTCTTTTGGAGGAGGGGGGGATAGGGGGTTGGTAATTCGACAGGACAGTCACCTTTGGCAGGGTATATAGTCGGGGGCAGGCACAGCAGCAGGGCACATACATAGTGCAGTGATGCAGTGACTAGTTACCCTGGTTAGTCTGGGAGGTTGTTTTCATGTTATGTGGTGGGGGGTGGGTTGCTCTGTGACTTTGTGGCAGGGGAGGGCAGTTACAGATCTTAAGCGGCGGTCCTTAGGCAGGATCACAGAGCCACACAGCAGGGGATCTGTAACCGTCCTCCCCCTGCCACAAAGTCACAGACCCCCCCATACACACAGTCCCTATCAGGAGGGGTGACAGGCTCCGTTGAAACAACCATCCCACCGCAGCGGAGCCTGTCAATCCTTGAGTTTAGAAGCTGCATTCGCGCCACTACAGTACACCCGCTCCGCACCACAGTCTGCGTCCCAGTTTTAAAAAATTCCCGCGAATACAGTATTAAAGAAAACGGTGTGCTTTAACAAAGTAGAACTATTTTTATTTTGAAACGTGTGTTGGAAGTGGGGTGAAGGGGGTATGTAACTGGATAGGATAGTCAACATTAACTGGGTAAAGAAACGGGGGCAGGTTTAGCTTCTCAATACACAAACTTTAAAGTCACAGGTTACCCTGCTCACTCAGGAACTTTGCTTTCAAAGCCTTCCGGATGCACAGCGCTTCCCGCTGGTCTCTTCTAATCGCCCGGCTGTCTGGCTGTGAGTAATCAGCAGCCAGGCTATTTTCCTCAACCTCCCACCCCGCCATAAAGGTCTCCCCCTTGCTCTCACAGAGATTGTGGAGCACACAGCAAGCTGCTATAACAATGGGGATATTGGTTTCGCTGAGATCACAGCGAGTCAGTAAGCTTCTCCATCTCCCCTTGAGACGTCCAAAAGCACACTCCACCACCATTCTGCACTTGCTCAGCCGGTAGTTGAAGAGTTCTTTTTCAGTGTCCAGGGCGCCAGTATAGGGCTTCATGAGCCAGGGCATTAGCGGGTAGGCTGGGTCCCCGAGGATGACTATAGGCATCTCCACATCCCCAAGAGTTATTTTGTGGTCCGGGAAGTAAATACCTTGCTGCAGCCGTCTAAACAGACCAGAGTTCCTGAAAACACGAGCGTCATGAACCTTGCCCGGCCATCCCACGTAGATGTTGGTAAAACGTCCCCTGTGGTCCACCAGTGCTTGCAGCACCATGGAAAAGTAGCCCTTTCTGTTAATGTACTGGCTGGCCTGGTGTTCCGGTGCCAGGATAGGGATGTGAGTTCCATCTATGGCCCCACCGCAGTTTGGGAATCCCATCGCTGCGAAGCCATCTATGATCGCCTCCACGTTTCCCAGGGTCACTACCTTTGGCAGCAGTACATCAACGATTGCCTTGGCTACTTGCATCACAACAACCCCCACAGTAGATTTGCCCACCCCAAACTGGTTCGCGACTGACCGGTAGCTGTCTGGCGTTGCAAGCTTCCACAGGGCTATGGCCACTCGCTTCTGGACAGTCAGGGCTGCTCGCATCCGGGTGTCATTGCGCTTCAGGGCAGGGGACAGCAACTCACAAAGTTCCAGGAAAGTTCCCTTCCGCATGCGAAAGTTTCGCAGCCACTGGGATTCATCCCAGACCTGCAGCACTATGCGGTCCCACCACTCAGTGCTTGTTTCCCGTGCCCAGAATCTCCTTTCCACGGCATCAACATGACCCATTGCCACCGTGATGTTCTCGGCGCTGGGTCCCCTGCTTTCTGAGAGGTCTGTGCTACTCTCAGACTTCAGGACATCACCGCGTTGACGTAGCCTCCTCGCCTGACTTTTCTGCATCTGCCTCAGGGAAAGGTGTATGATAAGTTGCGAGGCGTTGAGAGCGGCCACAACTGCAGTGATGGTTGCAGCAGGCTCCATGCTCGCAGTGCTGTGGCGTCCGCGCTGTCACTGACTAGAAAAGTGCGCGAACTGATTTCCCGCCGGCGCTTTCAGGGAGGGAGGGCGGGAGTGATGGACGGATGACGACAGTTACCCAAAAGCACCCTGGACACATTTTTTTTACCCAGAAGGCATTTGCGGCTCCACCCAGAATTCCAATGGGCAGTGGGGACTCCGGGAACTGTGGGATAGCTGACCACAGTGCACCACTTCCAATGTCGACGCTTTCCCCGTTAGTGTGGACTCACAAAGTCGAATTACTGTCCTTAGTGTGGACACACATGTTCGACTTTGCAATATCGATTCCAAAAATTCGATTTAAGTAAAATCGAACTACTCTTGTAGTGTAGACAAGGCCTCAGTCAGTCCACACTAGCTGGGCATTCCTGGGTCTGGGAGAGGTCATGGAGAATAGAGGAAAAGAAACAAGCTCTCTGCCTTCAGTGCTGGTGCCACAGTTGCCTCCCCACAGTCCGATAGTTCCTCCATCTTGTTATTTTAGACCAAAAAAAAAAAAAAGTTTTGTTCTTTATGTACATTATTTTCCCTGGTAAATCTAAGTTGTATTAGGTCACAAATCTTTGATTACAATGGACTCAATTTTGAAGTCCTTACACAGGTAAAACTCTCACTTAAATGTCACTGTCTGATGCAGGATTTAGCCCCATGTGATTAGTGGAAAGTTTTACTAGAGTTTAGCAAATGGCGAATGCTGTGCAGCCAAAGCTATGAATATGAGAGATGTGTTGGAGAGAAGCCTGTTTCTTCCAAGACACAGTGGAGTGGTTTTAAATTGTGAAATTAATTTTGAAACATTGTTTTTAAGTGCATGAATAAAGAGAATAAAAGCAAATTAGTGAAAAGGCAGAAATGGCAGTTAGATATCTTATTCCTGTTGGATGTCAATAAGTTAGGTGCCTAACTGCCATTTATGCCTTGGATTATCTCCCCCTGCAACTTTATACCACAGGAGGTGGTTCACCCTGCAGTCACTTTAAAAAGCAAAGACAACGGGGCCTTAAGTAGCTATAACAGAGTTACCAGGGATTTTGTTTTGAGTACCAAAAATTGCTCAGAGTCTATGCAGGAGGAATGCTGATTTACTGTAACTCTCCTAACTGTCACTACAGACAGAAATATGACACACATGGATGTCACCTCTCAGTTCGAGAGGCTTATGTTCAGAAAAAGAGTATGAAAGTAATATAGCTAAATTTGATAGCATCAAAAATGTTGGTAGAAAAATAACTTATTTCCTAATTTGCTTGTCTTCTATAAAACACTGAAGTGTAACTTAGTTTTATAGTACTAGTAGAAGCAGATCTTTCCTTTGCCACATATGCTTTGCAGAACTGTTAGATGCTGTCGGCTTGCTTTTTAAATTTGTGTTGCTTTTTTGTGTAGTTTATCATAGCTTGAGGGCACAATCCCCTTGACTTCACTCCTTAAATACTAAAGGTTCAATTTGTTCTTTATTGTGTTGTTGCACCGACATTTCCCCTTGCAGCAACATGTCTTTCAGTCTAAAGTAAGATGACAAACCTACGGTTCTTTTAAAAAAAGAAGAACAGGAGTACTTGTGGCACCTTAGAGACTAACAAATTTATTAGAGCATAAGCTTTCGTGGACTACAGCCCACTTCTTCGGATGCATATAGAATGGAACATATATTGAGGAGATATATATACACACACATACAGAGAGCATAAACAGGTGGGAGTTGTCTTACCAACTCTGAGAGGCCAATTAATTAAGAGAAAAAACTTTTGAAGTGATAATCAAGATAGCCCAGTACAGTTTGATAAGAAGTGTGAGAGTACTTACAAGGGGAGATAGAATCAATGTTTGTAATAGCTCAGCCATTCCCAGTCCTTATTCAAACCGGAGTTGATTGTGTCTAGTTTGCATATCAATTCTAGCTCAGCAGTCTCTCGTTGGAGTCCGTTTTTGAAGTTTTTCTGTTGTAATATAGCCACCCGCAGGTCTGTCACTGAATGACCAGACAGGTTAAAGTGTTCTCCCACTGGTTTTTGAGTATTTTGATTCCTGATGTCAGATTTGTGTCCATTAATTCTTTTGCGTAGAGACTGTCCGGTTTGGCCAATGTACATGGCAGAGGGGCATTGCTGGCACATGATGGCATATATCACATTGGTAGATGTGCAGGTGAACGAGCCCCTGATGGTATGGCTGATGTGATTAGGTCCTATTTATTTATTTATTTACCTGCTGATGCGGCAAGTTCGGCCCCCATTGGCCCCGGGACGGCGAACTGCGGCGAGTGGGGGCCGCGATCGGCCAAACCTGCCGCGTCAGCAGGTAAATAAACTGGCCCAGCGCGCCAGGGTGCTTACCCTGGCGAGCCGCGTGCCAAACGTTGCCGACCCCTATTCTAGTATTCTTCTAATATGTTTGCTTGAAAACTAAGTACTGAGCATTCTCTCTCTCTCAGGTGCTTGACTGGAAGTTCCTTGCTCCCAGACTCTGGGCTAAATGATTGTGGGGTTGAAAAGGAATTTCCCCCCAGGTCAGACTGGCAGTGACCTTGAGAGCTTTTCACCTTTTTTTGCACAGTTTGAATATGGGTTACGTGCCAGGATTATCTGGGTATATAATTTCCCTACCATTGCAGAGATCTCAGGCATTGATGCACCTCGGTCCCTCCTATTCTCAGCATGCAGCATATAATTGTCTAGTCTTCTGTAGGTTGTAATACTTTGGGCTAATTTCAGTTGTTGGGTTAGTGTGAAGGTGCTGGATGGCGCTGAGGGCCTGTGCAATATGGGAGGTCAGACTACATGATGGGTGGTGCCTTCTGGCCTTAAACTCTATGACTAAGGCCTGGTCTACACTAAGAAATTAGGTCAGCATAGTAATGGCACTTACGGGTGTGAAAAATCCACACCCCATAGCGACACAGTTAAACCAAGCTAGCCCCTGTGTAGACAGTACTAGGTTGATAGGAGAATTCTCCCATCAATCTAGCTACTGTTTCTCGCAGAGGTGGACTACCTATGCCGATGGGGGAACCCCTCTCATCGGCACAGGTACAATCTTCACTTAAGTGCTACAGTGGCACTGCTGCAGAGTTTTAAGTGTAACACTCAGTAGCAGATAGTGATTCTGATAAAGGAAAACAAATTTCCATGATCCCCTCGCTACTGAATATAATTATACTTAACAGAATAAATTTAACATAACCCTTTTTTAGGATTACATTTTCTCTCTCTCTCTCTCTCTCTTTTTTTTTTTTTAAATAAAGCAAGCTAGTTATCTAAAGCATCAAAGGAACTGACCAACGCGCTGAAGTTACCTATAAAGAGATCTTCCTAGATATAAAGCTGAATTCAGTAAGTGGAGCAGAATTACAGCAGGTAAAACAGAAAACTACTTAATATTTTTCATAAAAACTTCAACATGGGAGCTCCCAATAATGCTTACCCATCATGGCCAGCCCCCAACAGACACATTGACATATGTTGTAAAGACTATGTATTTTTCCTATTACCTTTAAAACTTATCTGCTCTTAAAGTTTTGCTTTGCCCTTTTTTCAGTCACAGCTTCAATTAGATTAGAAAGCTATTTCAACTCCTTCACATTTAGCCTTGAAATTTAATGCAAAACTTGTGATACTCTAATAGGCTTTAATTTTTGAAGAGCAGGTGCTCATTACTTGGACAGTTTCCTTTCTTTAAGGTGTCATGTTTGCCTCAATTTCTAGATGTCCATCACAATCACTAGGTGCTTCTGAAAATCTGGGCCCCGGGTTCTCATCCTGATTCTATCACTGACTTGTGCACTCTCTCTCTCTCTCTTTCTGTGCTTTTGTCTAAACCTTGTAGCAAGTGTTCCTCTGTGAGCATGGTCACACTTCAATTAAGATTGATGGAGACAACTGATGAGAACACCACTACCATGCACTCCTTACAAGGCACCTGAAGGATAAGAAACAGCCATAATTCAGTACCAACAACTGAGAGGATGTAAAAGTTGGAAACACCAGAGATCAAAGTACAAGATAAAAATATGGATTCTCAAAACCAAAAATGTCCATATTCCACTTTTTGTCTTTCCAGTTTGCCATCTTGTTCAGATTCTACATTTTGCAAATAATGCCATGTACAAGTTAAACAAATGTAACCACCTCCTCTCTGTAATGGGATACAAGGAAGATGTAGAAAAGTCCAAGTAGTAAATCCTCGCAAAACAAAACAACTCTCTACCCCTGGCCCAAATCAAACAAACAAACCCAAGTAAGGCCTTTTAACTGTTTCCATGTCCACTAAGTACTAGTAGCATTGAGAGAAGGGGACCACCTATCAGAGTGATCATTGTAGTTGCTTTGACCAACATGCTGCCTATTGCCTGAAAGGCAGCATCTGTGTCTGGATGTTAACGGAGAAGTAACATGCCTGCTCAGTGGTTTCTGACTCTGTGGTAATCAGCTCTCCACAGCTCATCGTAAAAGAAGCTGCACACCTTCTTAACAGTTTTCTTGATAGCCAACTCCAGCTGTGGACTCTGAAACTGTTGATGTGGCATATGTGTAGACTACTCCCATGCAGCGACCATAACATGCCTGACTTGTTCATTATTGATTCTAGTTATTCAGTAACTTACACACCCCCACCTCCAGGAATTGCAGTATCAAACTGCCTCCCAGGTACTGTGTACCATATATTTACAAACAAAGAAACAATATTTCTTTCTAGCTGTAGGAGAAATAGCTTAGTTACTTCCTAGGGTTTTATTAATTTGTTTATATAACTGGGTGTGTTGTGTTGTTTGAAGAAACTAAGGGGAAGCCAAATCAGAAGAACATTTTGCTTTTATTTCTGAAAGCAGGCATGGAACCTATTCACATACTTTATTCTCATGTAACTATGAGCCATGGATACAGTCCTCAGAGCAGCTCATTTTACACCACTCTGGAAATATATCCCAAGATGGTTTACCCTGCCTGCCATCTTTATAAGTAATTTGTACTCTGGAAAAAAGTGTCTAGATTGCTATCTTTCCAGAATGCACAACAATGCAAGATTGAAGAAATTAGAAATAGATATTTGTATGTCAGGTGATTTAAATCTAGCATGGGATATATCCATTCCCTTAGTGGAAAAACCACTAACAAAACTCTTCCTTTTACCACAATCTCACACAGAGTAGGAGATTACTTAATCTAGACTTTGAGAAGAGAAATATTGTTGTATCTTTGCCTCTGCTTGGGTTCTTTGGCATACCTGACAATGCTTCTCATTTTTATTGCTTTAACTCATCCAATGCCAGATTGTCTCTTGGCCTCTAACATTCCAGCCAGAATAGGCTGGCTTGGCTCTCCCTTTAGTCTATCACTGCCACTGTTTAATAAGCCGCAGACCTTCAGCTGTCCCTTATCTACTGTCAGTCCAGAAAGAAGCTAGGAATTGAAACCAAAGCATTTGTCTCTAGTCAGAGCACAAGGATGCTCCATGTCTCAATTTTCACTCTATTAAATGAGTTAGATTCCTGATAGTAATTTGAAATTCCTGAAAAGCAGCCGCTCCTCTTAAAAACCTATGTTCTATATAATTGTATGTGATGTATCATCACTCAAGAGCAAACACAACCCCACCAAAAGTGGTCTTAAAGGTTTATTAATCTGTAAGACTTATTTTAAAAATGGAAAGGTAGGTTTTGTGCAAAGGATTAGAAGTCTGTACATATTTTGTAAGCCTTTCCAGGTATTTACACATTTTCATGAACTTCCTGTACAATTTTTTACTTTGGTAATTACAGTAAATATTTTGAATGTTAGCAAAAATCTTAAAGGCCCTGAATCTTGCTAAACTCAGAATGCCAATCCCACAAGTTGCTGACAACCTCTATGTTAGGAGCTGAATGCTTTCAACTCCCTTCCATTTCAATCACAGCTGTAGATTCTCAGTACCTTGCAGAACTGGACCCAGAGAACATAAAAAAATATAGCCAAATACAAACTACATTGCATTAAACATTAAGAGTATCTGATAAAGCAGCAACATTACACTTGAACCAATTTTCAAAATTTTTTTATACACACACACATATATACACACACACACACACACATATATACACACACACACACTTTTTGAATTAACAGATATCCCCACATAACAATAAAAGTGCAACTGTAGAGATAAAAATGGCCATATTTACGGACCTGTTATCCCGACAGCTGTTCAAAATTTGAAAAGTTTCTAACAGTTTATTTTCAGTTCAGCTGCAATATTTTTCCCTGTTAAACCTTTGAAAGACCACAAGTCTGAAGCCAGACATTTTCATTTTGTTGTAATTCAATACACATTTATCAAAAAACATTGCTGGCTAGCACTGTCAAACTTATTGTTTTGCTTTAACTTTTCTTCTTGCATCCTTATGTTTCTTCCGGCATTCCTGGAAATATTAAAAAGTTAAATGGCATTAAATGCAGTTTATAAACTCAAAAATTGCTCTTTGAAATCTGCTTTGCTTGTATATTTAACAGAAATTAGCCAGCTCTGGCAGATATAAGGAATCAATAGTTTAAGTGGACATCAAACACAAATTGTACATATTATACAGACAGTTAATTTTTATTTTACAAAATTCCCTGGTCTTGGTATGATATTAGGCCATTCTGAACGTCCAAATAATTCATTTTTATTAATATAAACAAAATAAGCCACTTCTTTTAACAAGCAACTCCTCCCCTCCTATCATAATGAACTCTTTCAATTATTACTGAATTACAGCTTTAATCACTCACCTCAAGTAACAATCTACGTCTGTTTTCCCAATTATCTTTTTCTTCATTGAGGTTTGATGATCTGCAGAATAGCTTAGGACCATCTACACAAGAGATCCATCAGAACAACTTTGAGCCAGGTTAAACACAACTTAACCGTTTTCTTTCTTATAAGCTTTTGTTTGAAAAAATTGTAGTAACATTATAAATTACCGTATATTCTCGTTCATAAGCTGAGTATTTTTCGTAAAAAAATGACGCATCAAAGAGCGGGGGTCGGCTTATAAACGGGTCTATGCCAAAATTTGATGGTTTTAAACTCTATGGAATCATTAAATTGAATATCTAATAGATTGTAGTTTTGTTTACCTGGAGCGTCTGCAGGCATGGAGCCCCTCGGCTACCTGTGGCCGCGGTTCGCCGTTCCCAGTCAAGTGGTTCCCGCAGCTCCCATTTGCTGGGAACGGCAAACCGTGGACACTGGGAGCTGAGGGACTCCATGCCCGTGAACGCTCCAGGTAAACAAACGTCCAGGCCCGCTAGCGGCTTACCCTAACGGGCCAGGAGCCAAAGTTTGCCAACCCCTGAAATATAGGGTCGGCTTATGAAAGGGTCATACAGTTTTTGATATTTTTACCTAACCATCTGGGGGGGAGGGTCGGCTTATAAAGGAACGGGCTAATGAATAAGTATATATGGTAATTTGAACTTGTGTATGGAAAGTTACCAGGACAAGCTATTTTGAATTTATAAAAGAAAGACATTGTTTTAGCTCAAATTTTAACAACAAACCATTGGTGAAAATATGGACTTGTGTCTTCTTTTTTAGATTTATTCACCTTAAACCCTGCTTCTAGCAGTCTATTTATAATGTACCTATCAAACCACATAGGTGCATTAACCATACATTTTTAAAAAACCCAAACATGTCCCAAGACAAAGACAATGGAAACTCCACACTATGCAATCCTTACAAAAAAGCAAACTTAAGTCACTTTCTCCAATAATGCTTGGATAAGTAGGAGAGCCTTGCAATTGATCCTCAAGCAGATGGCTGGTTTTACAGCATAAAGTGCCTTAACGGTTCTCAAAATGTAGCTTTAACACAGGACCTTCTAATTCTTTTTAGGGGACACATCTGAGGAACTGTCCCACATTGAGATGTCCCACATTAGAGGTTTTTCAACAAATTGATAAATTAAACAATAAGAAGTCACCAGGACCAGATACTGAAATTCTGAAACATTCTAATTAATCCTTATACCACCCCATATGAATTAAATATTATACTTATATAATTTGTTACAATGCCTCTTCCTTAAATTCCATCATCCTGTAGGAAAAATTTGGATAAGTTCAGTTGTACCTCTTAATCTTTCATCATCTTTGGAAAAGAAGAAAAATCTACTCGTCTTCATCTGTGGTAAAGACTGAGACCTGGAAAGAAAGAAATTTTAGTCTCAGACAGACGAGCAGACACTACTATCTCATTCCAAGTGCAAAAAATCATCCTCCATGAAAGGCAAATTATTTTCTAAACACTTAAGCATTTTAAAGAGGAGAGGCAATTATTGATTTAGTCCTAAGTGGAGCACCTGGTCCAAGAGGTGAATATACCTGGACTGCTTGGTAATAGTGACCATAATAGAATTAAATTTAACATCCCTGTGGCGGGGAAAACACTACAACAGCCCAACACAGCAGCATTTAATTTTGGAAAGGGGAACTACACAAAAATGAGGAAGTTAGTTAAACAGAAATTAAAAGATATATTGCCAAAAGTGAAATCCCTGCAAGCTGCATGGCAACTTTTTAAAGACACTATAATAGAGGCTCAACTTACATGTATACCCTAAACTAAAAAACAGAGAACCAAAGAAGTGCCACCATGGCTAAACAACAAAGTAATAGAAGCAGTGAGAGGCAAAAAGTCATCCTTTAAAAAGTGAAGTTAAATCCTAGTGAGGAAAATAGAAAGTATCATAAACTCTGGCAAGTGAAGTGTAAAAATTTAATTAGTAAGGCCAAAAAGGAATTTCAGAAACAGCTAACCAAAGACTCAATAAGTAACAGCAAAAGAATTTTTAAGTACATCAGAAGCAGGAAGTCTGCTAAGCAACCAGTGGAGCCACTGGACATTCAAGATGCTAAAGGAGCACTCAAGGACGATAAGGCCATTGCGGAGAAACTAAATGAATTCTTTGCATCGGTCTTCACGTCTGAGGATGTGAGGGAGATTCCCAAATCTGAGCCATTCTTTTTAGGTGACAAATCTGAGGAACTGTCCCACATTGAGATGTCATTAGAGGTTTTTCAACAAACTGATAAATTAAATAGTAATAAGTCACCAGGACCAGATGGTATTTACCCAAGAATTCTGAAGGAACTCAAATTTGAAATTGCAGAACTACTGACTGTGGTTTGTAAATCAGCTTGTCTACCAAATGACTGGAGGATAGCTAATATGACACAAGAGGTGATCCTGGCAATTACAGACCAGTAAGCCTGACTTCATTACCGGGCAAACTGGTTAAAACTATAGTAAATAACAGAGTTGTCAGACACATAGATGAACATAATTTGTTGGGGAAAAATCAACATGATTTTTGTAAAGGGAAATTATGCCTCACCAATCTACTAGAATTCTTTGAGGGGGTCAACAAGCATGTGGATAAGGGGGATCCAGTGGATATAGTGTACTTAGATTTTCAGAAAGCCTTTGACAAAGTCCCTCACCAAAAGCTCTTAAGCAAAGTACGCTGTCATGGGATAAGAGGGAAGGTCCTCTCAGGGATCTGTAACTGGTTTTCAAAATGGAGAGAGGTAAATAGTGGTGTCTCCCAGGAGTCTGGGACAAGCACTATTCAACATATTCATAAATGAGCTGGCAAAAAAGGGTAAACAGAGAGGTGGCAACATTTGCAGCTGATACAAGACAGTTAAGTCCCAAGCAGACTGCGAAGAGCTACAAACGGATCTCACAAAACTGGGTAACCGGGCAACAGAATGGCAGATGAAATTCAATGCTGATAAATGCAAAGTAATGCACATTGGAAAACATAATCCCAACTATGCATATAAAATGATGGGGTCTAAATTAGCTGTTACCACTCAAGGAAGAGATCTTGGAGTCATAGTGGATAGTTCTCTGAAAACATCCACTCACTGTGCAGCGGTGGTCAAAAAACAGAATTTTGGGAATCATTAAGAAAGGGATAGATAATAAGACAGAAAATATCATACTGTCTCTATATAAATCCATGTTACGCCCACATCTTGAATACTGCGTGCAGATGTGGTCACCCCATCTCAAAAAAGATATATTAGAATTGGAAAAGGTTCAGAAAAGGGCAACAAAAATGATTAAGGGTATGGGACGGCTTCCATATGAGGAGAGATTAATAAAACTGGGACTTTTCAGCTTGGAAAAGAGACGACTAAAGGGGAATATGATAGAGGTCTATAAAATCTTGACTAATGGGGAGAAAGTAAATAAGGAAGTGTTATTTATTCCTTCTCATAACAGAAGAACTAGAGGTTACCACATGAAATTAATAGGCAGCAGGTTTAAAACAGACAAAAGGAAGTATTTCATCTAACAACACACAGTCAGTCTGTGGAACTCTTTGCCAGACAATGTTGTGAAGGCCAAAACTGTTACCAAGTTCAAAAAAAGAACTTGATACTTTCATGGAGGATAGGTCAATCAATACCTATTAGCCAAGATGGGTAAGAATGATATCTGTAGCCTCTGTTTGCCAGAAGCTGGGAATGGGTGACGGGATGGATCACTTGATGATGGCCTCTGATGCTGGGGTGGACCTGGGAGGGTGCCAAATAAAAGGATTTTTTCCTAGCTGCCACATAAATCCTGATATTCAGTAAGTACTTAATAGCCACAAAATATAAAACCAGATTTACATTTCTTTGCAGTTTTCACTTTCAGAGGCTTCTGGCTCATCATCTTCCTCTGAGCTGCTGTCCTGGAAACGAGGATCCTCTTGCCATGCTACTCTTGCAGGTTTTATTGTTTCAATTACGTAGGGCTCTGCAATAGTACCACCAAAAAAATCTCATCATTCCCCTGACTACAAAGTGAGACTTCTGTTTAGGTAAGTGTGAAATATCTGATTTGGAAAGGACCCTTTTTGTGCTTTCAGAAGAATACACAGATTTTCCCTATCTTTCTATAAAAAAAAACAAGGAGTCCAGTGGCACCTTATCTTCTCCGGTGGCACTTATCTTTCTATGTTTTACATTTCCATCCTCAAAAATCTACAGTCAGTATCATTTTGGCTTAAGTAGAGAACAGCAGATCTCCTTTGAAGCCAATCAATGTTACTCCTTATTGGCCAGGGAGATTGCTGTTAAGTATCCTGAGGATAAGCATAGTGCCTAGGTAGAATTCTCAGCCTTTGCAGATCTGTCACAGAAGAGAAAAGGACAAGAATACAACTGTTTTCCCCTGTACGATACAACACACCACCCAAAACCAACAGCACAAAATTCCAAGTAGAAAGCAATTCTTTACATGCAGATTGTGACACTGGTAGACCAGTTCACTTGTATGTTAATAGTGTTCAAAACAGATGTTAGATTTGTAAGAATATGTTTAGATTCTATATAATACTCGTAAGTTGCTCCACACAGTAATCTTACTTGTAATGTCTGTATGCCATGCTATAAGGAAATATTCAAGTTTTGCTTAATTGTAAAAATTTGCTTTAAATTTTGCTCAGATCTGTCCATGAGTTTTGTTTAATCTGTTTGACAGAACGATGATTTCATACAACCTGGTGTGTCATCTTATTAAATATAATCTTAAGTGATTCAAATGTTAAAACCAATAAATGCCAGTAAAAGCAAACTATTAAAAAAAGTTCTAGAATCTGCAATGTTACCTTCTTTCACAGCGGACTTGTTCAGATCATCACCAAAAAAGGAAAATGTGAAGCCACTAGATTTTTCTTCTACATTGCCCACAACATTAAGTCTTAATATATGCTGGTCAGCCAGAGTTGATTCTTCCACATTGTCATGTTTGTCCCAGGGTATTATTTCACTTTTTTCAGTTGCACATTTTGTTGATCCAAATACCTCTTTTAAATCCACAGCAACATCATAGTATATTTCTTTAGATACTTCAGGCAATTTCTCTGCCTCCTCCCTTTTCTTCTTTCTTTTAGCTTTACTGGAATTATATTTATTTAAAAAAAAAAAAAACCAATTATGCACTGGACAAACATTTGAAAGGTATGAGGTTTTCTTTTGGCTGATCTTTGAGGATTATTTGTATTACTTACAGGAGACCTATCCAGGGAAATATTTGAATCCACTAGCAAGTAGTTTGCTTTTCCGCATTCCTGTTTTCTCGTAATTTCAGTTTCTGGTAATAGGATGCCCTAAGAGTTAAAGGATTACATCCCAGTCTCATCAATTTGAGCTAATTTTTCAACTATTTCCTCTCTCCAGATCATACAGATAAACCACCTACAGAAGGGAAAAATTCACGTTTGACCTTAAGAGACTGGTGACAATTCTGATCTATTGCTAGCATCATCACTACTGTACTAAAAGGAATCTTTAGTGTGTCTACATTTTACTAGGAGTGGGGAGACTTGCAAAGGGAACAGCAGAGTAAGCAAGGAGAGTGCCAGGCTTGTGGCCTCCAAATACTTTCAAAAATCAACCCTCAAGGGGAAGAAAGTTTGTCTTACAACTATCAAGAGGTGAGAAGACATTACCTCTCTTTTTCTGTAGTATCTGTTTTCCTTTCAAAAACTGCATGGTCTTGCCTTGTGGGGTCATAGCGCAAGGTATTAATATCTCTGTATGAATAAGAGGAAGAAGAATTTAGCAATACTGTAACTAAATGTCTAAAATAAAATATAACCTCACTGACAAGTGCAATGACATTTTTGGCTCATCTTATTTGTGTTCACAAGCAGATTGGAACTTACTTTTGTTTTTATACAGTCAAAAAATTATTAGCATTATGAGAGCAGATCAGTGTGTGTTACAGTCTGTACTGTGAAGAAAAAGATTCCACACAGCACTCTTCACATCAAATTATTCAAATATTCAACATTAAACACCTGCCCATCATTCTTTAGGAAACAAAGTTAATACACAGATATGTTTTATCATTTGGAGATTAACTGAGTTTATGGTTATTACATCCAGAGTTTCGGATTTCTCCTTAATCTCCATTTTTGGTATATTTGGAAGTTGTTTTCCTTTTTAAAATCGAAAATGTTCTTGAAATTAGCTAATGAAGTCCAAACTTTAGATCAGAGGAAAACAGCCTGATTGCAATATTCCATCCAGCCTAAAGACAATATAAAATATTCAACCAAATATTCTGTTCCACACACAGGCCCCTCTTGCCCTGTGAAATTAAAAGTTGTTAATTTATGCTATTACAGAAGTTAACCCAAACAAAATAGGTGATTTGACTTCTGTCAAGCAAAAATTCCAGGAAAGGAGGCCATTGAATCTGTTGAGAATATCGTTAGGAAATACATAAAAATCTTTATAAGATTCATACAATTGTAAAATAAGCATTGTGACACAGTTGCCTACCAAACCGGGCTATTCACCAAAAATGGAAGTTGGAATTGAAAATATATTATTTGAAAAATACCTCAACACACCACCATTAAAAATAATCATTCTTGTACTAATTCAGCCCACAGATGGATTGCTCCGCCAAATGTATGGATTAAAGATACAGATAGGAGTTCAATTTTTGAAATGTATTATTAAATGCACTGCATCTAGAAATTGTGGCTTCCTTGGGCAATGAAAGTTAGAACATGTGGGATGGAGGTAGAGAATCCACTCCTAACACACAAAAGAAACATCCCAACAGTAGTAAGGACAGGCTATAAATGAGACTGTATGTTTTTACAAAACATTTGATGTTGATGAAGAGCAGAAATGGCAATTGCATGCTGCCAGTAACATCCATCGCAGTCTACAGAAATCAAAGTCTAGTCTATTAACCCACTATTCAACTTTTCAGTATAATTAGCCATTTTGAGTTTGTCTCTTTTTGGAGGGGAAAAGAAAATAAGGAAGCACACAAATGTGGTAGATTTTAAGCTGTTTGGGGGGCAGAGAGATCATTTTATTAACCCATAAAGTCTCATGCACAATGGCACTATATAAATAATGATTATCACCAATAATATCTATTGTCAGAATGGGATGGAAAGCCTGAATTCAAAGGGGACTTTCCATGCACGTGACAAGGTGCTAAAGCAGGATCCATACTTGAATTTTTTGGTATTTGTTGCCAGTTTGCTTGATTTAGGATGTTCTAGGTTGATCTGCAAGAGACTTCCCAATATCTCCAGGTTTTTCTTTTTCTCAGCAGCAAGTTCTCCTTCCTCATCTGTCTTCACTTTCTTTGCCTCTTCTAGGAAAAATATATAAAAACCGCTATGAAATGACTCCTTGAAGCATTCTCCCAATATTTAGACCACTAGGAAGTTAGTTAAGAAGCTCACAGAATTTTACATTAAAAGGTGTGGGCCACGTTCTCTATTCCTCCCTATTTTAAAACTTTTTAAACAATCCATTTTGTTTTCTCCTCAAGTTATGGTCAAGCTTTGTTTATGAGGGGGTATGGGCATTAATTTGACATGAAAGATAAAGATTTAATCATTTTCTGTCCCATGATTTTCTTTTATTTGATAATTATTTACCCAGCCATTGTCATTTAAGGCTGTTAAGGGACATTTCTTGGGTTATAGACAAAAATATCCAAGTGAGAAGTAGGATTGGCTGAAAATTTGACTTTTTTTTTTTTTTTTTTTTTTTTTTAAAAACAGGGTTGGTTTGTTTGAAATGTATTTGTTTTGTGTTGATAGGATTTTTTTTTTTTTTTTTTGCCAAAAAATTTTCTTTTCAGGAAAATATTTTTGCAATTTTCAACCAACTCAATTGACAACACTCCCCCTTGTGGTTATTGAATAGCATGGTACTGCAAGATACATAAAATCCAAGTATACCCAAGGGATAAAAAAAGCAATAAGCAAGGTTACTCTGGTTAATGGTACCCCCTTATCTTGTGAAAGATGCAATACATTTATTTTGGTATCATCCTATAACAAAGAATTTTTTTTAAATGTTGACCATCTAACAAGGAAATACACCCCCACATACACCCCAAACTAGAGTTTCCAGTAGCTAAATGGGGCATTTTATAAATATGTTCTCTAAATTACAGATGCCAGTACTACTTACTTTTACATTACCTTCCCATGAGGCTAAATCCAGAGAAGAGAAATGTGTAATAAGTAATTCTAAATATTCAAAAACTTACACCCATCATGCCTCTCTATTATTACTAATTAGTTGGGACTACAAATTGCTATGGAAAATAAGAGAAAATGTTTACCTTCCTCTTCACTGCCACTTTCAAGGAACCGAGCATCCATACGAAATCTTTCATCTGTGCCAAAGCGTGATTGTAAATGCATGAGCTACATTGATAACAAAACAAAAAAATTAAGATTAAATGTATGCAGTCCAGGGGGGAGGGATAGCTCAGTGGTTTGAGCATTGGTCTGCTAAACCCAGGGTTGTGAGTTCAATCCTTGAGGGGGCCACTTAGGGATCTGGGGCAAAATCAGTACTTAGTCCTGCTAGTGAAGGCAGGGGGCTGGACTCGATGACCTTTCAAGGTCCCTTCCAGTTCTAGGAGATAGGATATCTCCATTAATTTAATTTAAATTTAAAAACTTTATTACAATCAGACAAGCAGTAACACTTTTAACTTGAATCATGGCCATGAGTTAACATAAGCTTTCACTGTAGAGGTTCTCCGGAGAAAATTTTTTAGTGACCTCAGAGTGCGGCCACCAACTCTTGCTAGTGACTGTCATTTTTTCCTAAAATACTTAATTAGCTTTAGGAAAAGCAAATAAATATGCACATAGACACATCCAAATCATTGTAATTTATTCATTGCTAGCTAGTAAGTCTGTTGTGAAAAGTGATATTAAACATACAAGTATCACTTTTCACAACGGGCTTACTTAGCCCTGGCAAGTCTGGGAACAAATTAAGCCCTGGATGGGGGGCCAGGGGAGGTAGTGGGGGGCTAAAGCCTGAAGCCCTGCCACCGGAGCCTAGGGCCTGCTGCCACACAGCCGGAGCCCGAAGCCCCGTGGTCAAAACCTACTACCCCACCACCCCAGGGCTAAACCCCAAAGCCTGAGCCCAACTCCCCTTGGGAATGTGGGGAAACTCACTGGGTGCCTGCTTCTCCAGTGTTGCGCCCTAGGTGTCTCCCGGGGGGGGGGGGGGGGTGTGGTGGCAGGGCCCAACCCCTGCTGGTGACCCCAGTAACCAACACCAAGGGGGGGCCTCCAGGAGCAACAGGGAGGGGCCGCTACTTGGCCCCTGCCCTTCCAGCCCAGGAGGCTGTGGCCACAAGAAGAGTCCCTGGTGGCTGCATTTGGCCACGGTGACCACATTTGAGAAACTCTAATAAATCTCTTTTGAAAATACCATTTGACTTCAGCTTGGGAGGTTTGGGAATGAGCAGTTACATCATGGAGAAAACATTATTCCTCTACATCTAAATGGACTTTTCCAACTCAGGTATTACCATAACTTTGCCAACACCATCCTATTTAAGTAACTGCAGATATTATTAAATAGGTTCACTAACCTTCTCACCAGCTTTGCCTTCAAACTGGGCTTTGATTTGGAATCTGTCATCTTCACCTGTAGCATCTTGCTCATCGTCACTGCTCTCAAACAACTTCCCAGAAATTTTACTAGTAAATTCCTTAATTGTTTAATAACAAAAAAAAAAAAAAACAAAAAACAAACTGAGGAAACAGTTATAATAAGTAGTTCTAAGAACACTATCAACTATTACCCACTTGTTTTGTATGACTTTCCCAAAACAGCTGGAGGCCAACACTCTCATGATATCGCATTTATTTCTACTAATTACTGATGTCCATGAATACTTGTAAAAAGAGATTACAGCTGCTTTACATGTTCTGAGACAATTCTTTGGTAATTTTATTTTATAGTTGTGATCATTCAAGTGTGGCAGGAGCACATTTCTGTATACAGTAACCGCACTTTTCCCTATGATTTTATCCTATAAGTTACTGTGATGCTGAGACAGCAAGAGTTAAACAACCAGCAGGCTGGGTGACCTGAAAGCAACTCTTAAGGACATATTAGAAGAGTATTGAAATAGTAAATATGGTCATTCCTTGACATAGCTTTAATAACTATCTACAAGTTGACTAGAATCCTTGATATGGTTAGAGAATCTAGAATAAATACTAATCATATTTGTCTGTTTAACTGTATCTTGTTAGAAGTTTAACAATGTGATCTAATTAGCTGTCTATGTTTCATACCTGAATTCTATTGATTCAGAGATCAAAAGGGGGAAATTATAATTTAGATAGGACTTGTGATATAATAATGTTATTGGCCACACTTCTCTTTGAAATTTGTAGTAAACTACCTGTGAACTGTTTGATAGTTCATTGCCTTATGCTAATAAATATAACTAGTTACCATTGTATACCTAGGAAACACAGATTAGCCTCAAAGCAACAATGTACATTACCTGTTCTTCATTCAAGGAAGGCCAGCTGTGATTATTTGCTGTCAAAAGGCTTATTCACTTAACTTCAGCTATAAAGGAAGTGTTGGGCCTGATCCTATTTTATCGCAGATCTGTTTAAAACTTTGACAGGGAAAATCTCAGCCTACAAGTATGAGGTCTCTAGGTCTACTCTCGATTAACCCTGCAAGTCTCATGGAAGCATTTGAACAAACTCAGCACATGGACTGCCTATTTGACTATAGGCTTTTAAACTGATTACAGAAGGATTTTTACAAATCAGCAGCCTTACCATCTCTGCTATGAAACTGATCTAAGAACTTTGTTCATATCTCTATGTATATTGATCTTTTAACCATAGCAACTTTCTTTTTATTAATAAATCCTCACTATATTAGACTTGGCTGTCTGGGTGGGAACCAAAGGGGACTGTATTTTGGCTTCTTGGTAACCAGTAAGGTATAATGGACACTGTATGGTTACTGGCTTGGTGAAATGTCATCATAAAATAAACCACCAATTCTGGGGATCATCTACCCTATTATTTGCAGTTTGCCCAGAATAAACAGCCTCAGTGTAGCCCCTCCAGGCACCATGGTCACAGTTACACACTTCACATTCTTGCAACTGCGTATCTGCTTAGTATTTGTGAAATGCCTTTAATGAAGGTATTTCACTGGTGATGCAGATGACACTTTACCCTCTCAAATCCATATATTCAATAAAAACAGTTTGATACTTATCATGAAGCAGTATTTCATTTAAACTTGCTTTTCTCTAGGTTTCACAGTGGCCGTTAGGCTTTCATAAAAATGTTAATTTGGATTTTGAAAAATGTTATTCTAGGAAAGAGTTTTAGATCCAGTTTTTAAGTAACAGCCTCCACAGACTGCCTTTCGCTTTACGAAATCTACAATACAATGGAAGTTACTTGACAAATATAATTGAAATGATAAAAGTCAAGAAAAATGTAATGCAGTTGTAAGTGACACTCAGCAGCAGCAGCCAAGAATGTCACAGCCAAGTCTTCCAGAATAATTATGGCTCCCCACCACAGAGTTTGGGCCACTGTACAACACTCACAATGTGGAGCAAGGACCCCAATGCAGTAAACTAACCTCTAAATTGAAGTCAGGAAAACAAAGGGATGGGAGGGAGAAAGGGTGTTTTACACTGAACATTGACAGTGGCCCTAATTTTAAAACACCTTTGAAAAAGAAAGAAACTTTCAGTTCAGGCTTTAAAAGTGGATAGAATGAAAGATGTTAAGGGAGAGGAAGTTCACTCTCAAACGCATCATCAGCTGCTGACCTACTGCATGATGGTGGAACCCCTGAAGAGAGGTGGTGTTACAAAAGATATTGATTAAGTGAAATTCTCAAAATTTACTCAAACTCTACACCATCAGTCATTTTAAAACCCAAGAGGGCCAATTTAAAATTTATCCTCCACTTTATATGTAGTAAATGAAAAGAATCTATGGCAGATGTAATTTTACCACAGTTGCTCAATTAATAAGCAAAAATCCCTCTGCATTCTGAACAGTGGGTAACATAGAAAAGAATATGCCTATTGTTCAGATAGCAAAAGCCCATTTTCGTCCAGTGTACAGTCAAAATCTTACACTACAGTTAAAAACAATAAGATACATTTCTACTCAGTTACCAAAACCAATACCAAATAAAAACAAGGCTCCAATAAATTGGAATGCATGACAGGCTTGACATTCTGATTTATTTTAAGAAGCGTAACCTAGCTCGTGTATTTCAGTGTCATTATTTGTTGGTTTTTGAGTTACATTATTTGGGATGGAGTGAGGGCTAGTGGTTAGATGATAGAATCATGAACTCCAGATTTCCAGTCCTTTTTCCACCACTTACTCTCTGCACAACACTGGGCAATTCAAATCTTTTCCTTTTATTTAACTGACAACAGTGGGAAGTGGAGTTCTAGCATAACCACATGCAAGCCTCTCCATGAGACCATTGCTCTTACGGTTTGTGAGTTGTGATATTGTGTGAACAATGCACTGCAATCAATTTATACAAGTTATTTTATCTAGTAGAGTGCCTGATTTTTTCAGTTTCCAAAAAGATACTCCAAAATTTGCATCGTCTTTAATTTATAAATTAATGTTTTAACTCTACGAATATGCACCACTTATTTTGTGTCATCTATTTTATATCCATTAGTACAAAAGGACAATATTCAAGATTTGATCTCAACTCTGAATACGAGTAGGTGTTGCTCTTCAGTACAATACATACTAGCAAACTGGGTAAGTGAATGCCCTCTTAGAAATTAGGCTGGACTTGTTTCTAAGCCACTTACTTTTTCAGGCAGATTTCCTATAGTCACTTCTTCCTTAGACTTCTCTTCTACTTCAGCTTCACTTTCTCCATCTGAATCAAATACAATGTGCTTATGCTTGCTTGCTGACTGGCTTTCCTGGAAAAGGAGAGACATTGTTAAGTTTAACATGCCAAACATTGGTTATATACCGTGGGAACTACTGCTGGGAACATTTACAACAGTAGAGAATGTAATTAATTCACCTAATTGTGTTTTCTGGAAAAAATCCCATGACTTCCCAGTATACACCTTTTTGGACATATCCTAAAAATCAATCTGGCAAAGAAGATAGGCGCTGCTCTCAAACACGATTCAAACCACAGCAACATCTTAGAGAACACATACTGGAGATACTTATTAAACCAGTATTCTTTCAGTACTGTTTAACTGTTCAGAGACAAGCTGAAAGCATACTTACCAGGTTCAGAAGAGCCCCTTGAATAAGTTTCTTCTGTAATTCTCTCTCTTTCTGTCTCTCTTGTACAGCCGCCAGCCTCTTCTGATTATCCTGCAGTTGTTTCTCCTTTACATCTGACTCACTTGAGATAGCAGTAGGAATGCAAAACTCTTCTTTACTTTTGTGAACACTTTTCTTATGGTTCTCACATTTCTGAAATTTAGAGGCTGAACCTTTACTGCTTGCATCCTTCTTTGGTTTCTCAGCAAGAGAGTCTGGGCTTTCCAATTCACATTTAATGTGTTTCTGTGCGACAGATAAAACACTATCTGTGTCAATGCTTCCCTCCTCGCTTCCAATGATACTAGTTGTGGTGCAGTCCCCACTGTCTCCTCTGTTTGCTGTTTGAGCTTCTGCATGAGAATTCAAGTAGTTATTCTCTCGTAATGAAGGTGGTTTCCAAATAGGCTTTTCACTTCCACCTTCTGAATATTGGGAATTTGACACCTTCTTGATCTGGTTGCTGAGAGTATTTTGCTTCTTTTTCACACTTCTGTCTTCAAGTGAAGACACTATGGAACGACTAGACTGTCTGGGAGCTGAGTGTTTCCCATAACAAGAACAGTTTGGTTTTGAAACCTCTTCTAAAAATTTATTTTTCAAATCAACAAGACTTGAGGCATTCTGGTTATATTTTCTTTTACAGCTGCAAGAACCTTCCTTGCTCATCTCCTCAAAATTCTGATTGTCACATAATGATCCTATTCCTCTGAAAGGCTGAAATTTCAAACTGGAGATATTTTCCATTGGCTTATCATCAGCACTCTCCTCTCCCTCTAAAATGGCAGCAACTATATCTTCAGGATTAATAGATGTTTTAGTTGTAGAGTCAATTTCATAAATTTTTCTATTATACTTGGCGTCACTAATATTACCGTCAGTTTTGCACTGACTATCCCTCCGCTTGCCTTCTATGTCTCCTTGTGAAGATTCAATACTTGCAGTGGCTATTGCTTCTAACTCATGTAACGTAAGATCTAGGCGGTAACAGTTTTGCATCATGTCTTCATAATCAGAGTCAGCTTCAGATTCACTTGCTTCATGCTCTGAATCAAAACTAGTAGACCCAGACTTGCTGTCAGCTCTGTTGTCCTGTAGTTCAGAAGCCCAGACTTTTGCTGTTTTGTTATGCACTACTTTTTTGTTATTTTTTTCTCTTAACTTATCTGGTGACAACACAAAGGAATCATTTGCAGAATCAACGCTTTTGTCGTTTTTGAAAGTTTCATTCCTAACAGTATCCCTCCTTTGCATTTTCACCAGCTCAGAATCTCCTGGAATTTTAGTTTTCACACTGTTTTTATCTGGAGTTTTAGTCACAGCAATAATTTCATCTGTATCTGCTGAATCATAATCCGTGTCATTTTCAATAGTCTTTCCTTGTCTGTTACATCCCTTACTCACTTTCTTCATAATATTTGGATTGATTAAAGACCAGTGAGTGTTGTATTTTAGCTCAAAATTATCCCCCACAACTTCCAAAAGATCACTTTCAGATTCAACATTTGTTTTAGCTTTCTGTATTTCCTTTTCTTTCTCTATCATTGCCCTGATTTCTTCTTCAGAATCAATATCACTGTCTGAAATGCTGTTTGTATTCCTGTTAGTCTTAACACCAGATGCCAGGTTCTTATCCAGAAATAATTCTTTCCCTTTCACGTCAATACTATTAAGACTAGGTGTCTGAAGTAATTTAGACAGACCAGTTGATTTGGAGTTTGACATTTGGATTAATTTTGTTTGTGTTAAGTTTGCTTTTTTTGATTGCAAGTGGCGACCTGGTGTTTTATTTAAATTTTCACTACTCTGTATCCTCATTTTTTTTGGTGTTTTTTTAATTTCAGGGAACTCTCCTCGTCGTTTCTTGCTCATGCTGTCATCTCCACCTTCCAACTGCCAAGTGAGCTTCGATATGGGAACTGTGTCAGTCAAGTCTTGCTCCAGCTTTTTAAGGTTGTGGCAATATTTTGATGGGTCATATTTCATTATGTTATAGTTAGAGTTAAGGAATAAAAATAAAACCAAGGAGGCTTCCACTTTTCAGCAAGTAACAACTTAAGTTATAGGGACAAGAACAATAGATGTTGTCACAGTTACTGGACTAACTGCACCTCTGAACCCTCCTTGTTCCTTTGAGTGCAGCTCCCTTAGATCTCAAGCTTCACCCATCACCCCCCTATAAGGGAGGAATCACAGAATTCTCCGTCTCTCAGACAAGGCTTTGGGATGCAGTCCCCTGTGATCAACTGTGACTATGTGAACATACCTTATGTTCACCACCTGGTAGTTTTCTTCCATTTGGGAGCAATGACAATGGTGTCAATTAACCATTAGCCCTTGTAAAGCAAATAATATTTTATAACAAAAGCATTAAAAATTATCTTAGAACAATAAAGCAGTGTATACACATGCCTGCCTCTCCCTAAGGCTTACTATTCCCTGGCTCTGGGAAAGGCCCAACTCCTTATGAGAGCCTCTGTGTGTGTCAGCCTGTCTCTCAGCATATTGACCCCACCCTTTCCCTCCTGAGAATGGCTTTTAACTATTTAGTGTCCTTTTGATCTCCAGGCTTCCAGCCTGGCAAAACAAGGCTTGCATCTTCATTGGAGACAAGATATAGGATCCTCTAAGCTCATAACTCCCCCTCGGCCCCCCACATTGTGCAGTTGCCCTCCAGTGTTTGCTAGGAGGTTATCTGTAATTGTTGTGCTGCTTTCCTTGCTTTCCCCCCTGCAAACTAGATTAAGCTAGATCAATACATTCCTGCAGATGAGTCTTATAACCCAGTATAAAATAACTTCACTGTACCGACCAGGTCACGTACACTGTTCATAAAATTATTACATCAGAGTATTTATATAGCAACTCCACATCCATCACAGACGATTATTTTTAAAGCTATGTTTTCTGAACTTTTTAAGTGAGTTACATGCAACCTGTAACTATCCATCAAATTGATGCAAGTTTGTTGCAAGATTTAGGATGAAGCCACCAAGTAATCAAGCACCGGAGGAACACTTTTCTGTTTTTTTTTTTAGCAAAAACATATTTAAGGTGAGTCCATTTGTTTTTTGCACTCTGATCCTTTCCATAATGGCAAGAGAAAAATTTGGAATTCTAATCATTAGCCAATATATACCCATTCTTTGTGAAGCGTAACATTTTAATTACCTCCACATAAGAAAGACAGTAACTGCACTGTATTTTGTATCAGTAATATGAAGACTGTTATGCAAATACCTCCTTCCCCCAATAAAGATGGTAAACAAATGGAGAGAATAATGGAACTGTTTCTATGATCATTCAATGTTTACTCAAGCAGTAGGAAAGGATATTTTGCTTTTGTGTCGACCCTTAAGGTGAAGGATGGGTAAAACTCTGCCAAATTTACTAACGACCCAATCCTGTAAGAAAGAAAAATATACAATTATATCCGAGTGAAAAAAATTATATCAGACTGAAAAAAAAAAAAAAAAAAATAGGGATTAAATGTATCACAGTAAATAAAAAAAGGTAGTCCTAAAACAAAATGGATTCTGAATTACAGGAATACTAATACAGTAACTCCTCACTTAAAGTCGTCCCGGTTAATATTGTTTCATTCCTGATCAAGTAGGGAACATGCTCATTTAAAGTTGCGCAATGCTCCCTTATAATGTTGTTTGGTAGCCACCTGCTTTGTCCACTGCTAGCAGGAAGAGCAGCCCGCTGCAGCTAGCTGGTGGGGGCTTGGAACCAGGGTGGACCGGCAATCCCCCCCCCCCCCCCATCAGCTCCCTGTTGCCCTAAGTTCCCCGTGTGGAAGCTGCCCAGCAGGCAACCAATTGCCGGCAGTTTAGTTGTCCCTCCCCCCCACTGCAATGTGCTGCTCCTGCCCTCTGCCTTGGAGCTACTCCCAGGAGCCTCCTGCTTGCTGTGCAGGGAAGGAGGGGGGCTAATGTCAGGGTGTCCCCCTTCCCCCACTCCTGTCCCCCGCTTACCCTTTCTCCATATAGGGCAGGGTGGGGACACGACAGGGCTCAGGACAGAGAGAGCTTGCTGGCCGCAGCTGCTGTCAACTTCCTGATCTACTTAAAAAGGCAATGTACTTAGAGTGGTGTCAGCGTACTTAAAGGAGCAATGCGCATCTCTCTCTCTCTCTCTCTCTGTCTGCCATGCTGTCTCCCCCTCCCTCCATTCATGCTGCCTTGTAGAGTGTGAGGCTATAGTAACAACAATGTGTTAATCCTTGAGGGCTCAGCAGAATGCTAGATCATCATTTACTAGTAAGGTATTCCCTGGGAAATATCCCACCCTCTGACTTCACCACTTCAACTAAGGTGGGGGGTGTGTGGTGTGGTGTGGTGTGGTGTGGGTGGGTGTGGTCTATGAGAGCGAGAGATATTTTTGTCTGGTGAAAAAAAATTCCCTGGAACCTAACCCTCCCATTTACATTAATTCGTATGGGGAAATTGGATTCGCTTAACATGGTTCACTTAACGTGGTAAACTTTATCCTCTCCCTACAATATGGGCTCTAAACCTGCAACAATTTATACTCATACTCAAAGCCAAGCACTGTGAATAGGCCTACTGATCACAGGGCCCAAAATGAGTGTGTTATATAAGGCAGCTCATATACAAGATTTACATGTTTTATAAAAGCTAATTCTAGACATTGCTATGAACTTTAAATGACAATACACAGACGCAAAGATAGCCAGCTCTATCCCCTCCTAAAAAACAAACTGGTATCTATGCTCATATTTTATAAGGATTATAAAATTGAAGCTTATTTTGTACAAGTCAAAGCTACTCTGTCACCTTGTATGTATTGTCTCCTGTAATCAAATATACAAATCTGAAGTAAACTTAATGTGAAAGCAGCTTATTAGAAAGCTAAATAAGAGGGTGCCTGATGCAGTTGTCTTAACTCAGCAGAACGGATATCCCACAACACCTTATGATCCGGTACTTCTGTTCCTGGCACTGCTTTCATGTGAAAATTCACAACTCCAGCTTTATTCAGTGATTCCAACAGATTTCCCTTGCCATCCGTATGTGGCTTTTCCTTCTTCAACCTTGCTTCTTGTCTCTCCTGCGCCAATCTGTATCAGGCAGTGCATGGTTTAAGCTTACCATGACATAAAAGCAAAAATAAAAAAGTATCTGTGTGTAAAGCCATAATTAGTGATGGATCTCTTACACTTATGGACAACCATTCACTCTGAGCCAATGTGAAACATATCGAAGATATGTTTTGCCAATTCACATTAAAACCAGGAACAAGGCTCCCTCCCAACTAACTTTTTAATAAAGATGAATATAACAGGTATAATAAGCATGCCACAAATGTACCAGTATGGTAGCAGTTTCAATGAAAAATAAATAAACATTTAAAGCAGCTAATGGAGAACATATAGGAAAAGGGTAAGGGAAAACTGCAAAGTGGGCAAATTAACAAATATAAAAAATACAAAACACTGTAGTACCCAAACTATCTTCTTAGACGTTATTTCTTTATTATTAAGTCTGTTAAAATCCCATTTACTTGGATTTGAAGGGAAAGCAATATCCAGTGGCTTTTGCAGGTTCATTATAGAAGAGCATTCTTTAATTAGAGCCTCTTACAAACAAGCTGTCAAAAAGTTTACTTAATACAGTATTTGACAAATATAAAGGTAAAAACTCAGGCCATGTACATCTAAAATTGGTAGGATGAATTATTCAGACACTGGTTCATTTGTATTTTGCAAAATTATATTATATATATATAGCCCTACCAATTTCACGGCTGTGAAAAACGTGTTGCGGACCTTGAAATAAGCCTTGCTCCATGAAATGTGATGTCCCCTTGTTCCTACGAGCGCCCCAGCAAAGGGGGCTTGTAGCTCTGGCTGGGTAGGAGAGGGACAGGACTTGTCCCTCCCCTGCACAGCTGCTCAGGGTGTGAGGAGGGAGGAAATGATCAGCCCCACCTCCCTCTCTGGGATCATCTTATGGCTGCAGGAAGCTCTGCGGTTGCTGCCTTTAGAATCCAGCTCTGAAGGCAGCACAGAAGTGAGGATGGCAATTCCATGAGCTCCCTCAAACAGGTTTGTGACACCCTCCCCCATCCCCTTTTGGGTCGGGACCACCACGGTTACAACACAGTGAAATTTCAGATTTAAACATCTGAAAACGTGAAATTTATCAATTTTCAAATCCTATGGCTGCTAAAGTGACCATAATGGACCGTGAATTTGGTAGGGCCATATATATTATATATATATATATATATATATATATATATATATTTGACAGTATTAGTGTGACCAGACGTCCCGACTGATCTCTGGTCGGGACGCAATTTTTTGCCCTGATATTTTGCGTGGCCGGCAGCACTTGGCTTTTTTTTTTTTTTTTTTGAGCCCCCTCCGTGTCCCGATATTTTCTTCATCTCATCTAGTCACCCTAGACAGTATGTGGCAACGTAGTTCGACAGCAACAATATACATTTGTATATTAACATTACCTGTGCAAAAAGCTTTCTTTGGCCAATTCAATTTGTAGCGTTCCACCTTTCCACCTTGTTTTATTTAAAATGGACATACCTAGGAAACAAGCATTAGACAGAAAATGACTATTATCCACACATAAAATATTTAAGAAATGTTTTTAATCATGTCTCTTTTTGCTATATTTTGGAGCATTATGAGACTGATCCTGCACTCAATTAGACTACTCTGTTGATTACGGGTAGCAACTTTAGGGTCTAATATGGAAAGCAAAAGATATTTTCAACATCCAAACCCTATTTTGACTAAGAGTAAGTTAGCCAGTAATAAACAAACACTGAAAGATTAAATAGCTCATTCCAAATAAGGATTCAAAAATTCAGATACATCTACTTTCTTAGGTTCCCGTCACACTCTATCCAGGCCTCTCACAGTATCTTCAAATAGGATTTACTTTTCTTTCCCTCCTTCCCAACAGATCCTACAAGCACTGGCAGACACACTGGCAATACTGAGAGATGGAGATTGGGAGGGAAGTCCTTATTCCATATAAAGAGATTAAGGGAAGCACAAAGTTTTAGGCTGATTCTTAATTATGTTTAAATAAGATGGCCTACCCTTAAAAAGAAAGTTTCCCTTGTCCTTTTTCAAAGGTACATTATCAACCCCCGTCTTCGGGTGCAGATAACTGTGCTGAAATAATCTCAACTGGCTGACTGCAGATTACACAGGAGTTGAAGTTTTGTAATGTTCATCTGCCTAGCAGAAGAGACTGGGAATCTGTATTTCCGTTCTAAAAGAATTAAACTGACCTCCTTAAGGAAAATAAATTTTGCTTAACCCATCATTCTTTATTCCCTTTAGTCTCAGTCAATTCTAATGTCATATACAAGTATCAATGTATCAAAGAGAAGAAAATATGTTTAAGCTCATTTTCTAAACCTTCTCACTAAGAGGCTAACATATGCACTTCGCTCTCTCTCCCCCTCCCGCCACCCACTAGGCTATTCTGATAAGACCATTGCCTCCACCTCGTAACATAAAAACACAGATACTTCAATAAAATACATTATTTTGAAGAGCATCTTCCATAAACATTGATTCCTAAACTAACTGAGCTAAATAGAATTGAAGAATGAAATAGCAAATGACAGAGGGAAATTAAGAGGTACAGATGAAGACAAAAAAGCTATGTCCTCTACTTCAATGGCGGTCTGAGCAGGTAAGTGCAGGTTCAGGTATTTGTTACATCCTTAGTTTACAGGGATTAAAATAAACTGCAACAAATATAATTTGTGTACTTACATCTTTTAAGATCTGCTTCAGAAATGCCAATGTTGATATAAGCAAAAGTTTTCATAGGGTTCCCTGGTCAATAATCAGAAACATTTGGTTACTTTTGTATATAAAACTGTAATTTTTTGTTTTTAAAATTGAAGCATGTGTTCTCTACAGATGCTTAAGGAAAAGTAGTAGTTTTGAAATGGAAGTTGTTTTTCATTACTAGTTGAAGTAAAGAACAGTTGCACTTCTAACGAGCGAAATGAAAATATTACCCTGGTCATCTTTCCTGATAACAATTTCCGTATCTGTAACATTTCCAAACTTGCTGAATCTTTCCTGCAGTTCAGCCTCAGAAACTGTATGGCCAAGTCCTCCAACATATAAACGTTTTAAAACTTGTTTTTTCTCCATATTAAAAAGTCACACTGTCTCATTTAGGATGTATGTTTTGTCCTTCTGTAAAAAGGCAACAAAAAAATCAGTATTAATGGTTTTTGTGGTTCTGGGGTGAGCTGCACCTGTGATCTCTTTCTCAGTCACTCGGTGGGCACTTCCAAGTGATAGCCCTAAACCTGCACTTCTCTCAGAGTGGAATCCCACAATTCAGACCACTTTTTCACATGACTACCAGCCCTTGTTTCACCAACCATATTAACTCAACAACTCCAACAGGACTTGGTCCCTGCTATGAAATCTTCTGTTGTGACCCATGGTAAATGCAGCTTATTCAAAACAGAATATGATTTATTTAACAATCGGAATATGTCAAGTAGAGAGAATGAGGTTAAAATAATGAAAGTCCACTAAAAGGGCTTGTGATGATCCCAATGGTAAATTGATCTAGGAGCATTTGCTGGATCATTAGGTTTAACACTGGGATACTCAGTATAAGTGACCAAGAAAACCCACAATTGATAATACTATAAATTCTTCTGACGTATCAGTTCCTAAGCAGACTGTATTTGTAAGAGTTGTTTTTGACCAACATCCCATAATTAATCAGGTGCTCAATTTGCCCCACCTGTTCATTTTAAACATTTTATAGAACATTTAATAAGTTTAAAGACATAGTATCAGAAAGCACTCCTCTGTTTCTTTTGTGGGAAAAAGCAAATCTTTTTATAACACAAAGGAAAATAGCTTAAGTATCTTACACTATTGTTCTAATTAACAGCTAAAATTACCATAACTGAAAAACATGAGACAAAAAGTATCTTTCCAGTTTGTTTACATTGTGCATTCGACAGCACTCTGTATGATAAATCAGTCAATTCCATCATTTGTGTGTGGGTCTTTCACAGAACAGTGGAGAGAAAAACATGTTAAAGAATAGTAAAATGTAACTGGAAAACAAAACAAACAAAACCTACCATCAGGAGCCTCAGGGCAGAAGCAATACCTGAATTACTTTAAATTCTCTTGAAAAAGGCTAGATTTCAAACTAATATAGCAAACGAATTACCTGAATATTATATTAGATGACTTTGCTATGAATTTATTAGCACGAGAGTAACTAAAATTAGGTTCTAAATCCATATTTAGGCACCTAAACGAAAGTGAACTGATTGTCACATATGCTGGGCACTTATGGATAACCCCACATAAGTTACAATAGTATTTGTGGGTACTCAACACCTCTGGAAATAAGGCCACTTGTATTTAGGTGCCTATATTTAGGCATATTGGATCAGATAATGGTCAATCTAGACCTGACTCCTCTTATAGTGGCCAGCACCAGATGCTTCAAAGAAAGTGCAAGAAACCCTGACAAGAGCAATTATTGATTAAAGAATATCCTGCCCATTGGAGAAGTTTCTTTCTACAACCATTGGTTAGAGAATGGTGCTCTGAAGAGTTAATGTCCCTACCAAACACTACACTTAAAAAAAACCCACATTCATAGAGGGGAGGATGGTCTCACTATCACTAGAAATATCCTATTACTTTTTTCAACACCCCGGAGAAATGTCCAATCCTGCAACTTATTTCAAAGAGTCTGCTAGGCTAATAAATGCACCAAATAAAAAAAAAACCTTTTCCTTTTATCAGTTTTTAGATTTGTTACCATTCAATGTCATGGAATGTTCATTATATTTAGACCGCCCAGTGTTGACACATGCAGCTACTAACAATAAAAACTGCGTTTTTTATAATTTGTGTAAGAAAAAAACAGATATGTGTGCGTGAGAAAACTACACATCTATCCAAACATCAGAGATAACACAAACCTTCAGCTGTACGAGTTTCGCCGCATTACCCTCACTACATTGTGACAAATTTGAATTGAAAAAAAAAAATCAGTCTGGGAATGGGGAGGGCGGGGGAAAGGACAGAGACGCGGGCCCCCCAAGCCCGGGAATAGGGAGGAGCGCAGATGGAAAGACAGAGACGGGGCCACCCACAGTTCCAGGACGGAACAAGGCCCCCAAACCTCTTTCGGTCTCGGTGGCTTTTCTACCGGGGCTTTTCTCTAAAGAAAAAAGAACAGGAGTACGTGTGGCACCTTAGAAACGAACAATAAAGAGCCTCCCAGCGCGGGCCCCAGACTCCTGACCAAGACACCGCAACAGCCCTGACCTCCGAGCTAGAGACTCGACCACCCGCCGAGAAGACCTCCCGAGGCAGACTACACGGATCGTGGGCGGACACGCAACGGGTTCACATACCGCACGTGTCCAACCAGGAAACGTAGCGACTCCTTCCTCACATACACGCTTTTTCTGGATACGTCTCTATTCAGCTCCCCCACCCCGCTTCCGGGACACACTAGAAAACAAGGTTCCTAGTGCCTATAGCCCCTACCACTTCCGTCAAAGCCCCATTCGCTTACGGCAGCCGCCAACGGCTCACTGTTCCTGGCCGGCCGGGTATAGTTGGCACACACGTCTGGCTCGCGCAGACTGTGTTCGGGCTCACCCACAGAGACCAGAACGCGGGGGTATCACTCAGGGCAGCGCCCGGAAAACAAAACAAACAAACAAAGGCCGGGGCTCGTCGCCCTGAGGCTCGGAGTTAGAGTCGAGTCGGGCGTGTGACTGGAGCCCTGGCCGGGGCTGTGTGTGTGTGTGTGGGGGGCCTGGGAAAGGTGCCGTGGGCTGGCCCGGTGGTATCGCCCGCAGCGTAGCGGGCGTTCGTTTGGGCGGGCGGTTCGAAGCGCCGGCTCCAGAGCGGAGGCCGCGCGGGTTCCGAGCTTACCGCGGCCTCAGGGGACGGGGTAGCAGGTGAGGCTGGGCTCGGCCCCCTGGGGTATTGTCATCACGCTCCTTGCCGGTAGGAGCCGCGTCGTCCCCGCTGTCCTCCCGCGGAGGCTGGCATGGGGGGAAGGTTTGTTGAACTGGGGCTGCGGAGGCGCATTTGTAGCGAAAGAGGCGCTGGGGCTGCAGCAATTAGGAGTCTGGAGCTCAAGCAATTTTTTTTTATATACAGCTAGCCCAGAGGTGCTGGGGGCTCTGCCCAGGCCAGTCCTGACACACATTAACCACTGGATAACAGGGTATTTAATAGTCAGATCCTCCCTCACACAATGAAAAATCTTACAGTTGGGGGAGGGCGTGCCTCCTCCCTCCTGGTCATATAGGGTTCCTGGTGCCTGAGGGGGAAGCAGAGTCTGATCAGCAAGGGACAGACCTGAACCCTTCTCTGTCCCACTATCAGGAGCCAAGCGCAGTGGTCTGGAGAAGAGTCTGTTGCTGGAGGGAGCTGGCGCTGTTTCTTCCCTTTGGACACCGGTCTATCCCCCTGAAAACAAGCAACCCAAGCAAAATGTCTGTGGGAGTTCCCTGAGACTCTGGGGCCTGTAGCCTCCCCAGCCATTTGTGGTTTTGGCTCCCAAGGCTGGGAGCTAGGCACTTATATATTTTCTTTTGGGTTTATAAGATAAGAGACTCCTACCTTTGATGATCTGTGCATATCTGATAGTTATCTGAATATATAATAGATTAATATGGAATATGACCAGCCCTCGCCTATCTGGGTGCTGTGTATTCTAGGAGCAATGTTTTTAGACTTAAACATTACAAATCATTTAGAGTAAAACACTTGAAAATCAATTATCCTATTTCCTGCAAAATTTTGAGTGGTAAGTCATTCTGTGATCACACCCCTTAAAATCGTGCAGAGAGGACAGTGTAGGTGTTGGAGAGCAAACACTCAACTTCAGGAATTTGTATCAGATGGTACATGAAAGACAAATATTTAGACTTAATAAACATACATGCTGATAATGATTTGGAAACTTGGGCATTTAAAAACTAATTGTGGTTACTTTTCTTAGAATAAACATGTACCTTGTGTTTTATTCTCATTTTGAGTCTTGTTTTAAAGAGACGTGATCGCGTAGTCTCAAAAGTGCATACTTATATCTGAAATACATTGTGTGCTGTACACTGATAAAGAAAATCTTTGTCGTTTAAACATAAGCAGAGAACATACACATCTGTTTCTGGAAAATGTAAACATTAAACTGTTTTGTTGTATTTTCAAGCATGATGTGCCCAGTTTATTTCCGGTGTGTAACTACATTAACATCAGAATTAATTCACCTACTGTGTGTGTTACTTCTGGTGACCTTGCAGCCCACATGAGAAGCAAACACAGGTTGGCAGGCAACAGAAATGTTTTGGTTTAGAGAGTGTTGTGCTGTGTATAAGAAACAAACTGTTGGTAAACAGCGCTATTAATATGGATTCAGTACAAACAGGAACATATGTAAACAACAAAGGACTAGGTTTGAAAGAACACAATTGAGATAAAACAATTAAAAATTCCAATAAGAAAATTCACAATTTTCATCCATATTGAGTTTTGTAATCTCTACAACCATCTTTCAAATTTATAAATCCTGAATTTGGTGTGTAAGAAGCTGACAAAATCTTTAGTTTTCCAGAAACTGAAATTGCTTTTGTATGTGGACACTTCCATTGTATCTTTGTTGCCAACTGCTGATTTGATGGACAAGCTATCATAAGAGTCAAATACTGAAGTAGTTTCTTCAGTTCAGAGACTACTTAGAGCTGTGAACTGTTGAAATCTCAACATTGTTGCCATATTTGATTTAGGTCTCCTATCAGGTACTACTGCTGATTGAAATATTTTGCCATAGTATAGCAATTTACTGTGCTTAACCCCTCCTCCCCCCCTTCTGGGTGAAACCTTGGATCTGTTGAAGTCAATCACAAAACTTCAGTTGACTTCAGCAGACCCAGGATTACACCCCTGGACTTGGAAACTACCATGAAATCTGTGTATTTAAATAAGACCCCTATTAAATTCAGTGGAAATTAAAAGGGTCATAGGGAATTACCAATTATTTCCCACAGGGTTGTGTATTTGTTGCATTAGGTTTTATTATCCCCTTTCACGAAAAATTCTGTATGTGGAGAAAACACAAAGTTAGAACCCTCATCAGGTTGTCGTCTCCTCCACTCCCTTGTTACTCTGTGTTAGCCCAACTCATAGGGTGGCATAGGAGTTGGAAGCTGTTGTATGTGAATTTATGATGCTTTCAGCAGGATTAACTACCATCTGGTTTTTTTGCTTATAAAACAAACACCTAATGACAGCATGCAGCCTAGAAAGAGCAGACATTATGCTTTGATGTGTCCCTAATTGCAGAATGTTCCAATCCCCAATCTTAGAGTGATTCTAAGAGGGGTTTCTGTGGAGTCTTAGGGGAATCAGTTTGTTCCCATTTCTGATAGAAGGATAGATTTTCCACTTCAGTATGGGCCTGATCCTGTGCCTGTTGAAGTCACTGGCAAAACTCCCACTGATTTCAGTTGTGCAAGACTCAAGCCATTTGCTTTCCTCTAAACCTCATAGTAGAGGGGACTGTATGGCTCAGTGTCTACAATTCCTTTGATTTTAATATTATTCTGTAGCTAGTTTACCATTAAAGTTTGCCAAATATGTCAAAAACACTTGTATCTAAAATATTTAGATTTCAGAATTGGTAAGCTGTGTGAGCTGAATCATGTAATTTTTAAAAAGGGAAGAGAGAAACTTTAATATTGTGCTATATATTTTCATAGTTTTTGAATCAATAAATAGGATCAAACATTAATAGTGTTAAAATGAATATACTTATTTACAAAATTTTATTCCATTTTAGTAACATTGAATCTGAGAAATGGAGAGTGACATTCTTCAAGTTTATGAAGATGAAATTCATTCTTTGGAAGAAGAAATTGAACTGTTAACTCAAAAGTTTGAAAGCAAACAAGAATCTACATTTTATTCTGATGAAGAGATACAAATATCAATGTATGCATTTTATATGTTCAGATTAATCTTGGTTTATGAATGGATGTTCAGCATTGTTCTTTAGGTTTAAATGTCCATTCCCATTAATGTTGTTTCATAAAGTAAACATTTTAGCAATAAAAGAATCAGAAGTATTGAGAAACGCACTTGGTATTTTAGAGGTGGCTAAAGTGTAGCCTTCAGAAGTTTACAATGTGACCTGTGTCTGCCCTCTTTAATACGAGGTACAACCTGTGGAGGTCACAGATTCTATCATGCACTGCTCTGTTGCCTTCTCTCTGTTGCATGCTTCACCTCTATATTAAAAATGAGGATAGCAGTGATTTGCTATATCAAATTTGATGTGGCTTTCGGGATCCTGACAAGTTGCTAATTCTTTGACTCTGATTTAAATCTATAATTACAAAGTAAAATATATCTTCTTGAAGCAAAAGGGGTTGTTTTGATTATCATAACTGGAAAAATGCAGATAAGCTGCCAAAACTCATTTTACTGAATGCTCCAGTGGCAATGTGAGTACTTTCCATAACCACTAGCCTGTTGGTATATGGCAGGGAACATAAAGTATTTACATGGAATAGAACTTATATGAGTAGTGCCACTGAATTCAAAGTATAACTGAAATCATAATAAATTTCTGAACCACCTTCACATGTCTACATGTTAGAGCAACTCTTTTTAAAAGCTTTCTCTGTGCCCTGGTGATTGCTAATGGATCTTTTCAATTCTAGAAAATCACTCCAAGGAGAAGCTAAACAACATGAATCCCCACCAGATCTGAAAGCTGAACTTGATTGTTTAGAATCTGACCTCTCTTTTTTAATGAAATTTACTGGCATTTGGTTCACAAATTACTCCAAGGAAACAGTGGAAAAAAGTAAGCATTTGTGTGCCTATTAGTAACATTATTGCAAGCATTTTGTCACAGTTTGTTTGCAGTTGCAGATTATAGTTCAGCATTCAACATTTGCAGAAAAGCTTGTGCTCTGAAATGATAAAACACTAGCACAGTAATTGCTGGTAAATGGAATTCTGTGATGTTATACATACTGCCAAATGATTCTTGGTTTTACACTCAATGGCATTACAAGGTTATAACAGAAGACAGAATGTTGCCTGTATATATATATATATATATATATATATATATATATATATATGGCTGGAAATACACTGAAGATCTAATTTGAACTTCTAATCAGTTTGGTAGGAAAGTTTGTCACTTACATGGTTAATTGCACGATTTATATTGTGTATAACATACATTGCCCACTCTTCAAATTTATAGCTTAATATTGTTTTTGTTAATGGGGAGACAGAATAATTATTGAACGTGATCAGAAATCTAAAATATTTTAACCTACTTTCATTATAGCTGGAAACAAAACTATACAGAAGCACAGATTATCAGGAAATTGCTATTCACTGCCTTTTCAGATGGAATTTCAACTTCTAGAAATACAGGTAATGACGAGATATTTCTGTTGGGGGAAAAAGTACACATCCATAACTATTTGGATTTGTCATGATAGAAGAAAAACTGAACTTTTGGAATAGTTACTGTCACAGTCCTGGCTGAGTCTCCCTGGTGGACAGCCACTGGTCTGTTATAATTGGGTCCACCTTTGACTCCTATATGCATCAAATCCAGCTGGATCTGCAGAGTCTAGTCACTGCTTCCATTTGAAGGTCTCCTAAGACATTCTCCTAGTTAGGCCTCTTGTCTGGCACCCTTACTGGGATGAGAGTCTCTGCAGTCCAACTGCGATAGGACCCAAAATTAATGTTGAGACCTTCCTAACTTCTTCAGCCACTTTGCACATTCTTCCAGAGTTCCAGCTAGCTATGGTTGCTCTGATTTACAGTTTCTTTGTTAGGGACCACATGGTTGTTCAAGCAAAGAAAACAGGCTCTGCAAAGAAACTACTTAAAAAAATACACATTTTACTATTAGTGCTCTGCCTGTCCAGGGACATTCAGATTTAAACTGGATTAAGTTACAGCAAACTAATTCCACTTTACTCCTGAATGAAACCATCAACAGGGGTGTGTGTGCATGTGTGGTAGTGGTGGATACGTTTATTTTATGCACATTGATTTCATACCTTTTAGCTGATTCGCCTTAATTTTCCTGAGTGTCCTCATGTGGACATGCCCTTAGCATAAAAGAGTTACAGATCTATGCAAAACAATAGATGCCTGAATGCAATCCTCCCCTTAGAGTCCTTACCACTCCTGAGAATCCTTGAGTTTGGTTAGTGTTGTTGGAGGTAGACAAAGCCTCTCCTGCCTCCACTCCTCCAGTTGTGATGTCTGTTTGTATTGATGGGATGGTTTGCTTGCTTGGAGAGCGTTTTAAAAGCAGTCTCTGACACCTTTTCTGTTTCTGTCCTCCTGCTGAGAATATTCCTTGCTCCAACCTTCCTGTTGGCTGCTGGGCAGAGTATTGTTAAAAGTCAGTGATTCTACTGAAAGCAACCCAATTGCTCTACCAGAGTGGAGCTACTTAGGGATAGTCCACGCTGATAACGTTAAAGCGCTGTCTTCTGTGGTCGCGGCGCCATGAGGGGCATAGCTACCAGCGCTGGGAACATGGCTCCCAGTGGTGGTGCATTGTCTACATTGGCGCTTTACAGTACTGCAACTTGCTGTGCTCAGGGTGTGTTTTTTTTAATGTTGATAGTCCCTTGATGGCCCTATATCAGCTTCCCAGACATAATCCGTTCCTGCTACAAAATGGAAGTTGTAATGAACACCAAAGATGACAATAAATGTTATTAATGAAAAATTAATTTGACAGACAATTAGAATGTCATAGATCGATCTTACATATACTGATCGCTATATGTGGGGTCGGGAAGGAATTTTCCTCTTGGTCAAATTGGCAGTGATCTTGTGATTTTTTTTTCTTCTTCCTCTGCAGCCTGGAGTGCAAGTTAATTGCCAGGATTATGTGAGTATATCTCACTTAATCAATTTGCTGCCACTGCAGGGGCCTCGGACATTGATGCACTTTCTATTCTCTACTTGTGGCATGTAATAGTTTAGTCTCCTGTGGGCTGTAATAATTGATTCTAATTTTGGTTGTTGGGTTTAGTATGCAGGTGCTGGGTTGTGTTACGGCTTGTGATAAATCGGTTATCAACTTGATGATATCTAGAAGAAGGTGGTTCTTTCTCAGATTACATTTCTGACTCTACATTTATTTTCCAAATTTTTGGCATATTATATCTTGGTCTGTTACTGTCTTAAACAGGGAATATAAGTGCCATTAATATTAATCAGAAATAAGCACATGCTTCTAGAAAAAAAGACCATATTGTCCTCTTTAGGGAATTATACTGTTTTAATACATTGTTTTTATTACACAAAACTTAGTGTGTTATTTTCTGTAAGCATCAGTTATTAGACATGGGGTAATTGTTTTCAAGTTTTTTTTTTCTGTTGTACTTTTGCTGATGTTCCAATGTCTTCATTTTTTGCTGAGGATATACTTACCCTCAGATATTGTTATTCAGTAAACATACTTATGAATATGTAAAAGAAAAATGGTTTAAGTCTACTTGAAGAGAGACACAAATTAGTTTTGAAAGATTTGGTCAAAAATAACTACAAGGAATTGAGTTTTGACAACTTGGAAGAAAAAATGTAAGTTTTTATTAGGTAGAACAGAAAAAACTAGCCACTCAGATGTATCTGTGAGGTGAAGAGTGATTAACATGCCAGAATGAGGTTGGGAGGAAATGGTTTCTTACAAAGTCCTTCAGATGTATACTTACATGAAGTAGTATCATATAAAGAAGAACAGGAGTACTTGTGGCACCTTAGAGATACTCAGTCTATTTGATGCATTTGTGAAACCAACATGGTATATTCAAATTCTGCAGAGCCAAAGCTTTCATTTAAAAAATATAAGTAAGTGTTTAGCTTTCATAGTAACTTTCCAAGTGCTGAGTGAGTGTAACTGATACACACTGGTGGTGTCCTCAGATTGCGGACAGTGTGAAACTATGATGCTTTGAGTCAAGATCTTCCTTGCCCCCATTAATTTCATTAGAATATTACTTCACACACTTAGTAATGTTTTACATGTCATCATTAACTGTTTAACTGCTGTTCATTCTATCAGCTGTGATAGGGAAGTGGTGGGTGAGAATGAAGCACACGGAGGAACTTAGAGTTGTTGCATGAAAAGAAAGAGTGAAGATAGAAACAGGGAAAGGAGGATAGGAAAAGGAAAGATATACAAGACAGAAATAGCTGTGGTCCTGAGCTGAAAATATTTTCCCACTGAACAATGGTGAATACAGTTTAACAAAGAATAATTTCTGAAAGTTGAATTGCCATGTAAAGGCCGTATTCTACTTTTGATCTTTGGGGGGGAGGGATAGCTCAGTGGTTTGAGCATTGGCCTGCTAAATCCAGGGTTGTGAGTTCAATCCTTGAGGGGGCCACTTGGGAATCAGGGGCAAAATCAGTACTTGGTCCTGCTAGTGAAGGCAGGGGGCTGGACTCAATGACCTTTCAAGGTCCCTTCCAGTTCTAGGAGATGGGATATCTCCATTATTATTTATTATTATTATTATCAATCATTCCATTGATATCAGTGGATTGTGGACGTAGGGTAGAGTGTAAGCCCAAATTTATGAAGCAGCATATGGACTGTAGTAGTGCCCAACCCCAAGAGTTCATAAATGAGTCAGGACCTCCAAAATCATGATTTAAAAAAAAAAAAAAATTGGGTTCTCTTTATTTGTCTTTTTGTTTTTTAATCTTTAGAGTGAACTTGGGTTATGTTTTTAAGCTTTTCCCCTTAGCCATAACGTTTGTAAGCTTAACTTTTTTTAAAAGAAAGCAGAGATTTTCATTTAACCCCAGGAGTCCAAGAGTTGGACTTCTAAGAAAAACACGGAATATCATCGAGGAGTCCTTGTGGCACCTTAGAGACTAAGAAATTTATTTGGGCATAAGCTTTCATGGGCTAGAACCCACTTCATCAGATAGCTTATGCCCAAATGAATTGGTTAGTCTCTAAGGTGCTACAAGGACTCCTCATTGTTTTTGCTGATACAGACTAACACGGCTACCACTCTGAAATGAAATATCATGAGACTCATGACAAAATCACAAAAATTGGGAGCACTGGTTTAACTACATGTGGAATTTGTCCCTCTCCAAAAATGGGTATGACTCGTTGCCTTAATGGGTAGAAAAGTCTCATAATATATAAAATCTTAAGGTAAATGTAAGAAAAATGTGAACATGTTTTAGTAACACAAGAACCCTACATATTAACGAGACATTACTAATCAGCGTCCATTATAAAGCCTTATATTAGTCTCCTAAAGCTATGGCTCGGCTTGAGCATTGACTTGTTTACCCTAAAAACAAAGGAGAATGTTTCTGCAGAATTTAAGAAAGTGAATCTAATTGTTCTTGAGCTACAGATAATTAAAATATTCTGATTAGAAATTGTTTACTTTTCTAACATTTTCCTCTTAGTTCAAAAACAGTTTGGTTCTCCCCCTTCAGACTACTGATATAAGCAAATCTTGAGCCATAATTGTGACCCTAAGCCTGCAAGCACCAAAGTTCATATGTACTTTACTCACAATTGTAGACCCATTGACTTAAATTTAGGGCTGAATCCTACAAAACTATACTCAGCTGAGCAGTCATCATTTGTGCAAAAAGATTCACTGAAGTCAAAGGGACTACTCACCTTAGTTTGTTTTTACAGAATCATGACCTCATTTAATGCATTGTAAACTTAACATATTGAAGTGAAGATGCAGAATTTCATGTTAATATTCTAATAAACAAAATTTCAGGTTAATATTCTAATAAACAAAAATTCATGTTGATTATGCATTTTACATCTATGCCGTTAGATGGCAGTATTTCACTATTTACTGGCTGATTATTGAATTTAAATGACATTTTTTTAATCAGAGAAATTGTTATTTTTATGTGAATTTGTTTTGTTGATTGGTTATTTCCTGGGGGAAAAAACACACAAAAACCTGTGTCAAAATTATAATTTAAAATGCTAGCAGAGAGAGATTAATTTTCTGGCTTTGTTTTCCCCTCCCTTTTGCATTATACGTTTTAAGTTTCTGATATTTCATGCCTTTAAAAATATGGAGCTATATAAGCATCCGCTAGCATAGAGCAAATTACACATACAGACTCTAATGTGTATAGCACATATCTACTTGTATAGTCGTTAAATACAACACAAATGTATGGTCTTGTGTATGTAAAATCTCTATCATATTACAAGTCAGGAAATTTAAAGCTGTGTTTTCCATAGCAATTATAATTCAGCTTCCTTGCATGCACTGTATTACTATGTGTGGTGTTACATTTGAAGATTTTATTTATAATGTGACTGGATTACATTCACTGTGAGAATATCTATGAATTATTTAGTTACAGTAGTAAAATGTCAACACAACATTTCATGAACACACATTTTGCTTTTCATTTCTATTTTTTAAAGAAATGGACAATGCAGCATGCTTACTATGACGTTCAGATTTTTGTATGTGACTAATGTGTGTACTAACTTTTTTCCAAAAGTGTAGTTCAGAATTTTGTATGTAACGGGGAATTGGAAAAAATCTCCCCCTCACCCCCGTAACTAAAGAAAATATCCTATTGTGTTTTTGGTATGTTGGAGGTTCTATGAAAATATTTCTCACACTGCTATTTGGCTACCTCAGCAGCATAAAAGAGAGGCTATGTGTGAATTTTTTTGTGCAAAACAACATTTGTTTAAACAAGGAATTGTTTGGGTTTTTCAAAATAAAGGTGAAATAATGGTAATCTTGCGATTAAGGCACAAGATTGGAAGTTATGAGATGGGGATAATCCTGGTTTTGACACAGACTTCCTGTGTGATGTTATCTAAGACACTTAGGTCTCCAGCCTGCAATGAAAACACTGAAGTCAATGGGGGTCTGCATGGATGGAGGGGTCTGCCCATATTTCTCAATGCAGGATTGGGTCTTCAGTCCACAGTTTTAAAACTTGGACATTTTGCCATAACTTCTGTTCCTTAGGCTCTCCACCTGTAAAATTAGGATGATAAATGTTTCACTTCTTGGGACATTGATGTTGGGGAACAGATTTACTAATATGTGTAAAGTATTCTGAGACCCTTAGAATAAAAATATAGCTCTATCCCCTTGCTACTATTCCCCCCTAAACCCTTTTTCAAGGAATGCCCAATTAGAAACAAATAGACCAGAACTGGATGAAAGATAAGTTAGGATTATTTTTCTTCCACCTGTTTTGGGATATATAAAATGGCCACAGCATAGATTTCATCTGATTCCTTTCATCTTGCAACTTAATGAGTTAAATTCTTTTGTTTCCCCAGGTTCTTGATAGAAATCTGAAAGTTTTACCACAGCAAAGGATTTTTACTTCTGTCTCTAGATTTAAAAAAAAAAAAAAAAAAAGGCCTGTACTGGTGCTAAAAGCCATTAACAATGAAAGATGGAGTCCCAAGTACCGAAGCAGAGATCCTTTATAGAAAGATGAAGTTTGACATAAAAATACCATGAGATTCTGCCGTATTGTACTTAAACTCTCTCCAAGTTCATATGCAATTTTAGCTTTATACTAACTTTAAACTCTACCACGTCAAATCTCAAGAACATTGAGGGAGTGGTCAATTAATTAAAAATTGCCTTTTTCCAGAGGACCACAAGATGGCGTCTGGGTATAAAATGGTAGTGTCAGTTTCCTGGGATGCCAGTTTTCTATAAAGACAGGTTTCAGAGTAACAGCCGTGTTAGTCTGTATCCGCAAAAAGAAGAACAGGAGTACTTGTGGCACCTTAGAGACTAACAAATTTATTAGAGCATAAGCTTTCGTGGACTACAGCCCACTTCTTCGGATGCATATAGAATGGAACATATATTGAGGAGATATATATACACACATACAGAGAGCATAAACAGGTGGGAGTTGTCTTACCAACTCTGAGAGGCCAATTAATTAAGAGAAAAAAAAACTTTTGAAGTGATAATCAAGCTAGCCGAGTACAGACAGTTTGATAATAAGTGTGAGAGTACTTACAAGGGGAGATAGAGTCAATGTTTGTAATGGCTCAGCCATTCCCAGTCCTTATTCAAACCGGAGTTGATTGTGTCTAGTTTGCATATCAATTCTAGCTCTGCAGTCTCTCTTTGGAGTCTGTTTTTGAAGTTTTTCTGTTGTAATATAGCCACCCGCAGGGGCTCGTTCACCTGCACATCTACCAATGTGATATATGCCATCATGTGCCAGCAATGCCCCTCTGCCATGTACATTGGCCAAACCGGACAGTCTCTACGCAAAAGAATTAATGGACACAAATCTGACATCAGGAATCAAGATACTCAAAAACCAGTGGGAGAACACTTTAACCTGTCTGGTCATTCAGTGACAGACCTGCGGGTGGCTATATTACAACAGAAAAACTTCAAAAACAGACTCCAAAGTTTTTTTTTCTCTTAATTAATTGGCCTCTCAGAGTTGGTAAGACAACTCCCACCTGTTTATGCTCTCTGTATGTGTGTATATATATCTCCTCAATATATGTTCCATTCTATATGCATCCGAAGAAGTGGGCTGTAGTCCACGAAAGCTTATGCTCTAATAAATTTGTTAGTCTCTAAGGTGCCACAAGTACTCCTGTTCTTCAGTTTTCTATAAAGATACAATTGCTTACATCCAGTAACTGTGCTAGCAGCTTGTTTGCAGCTCTGTGCCTAGATCTGAGACTTCTGCTATATGTTTTAATTGATTTTCTTTCCTTATGGTGCTTATTCAACTTCCTGAATTTTATAAAGTATCTTGGCAAGCCTCCTCCAACTCTAGTAATGGCAACATTGGCAATGTCCCTGTCCAAGCAATGCTACAGAACGTCATGATATGTTTTCACTTGACTCCAGCATTCCCATTAAATTTGTTTTCTCTACCTTACCTTCCCATGAGTTCATACTAGCTGGAATAGGAAAAACAGTATTGTATGCCCCAGTGCAATGAGAAGTATTAATGCTGCCTGTTTCATGATGTCTTTCCAAGTGATGTGTTCTAGCTTCTAATCTTTCCACTGTCCTTTCCCAAGCTAACTGCTCAGGCATGTTTTAAAACATATAATACAAAGAATTATATTTTTTCTATTTGAACCTACTTTCTCACTGTCTCTGTTGCAATCCTAAAGTTGCATATGTTGTTTCAGATTTTAATTTGGAATACACATTAATCACACTTATTTCTGCAGATATATTTGTATACACATATTCTTGTGAAGTAAAATGAAATTAAGGCAAAATGGATGTCATAAAATATAAAACAAATTCAAGAAATAAAACACAAGGAGAACTATAGAGCAAACAAATGATTTTCTTATTCCTCTCTTTAGCTCACATTACATTATTTTATTTATTGAGTGGTTGGATGACAAAGTTTTGTTTGTTACACCAGGAGTTCTCAACCTTTTTCTTTCTGAGCCCCCCCCCCAGCATGCTATAAAAACTGCATGGCCTATCTGTGCTACAATAACTGGTTTTCTGCATATAAAAGCCAGGGCCAGCATTAGGGGATAGCAAGCAGGGGAGTTGCCTGGGGCCCCATACCACAGGGACCCCTGCAAAGCTACATTGTTCAGACTTTGGCTTCAGCCCCAGGTGGTGGGGCTCAGTGCCCCGGGTGGCAGGGCTTTGGGTTTCTGCCATGTGTTATGCTTAAAAGAAGCACACGGGATCTTTTTCAGGGGAAAAGGCAATACGCCTCATTTATTGAAGATACAATAATTAGCATATGCATTCAATCACACACCACACACACACTGTCCTGCCAGTCGATGTTATAGTTACTAGTCCAGAGTCCGGATCAATCTAGTGGCCAGCTAGGTTGATCATGGGTAGGGAGGAGTCAGGTTCCATCAGTCACGACACGATGCTCCAGGGAAGTCTTGGCAGGACGAACCTGAAGTTTCATGGCAAGGCACCCTGCTTATATAGTGAATTACCTTCATTGGCTTCCAGTTTGTTTTGCACTGTCATTCTTTAATCAATTGTTGTTTGACGAGTGCTTGTTTTCTTAAATTGTCCTTCTCATTCTTTATCACAGCTATCCTGTCCCCATTGATAGGTGCCTGTCTTATTTTTAGAGTCGTCAATCTGCCCTCTCTGACATATCAATAGGGGCGTGTTACAGCCTCCTGGCGCCCTTGTGTCTGTCTCTAGTTCCTCCCTCGTACATCTAGTTCAGCAATAGCCTTCACATGTATCTCTTAACACATATATTCCTCATGCACACACAAAACAGAACTAATTTACACAGAACATTTTAAACAGGAACATCAAGTTGCAATGCACAAGAAAACAATCATGGCATTCTTTTACTTATTTTAAAATGCTAGCCCTACAACAAAGTAGTGACCTTAAAACCATCTGTTACTGCCTTGAAATCAGCCCAGACACAGATTCCGGCTAACGCATCTTTACCAAATGGCCCATTAGGTCATTCCTTTCTGCTATTCAAAAAGGGTGGCTGGCAGGATATAATCAAATCATACACCAATACATTTAGTACATGCTACATTATTATATCATTATTCTTTATCCTTCATTCTAAATCATACAAAATACAAACATAAAATCCTACTACTAGACATGGACCCCAGCAAGTTTAAAGCTGGCCCTGCTTGGGGGACCCCCTGAAACCTGCTCGTGGACCCCTCCCCTGGCTGAAAACCAATGTGTTACACAATGGTGGGGTTCTGTTTGTTTATTTGTTAATATTACTTGTTGAAGTCATGCTGGGGGATGAAGAGAATGGGACAATAATAGATTAAACAGAAAGCAACGCCATGTTATGAAGCATACAAGCACCATCATCTTGTACTTCTTAAAAATTGCCATTTCTCTTCAAGGGAGCATAGGCATTATTCCAATAGGTTGTTACCTTTGTACTATTTGTGTGTCATCAAAGATTTTTCATATAGGTAGACCTCACTTTAAAATCTGTGTTTAAGAACTCCTGTAACTAGCAAGTTTATGTATAATTATAAATTAATCTGCATTTTTTCTTAATAATTTCTCCAATCTAGAGTAATGAAAGCATATCTGCTGCTGTTACTGACCTCAGCATTATAATGGAATGTGGTGAAAATTCGGATTTAAGCAAGTTTGTGTCCAGGTAAGGTTTTTGTTTATGTTAAATAAATTATTTTTGTATGGTTGATATGGATGGTTCATTGTACAAGAGAAAGTATTGAGTGGGTCGATTCTTTGGATTTGCTGAAAAAGCTGCGTCATTTTCTTTGCTTGGTAACATGTTGTAATCAGTGGCTCTTAAACACCTTCAGATTACTGGGTTTGATTCAGGAATTAATAGAAGCAATTCTATGGCTTGTGTCATGGCAGGCGGGCAGATTAGATTATCATAGATTTTTTTTTTAAGGCCAGAAAAGTACCATATGAATTATGAAGCCATATTAAAAACGGAATACAGATTTTTGTTGTAATGTGTTTTAGAACCTTTGTATTGCTTAGTTCAGAGATAATTTAACTAATTTCAATTAATATGTAAGAAACCCTTTCATGGACTGCTTTTCTGTTCCAACATTGTTATACATGGGCAAAATGTATGTGATTGCATCTCCCTTTAGTGATTGACCCTCATAAAGGACAGGAGTCTGTTTCTTATTCCTAGCTAGTTAAGGGACAACTGGTCAAGTAGTCTTGTGCAAAGGGACATGTGGTTATCTCAATTTGCATATAAGCTGTAAACAATGTCCTCAGCAAGAGAGAAAAGGAAAGAAGATGAAGAAAATCTGCATCTCAGCACACACAGGTGACAGAAAACAGCATGTAGCATCTTTCCTCACTAGATTGTTTCCTTCTGCTCAGCTGGATAGAACTTTGAGGGGGCTGAACTATAAAAGTGAGGGGCAAACACCCCAAGGAGTATCTCTCCCTGTGCATCTCCTTCTTTGTACCCTAGAAGACAAAAGAAACAGCCAATGGACTTTGGGAGCGGGGTCCTGCCCTGTAAAGTTTGGTCAGTAATTTTGTTAGAAGGATGTGGTAAGAACTTCACTTTGAATCAAGTATAATTTAAGTTAGGCCCTAGGAAGTGCTTTAACTTTATTTTTCTTGTAACCATTTCTAACTTTTATGCCTCATTGCTTGTACTCATTTAAAATCTCATTGTAGTTAAATAAACTTTTTATTCTTTAATTGAAACTAATCCAGTGTGTTTAAGTTAAATTGTCTGGGTAATGCTATTTAAGGTGGCAAGTTGTTGTGTATTGTTCCCTTAAAGGGACAACAGATTTAATATCTCTGGACTGTCCAAGAGAGGGCTGCTCAGTACAATACATATATTTTGGGAAAAATCCAGGACTGGTAGTGTATTGGGGTCACTCTGCCGAAAGAACCCAGGCTGGTAGAAGCCAGGGTGTGACCAGTGTGTGGCTGGCAGGCTGAAGTTACATACAGACATTTAGGGTGTTGTTTGCATGCTGCTTGTGAGTGGTCCAGGTGGTAGCTACTGCAGTAAGGCATTGTAAGGCGCCCAAGGTGCAGAGCAACCCCTCACTTGGTTGGATTGCACCCCAGTATGTCAGAGTCATGCTACCAGTCCTGCCTACAATGGTCTTTTTTTAAACAAGTTGAATATTTTTGTTGAAGTGACTTGTAAAGTATAGTACATATTTATCACTCTTATCAGAGAGGTGAGAAGTAAGCAGAGGCACCACTGGCATTTGAACCCACAATCTTCCGTTTACTAGACAGTTGTTTAAACAGCTAAGCCATGGCATCTAGTGCTACCATCCTCATAGGTCAGGAATGTGAGGCTTACTACTGGTATCACGTAACCTGCCATGGATCAGATGTTTGGTGACTAAACCGGGAACCCCACCGCTCACCAATTGGTAGTGGTGGGGTTGCCAGATACCTATTGGAATGAAAAACAATATCCACAAAGGAGTAATTCCATCTGGTGCTGACTCCTTGCAGACAGTTCTTGGTTGAACAAAAGCTAGGAGAGAACCTTTCAGAAGTGGTGTGCCAAGTCTTCATTTATTCACTCTAATTTAAGGTTTTGCGTGCCAGTAATACATTTTAATGTTTTTAGAAGGTCTCTTTCTATAAGTCTATAATATATAACTAAACTATTGTTGTATGTAAAGTAAATAAGGTTTTCAAAATGTTTAAGAAGCTTCATTTAAAATTAAATTAAAATGCAGAGCCCCCCCAGACCGGTGGCCAGGACCCAGGCAGTGTGAGTGCCACTAAAAATCAGCTCGCGTGCCATAGGTTGCCTACCCCTGTTCTAAATATTAAGTGGGAAAACAAAGTTCCTGACACTGAAGTACTTGAGAAAGCAAAACTGTGTTTTTGAACACAGATGTCTCTGTGGGCTTGATCAATTGCACTGGATGGATGATAGACATGTTCTAAAAGATCTCTTATATGGAGAACTTGTGGATGCTCCAAGGCCACTGGACGAATCTAGGCTCAGATTCATGAATGTTTGCAAGAGAGACTTGAAAGCGTTCAACATGAACACTGTAAACAGAAAAGATTCAGCTAGCAACAGGCCACATGCTGTGCTGGACCAGGATATCAAAGAAGCTGAAGAAGGGTATTGAGGGAAAGAAAAGCGAAGAAAACAAAGAGGAAAGTGCAGCAAGTCTCAAGCACTACTAGTGGGCCAGCATCTTCCTCCGGATCAGTCCCATGAACCTGCACTATTTGTGGCAAGGACTGTTGCTCAAGAAGTGGATTCTGTAGCCACTTGCAATGCTGCAGTATGACAGACAGTAACTGAACTGCTTTGGTGCTTACACCATCATATTTAGAGACAGACAGCTGCCATGAGATCGGGGGATTAGAACAGAAATCAGAACCATTTTGTTTATCTTTAAAGTACCTCTGTGATAAAACGTGTAGTGTAAGTAGTTCATGTTAGAGATAAGTGTAATGAGTCTAGCATTGGGCTAAACTCTCCCCACATCTTTATTAAGATATCACAGTCCTGATGCTCAGTATGTCTGCTCTTGCACTGTTGAACTTAGCCTGAGCACTTCCTGCTAGTTATTCTGATATGTGCTATACTTATTGTGTCACACACACTGACGGGGGGTTGGGGGGGCTGAGGAGGCGAGCGGGCAGGCAGTGGCGGGGGGGCAGGTGAGCTGGCGGTGCGGGGGGGCTGAGGAGGCGAGTGGGCGGGCAGTGGCGGAGGGGCAGGTGAGCTGGCGGCGGGGGAGGGAGGCTGAGGAGGCGAGCGGACGGCGGGGGGTGAGGAGGCGAGCCGGAGGGGGTGGGGGGCTGAGGAGACGATCGGGTGGGCAGTGGCAGGGGGGCTTTATACTTGGGGGGGGTGAGGAGGCGAGCGGCGAGTCAGTGGCTGACCTGTTCTACTGACCTTGTCTCTCATAAAAATTGGTCCTTTTTGCTGCTTTTCTCTGGACTGAGGGTTGTCCCAATGCTGCAAAGAGGGTGTTCCCAAAGGAAGGTGCTTGCTTCTAACCCCCGAGGCCATCAGTATGTCTGCTCTTCTCTAGTCAGCCCACTTGACAAGTTTAATTGTCCTTGGTCTGGCTCCCATCCCCTCTCCAAGGGTTGCAGCTGTCTGGAGGTGCCTGCCTTCCTCATTCACACCTCATTCATTTAACAGGGCAATTGATTACAAAGTGGGGGGAAGATCTTATTCTACTTCTAGCAAAAAGACATTTTTCTTTTATCTTAATTATACTACCTTAGGGGCCCGCTATAACATATTACCAAGGTTCAATACCGCTGTTTTGATGGGGCAGCGCTGGGGAAGGAGGGTTTGTTTCTGTGGGGCGGGCGCTGCTGGCGGGGGGTGTTGTTTCTGCGGGGCTGGGCGGTGCTGGGGTGGGGGTGAGGGGTGTTTTGGGGGGGTTGGGGGGGGTGTGCTTCGGAGGGGCTGGTGGGTTTCGGCCCTCAGCTGTTTTCTTTGGAGTAATATGGCCCTCGGTGCTTTACAAATTGTGCAGGCCTAAGCTCTTCCACTAATCTATCTAGCTCCCATGTGAACTCCGTTATAGTATTGGCTTTCATAACACCCTCTGGCAAGGAGTTCCAAAGGTTGACAGTGCGTTGCGCGAAAAAATACTTTCTTGTGTTTGTTTTAAACCTGCTACTTATTAATTTCATTTGGTGGCCCCTTGTTCTTGTATTTTGAGAAGGAGTTAATAACACTTCCTTATTTACTTTCTCTATACTACTCATGATTTTATAGACTTCTATCATATCCCCCCCCAGTCGCCGCTTTTCCAAGCTGAAAAGTCCCAGTCTTATTAATCTCTCTTCATACGGAAGCCGTTCTATACCCCTAATAATTTTTGTTGCCCTTTTCTGAACCTTTTCCAATTCTAATATATCTTTTTTGAGGTGGGGCGACCACATCTTCACGCAGTATTCGAGGTGTGGGCGTACCATGGATTTATATAGAGGCAATATATTTTCTGTCTTATTATCTATCTCTTTCTTAATGATTCCCAACATTCTGTTTGCTTTTTTAACTGCTGCTGTACATTGAGTGGATGATTTCAGAGAACTATCCACAGTGACTCCAAGATCTCTTTCTTGAGTGGTAACAGCTAATTTAGACCCCATCATTGTATATGTATAGTTAGGATTATGTTTTCCAATATGCATTACTTTGCATTTATCAACATTAATTAAATTTATCAACATTAATTAATTACAGGTAGACAAGGGTCATGGGAAAAGCAACAAGGAATTGGATAGGGCAGACCTTGGCTGTTGAAGTGAGGACCCCTGAGCTGGAACCTGGAGTAGAGGGTGGGCCTGGGTTCCCCTACCAGCTACTGGGGAAGTGGTGCAGACTACACAGTGGAAAGTGGACTGCCTGGGGCAGTTCGCCTTAGAAGACTTTGAGGACGTAAGGGGAGGACTTTGGGGACCTGGCCATGGGGCCCAGTCACGAAGAGGAACCTGCAGCTCCTGGAGCTAAAGGGGCAGGAGAGAGAAGACCTTGGGTGGAGAGACTGCTAGAGGTGGGCCCAGCTAACCCCAAAGTGGTCAGGAGGAGGTACCTCTAGCAGTGAGTAGACCACATGACAGGGAATAGTAATCTAATTTATTGCATAAATTACCCTTTCAGGGGTGTTTTTTTTTGTTTGTTTGTTTTTGTTTTGTTTTGTTTTTTTGACACTTTGAGAATGGCTTCAACTTTGTTTGTATTTCCTAACTAGTTAAACTTTGACTCTGTCAGTAGAATGCAGCATTCTGTATCTACAACACATCTGTATTATATTAAACTTTGCATGGGCTTAGTTGTGTGGGTGGATGCGTAGTGTGATGGTGGTGTTCTGTTGTGGTTTTGTGTGTGAGAGAGAGAGAAGGGGAACCCCATGAGACAGTCATTCTTGCCACAGCTGTAAGAGTAATTTCTTGTTTTTATATCTGGTGCAAAAAGTCATGAGTACTGTGCTGAGTTAATTTTTTTTTTCTTTGAAAGTGGTTAAGGGATCCTGTTTCTTTTATAATGGATTTTGTTTCTTACATGCTTTTTGTTTTTACTGATTAATACACTTTTGTAAAAGTGGTATAGAAATTGGATAGGTACTATTTTATTGTGGCCTGATAGGGAGTTAATGTGTTGTTAAACGTGTCTTCTGTTTCTTGGATAACTTCTCTGTCATATGCACAATAGCTTTTGAGAACAGTTCTTTCTGTAGTTAATAGAAATTTTTTTTAATCCACTCTGGTTCTCTACTGATAAATTCTTTCCAAAACAGTCTTAAATCATATGAGCTCTCTTACTGATCTAGCTATTTCTTTGAAAATTGTTCTTGGTACTTAAGGATACACACAGGATTTGGAGTTACCATTACAAAAAACACAACAGTGTAGTGCCAATACTTCACATCGTTATTAAGCTAACCAATAAATTGTTGTTTATATTGTTGGTCTATCAGAAATCCCAAGATTGCTCTTCTTTCATCCCATCATCCATCTATATTTTGTGAGCCAGTGCCATTTTCAAAGTGCTGTCTGGAAGCATGGAAGAAGCATTGGCAAGCACTGTTATCCTCATGGTGGTAAATATGAATAGGTTGTTGCACAAATACCTGAATTTGTTCAGTTACTTAAGGAACAGGGCCTCTTAGGAGGAGGCTGAAATCGAGCAACACGTCTCCTTGATGTTTTCCTGTAACGACTTCACTTGGTGACATGCTGCTTTTTGTGCTCTAGCAATGATGGGTGGGACCGGATAGTACTGTAGACCTGGGATGACCAGCAGTGGTAGCAGAACTTTAGAATGTCCCAAGACATTTTCCTGGAAATCTGTGCAGTTTGCCCCAGAGTCTCAGCAGCAGAACACCTAGATGAGAGCTGCCCTCAGCCTGGCCATTGTCATTTGGAATCTCCCTACTCCTGATTGCTACCTGTCAGTAGCTAACCAGTTTGGTGTCAGTGGATCAACCATCTCATGGACTCATAGACTTAAAGGCTTGAAGGGACTTCACCCACTCGTTCCTATAATAGACCTATAACCTCTGGCTGAATTGCCGAAGTCTTCAAATCTTGATTTAAAGACTTGAAGTTACAGAGACTCCAGCATTTACTCTAGTTCAAACCAGCAAGTGACCCATGTCCCATGCTGCAGAAAGGAAGATGAAAACCCCCCATGGTCTCTGTCAATCTGACCCAGGAGAAATTTCCTTCCTAACCTCAAATAGGGCAATCTGTTAGAGCCTCAGCACGTGGGTGAGACTTATCAGCCAGACATGTGGGAAGGAATTCTCTGTAGTAACTCAGAGCCCTCCATGTCTAATGTCCCATCCCTAGTCGTTGGAAATATTTGCTAATAGAAGATGCAGATGGGCCATGTAACATTGTAGGCAGCCTCATCATACCATCCACTCCATAAACTTATCAAGCTCAGTCTTCAAACAAGTTAGATTTTTTTGCCCCCTCTGCTCCCCTTGGAAGGCTTTTCAAGAACTTCACCCCTCTTAGTTAGAAACCTTAATCTAAATTTCAAGTTTGATAAACAACAGGACCAAAAGAATGCCACCATAGCTAAACAGCAGAGTAAAAGAGGTGGTTAAAGGCAAAAGGGCATCCTTTAAAAATTGGAAGTTAAACCCTACTGAGGAAAATCAAAAGGAGTATAAACTGTGGCAAGTCAAGTTAAAAATATAATTAGGTTGGCCAAAAAAAGAATTGGAAGGTGCAGTTAGTAAAAGATGCACGCTAACATCATTTTTTTTTTTTAAGTACATCAGAAGCAGGAACCCTGACAAAAAATCAGTGGGTCACTGGATGATTAAGGTGCTAAATGAGCACTGAAGAAAGACAAAGCCATTGCAGAGAAGCTAAATTAATTCTTTGCATTGGTCTTCACTGCAGAGGATGTGAGGAAGATTCCCATACCTGAGCCATTCTTTTTAGGTGACAGATCTGAGGTAATTGCGATGTTGGATTTACAATCAGAATTAAAATTGGAGAAGGCCAAACCAAAGAGAAAATACTTTTGTTCTTTATCCAACAAAGATTCATCCATGCCTCTAATCCAGTGGTCACCAACTGGTCGAGGTCAATTGTGGAGAGTCTCCCAGTTGATCGCGATCTCCGGTGGTGCAGGGGGGCTGCTGCTAAGGCAGACTCTCTGCCTGCTCTGCAGCGTTTTTCGTACTTTGCCGATTTATAAATATTTATTATCTACAGAAATATATTTTCATCTGTTTGTGGGTGTATAGTGAAATCAACGTTTACTAAGATTTACCCATAAAAATCAAATCCTTTCAAGCCTAAGTATAAGCTAGTCAGAACCAAGATAGATTTAGTTCTGTATATAATGACTGAGATATATATTTAAAAAAAGTTCAGGGTTTCATGTCAACAGATGTTTAAGCCAGACTGGAAACATAATGAGCATCTTGTGGTCTACCATTGTGTTCCATTGTCAAAAAATTTTACCTAGCTTGTGCTTACTGCTAATAGAAGATTGCAGGCCTTGCAGCAAAATATTATATCATCTCATTTGGCTGTTTTACACCTATTGTTCTCAGTGGGATTAATTCTGTCTGAAAGAAATTCTAGTTAAAGTTGAGATACAGGAAATTTAAGAGAACGCCAAGCAGCAATTAGCATTTTCTCATTTTTTTGACTGTAAGGGTATGTCTACACTACGAAATTAAGTTGATTTTATAGAAGTCGATTTTTAGAAATCGATTTTATGCAGTCGATTGTGTATGTCCTCACTAAGTGCATTAAGTTGGCGGAGTGTGTCCTCACTACCGTGGCTAGTATTGACTCATGGAGCAGTGCACTGTGGGAAGCTATCGCACAGTTTCCGCTGCCCCTTGGAATTATGGGTTAAGCTCCCAATGCCTGATGGGGAAAAAACATTGTTGCAGGTGGTTTTGGGTACATGTTGTCACTCTCCCCTCTCTTACTCCCTCTGTGAAAGCAAATGCAGACAATCATTTCGTGCCTTTTTGCCTGGGTTACCTGTGCAGACACCATAGCACGGCAAGCATGGAGCCCGCTCAGCTCACCACTGCTGTTGCGAGCATTGTAAACACCTTGCTCATTATACTGCAGTATGTGCAGTACCTGGCTAAGAGACGGCAGCACGAGGACGATTGTGATGAGGACATGGACACAGACGTTCCCGAAAGCATGGGCTCTGGCAATTGGGACATCATGGTGGCAGTGGGGCTGGTTGATACAGTGGAACGCTGATTCTGGGCCCGGCAAACAAGCACAGACTTGTGGGACCGCAGTGTTGCAGGTATGGGATGATTCCCAGTGGCTGCGAAAGTTTTGCATGCGTAAGGACACTTTCCTGGAACTCTGTGAGTAGCTTTCCTCTGCCCTGAAGCACAGGAATACGAAGATGAGAGCTGCCCTGACTGTTGAGAAGCGAGTGGCGATAGCACTATGGAAGCTTGCAACGCCTGACTGCTACCGGTCAGTCGGGAATCATTTGGAGTGGGCAAATCTACTGTTGGGACTGCTGTGATTCAAATAGCCAATGCAATCACTGACGTTCTGCTATCAAGGGTAGTGACTCTGGAAAATGTGCAGGTCATAGTGGATGGCTTTGCTGCAATGGGTTTCCCTAACTGTGGTGGGGCGATAGACAGAATGCATATCCCTATCTTGGCACTGGACCACCTTGCCAACCAGTACATAAACCACAAGGGGTACTTCTCAATGGTGCTGCAAGCCCTGGTGGATCACAAGGGATGTTTCACCGACATCAATGTGGAGTGGCTGGGAAAGGTGCATGACGCTCGCATCTTTAGGAACTCCGGGCTGTTTGAGCAGCTGCAAGAAGGGATTTACTTCCCAGACCAGAAAATTACTGTTGGGGATGTTGAAATGCCAATAGTTCTCCTTGGAGAGCCAGCCTACCCCTTGCTCCCATGGCTCATGAAGCCATATACAGGCAGTCTGGACAGTAGTAAGGAGCAGTTCAACTATAGGCTGAGCAAGTGCAGAATGGTTGTAGAATGTGCCTTTGGACGTTTAAAAGCTCGCTGGCGCTGTTTGCTGACTAGGTTAGACCTCAGCGCAGCCAGTATTCCCATTGTTATTACTGCTTTCTGTGTGCTCCATAATATCTGTGAGAGTAAGGGGGAGATGTTTATGGCGGGGTCGAAGGTTGAGGCAAATCGCTTGGCTGCCAATTTTGAACAGCCAGACACCAGGGCTATTAGAAGAGCACAAATAGGCGCACTGCGCATCGGAGAGGCTTTGAAAACTGGTTTCATGACTGGTCAGGCTACGGTGTGACAGTTGTGTGTGTTTCTCCTTGATGCAAACCCGCCCCCTTTGTTGATTTTAAGTCCCTGTAAGCCAACCACCCTCCCCCCTTTGGTCACAGCTGGCAAAGGAAATAAAGTCACTATTGTTTTGAAACCATGCATTCTTTCTTTCTTAATTAAAAAAAAAAAAAAAGGGAGATAACTGATAAGGTTTCCCAGGTGGGGGTAGGGAAGGATAAGGTCACATTGCTTATTGTAGCCACACTACAAATCAAAACTGTTTGAATGACAACCTTCTGTTGCTTGGGCCATCCTCTGGAGTGCAGTGGCTGGGTGCCGGAGCCTCCCCCCTGCATTCTTGGGCGTCTAGGTGAGAAGGATATGGAACTTGGGGAGGAGGGCAGGCGGTTGTACAGTGGATGCAGCGGCGGTCTGTGCTCTTGTTGGCTTTACTGCAGCACCACCATTGCCTGAGCATCTCCATTTGCTTCCCCATTAGCCTCAGCTTTGCATCCTGCCTCTTCTCATTGCGCTCACTTAATGCTTTCCTGGACTCTGCCACTGAATGTCTCAAGGCATTCAGCTGTGCACTATCAGTGTGGCAGGACTGCATGAGCTCGGAAAACTTGTCATCGCATGTGGTTTTTTTCGCCTTCTAATCTGCAATAACCTCAGGGACGGAAATGGTAGGGGGAGCATAGAAAAATTTGCACCTGCGGGGGGATAAAAAGGGAGAGTAAAATTTAAGGTGATACATTTCTGAGAACAAAAGAGAGATTCTTTCACAGTGAATCAAGCAATTCACAGCAGACAGCACATGTGCTTTAGGTACAAGGTCGCATTTTTCCTTTTATTTTGAGTGCCTGCTGGTATGGTGACACATCACACATGCTGCCGTCTCTTAGCCACATGGCTGGGCAACAGAACTTGGTTTCCAGGCAGCCACGGTAAACCAAAGGGTACGTGGGTTTGGCTTCTAATGCCTTGATAAAATGTGGGAATGTTTTCAAACTGCAGCGTCCTCCTTTCCCATAGCAAGCAATGCCGGTTGGGTTTGCCATTTAAAAGGAGGGGCTGTGGTTTTCGGGTGAATTTACAAAAATTCGCCTATTTCAACCAGGTGACCATGAATGATATCACTATCCTGAAGCTAACACAGAAAGATATAGACCAAATGTTGCTTGAATGCGATGAAAACCCCGGACCATTCTCTGCCATACTTTGTGCTGCAATGATTCCAGACTACTTGCTACTGGCTTGGCATGGTAAAGTCTCCTACCGTGGAGGACGAAATAAGGCAGCCCTCCCCAGAAACCTTCTGCAAAGACTTTCAGAGTACCTCCAGGAGAGCTTCATGGAAATGTCCCTGGAGATTCCTGCTCCATCCCCAGAGAAGTTAGCAGACTTTTCCAGTAGCTGTACTGGCCACGAATGCATCTCAAGTCGTCAGGGCAAATCAAACATTAAACACTATTGCTTTTAAACTCTGTACTGTAGTTACAAATGTGCATTCACCAGAGGGGCCTTCTCCATTTTCAGGGTTGGGGATCCCACCTTGGCTCCAGGGTGATGAAAAGGTCCTGGCTGCTGGGGAGAACATATTCACAGCTTGCCTGCTACGCATTCTCCTCCTCCTCCTCTTCCTCATCCACAAAATCCTCCTCCATGTTGCGTGAGACTCCTCCCTTGCAGGTGTCCACAGACAACGATGGGGTAGTGGTAGGGTCCCCCCTAGAATGCCATGCAGCTGATCATAGAAGTGGCATGTATGGGGCTGTGACCCAGAGTGACCGTTTGCCTCCTTTGTCTTTTGGTAGGCTTGCCTGATCTCCTTGACTTTCATGCGGCACTGCTGTGTGTCCCTGTTGTAGCCTCTGTCCATCATGCCCTGTGCGATTTTGGCATATATATTAGCATTTCTTCTTTTTGATCGGAGTTCTGCCTGCATAGATTCTTCTCCCATACAGCAATCAGATCCAATGTCTCCCGTTCTTTCCTTGCTGGAGCTCGTTTGCAATTCTGGGGGGACTGCATGGTCACCTGTTCTGCTGAGCTCGCCACGCTGACCAAACAGGAAATGAAATTCAAAAGTTCCCGGGGCTTTTCCTGTGTACCTGGCTAGTGCATTGGAGTTGAAAGTGCTGTCCAGAGCGGTCACATTGGAGCCCTCTGGGATAGCTCCCGGAGGCCAATACCATCGATTTGCGTCCGCACTACCCCAAATTTGACCCAGCAAGGTCGATTTTAGCGCTACTCCCCTCATCGGGGAGTACAGAAATCAATCTTAAGAGCCCTTTAGGTCGACAGAACGGGGTTGCTTGTGTAGACGCGTTAATTATAAAATCAACCTAACCCTGCTAAATTCAACCTAACCCTGTAATGTAGACCAGGGATAAGTAAAGTAAGGTATTTTCTGCCCCAACCAGACACTGTGCTGGCTCCATTATTGGTTCTTACACATATTTACTGACAGCCTATTCTAAGACATGCTTCCCATACTAATTTTAACCCAAAATCAATACTAAGAGTACAGAGTGTCAAGCGGTCTGGAGTGGCTCACGAGCGTGAGTGCCAACCTCAGTGCAGACTGTCCAGGAACATGGCACAAACTCCAAACTGGTTGCATGTTAAATTTCACCAACGAAGTAACAAATAGTGCTTTAGGAGTTCACACAACTGCCTTAACAAGGAGTCACAGACAGTCTCCTTAGGCACTCTGGTTTATCATGCCACCCAGGGAAGCTTGACTGTGTGATAGATGGTCCCTTACACTAAAAATCGTGATAATATTCAGGTTACTCCCAGTCCCAAAGGACCAGTCACTTATCCCAGGTCAGTTGCATCCCAGCTCAATTTCCCCCCCCAGGTCTCTCACCCAAGAAAATGCCTGTAGCCAATCCTGTAATAAACCTACTAAAGATTTTTTAACTAAGAGAAAGAAACATGAGAGTTATTTACAATAAAATATAATAGAAATTTCTCTAATAAAACAAACTCTATATTTCCTTTAGGGCTATCCCAAACTAAATATCTGGGGACTCCTGACTTATGCTTAGAAATCACACGTTAGAGTTCAAGCAGTATAGCAATGACATTCCTTCTGGTCAGGGATTTTTATTCCCTTCCCTGTAACATTCAAACAGGTGTGGCACCTATCTCCTCTGTGTATACGAGCACAGGCAGTCAGCAAAGTCTTAGTCCTTTGATGCTTTACAGTAGCTCATTTGATTTCAATAAGCCTTCTTGGGTACAGGACGAACACTTAACAATAATTAATGTGTCTTTCCTGTTTGGTGAGTTACACAGTTATAGAGGTATATCGAGTGTTTCTATTATAAAACTTTATACCATGGGCTACAGATGTTATAGGTAAGATCAATACATGCAGCATTCTACAAGTATTTCATCAAATCTAAACACATTCTTATCAACTTAACATCTATTTTAACAATGCTAACACAGAGATATGCCAGACAGGTTTCCAGCTATGCATTTGTCTGTGTTCAGTGAGGCCTGGAGCCTTGGCATGGGCTGACACCTGGTCTGCTAATGTCACATTGAGATATTATATATTCCATTGATGTTTTTTATGGAATTAAGAAATTTTGAGCAGTTTTATTAAAAACGTAATTATAGATGTGAACTCAAAAACCTAAAGTTCTGGTGGAAATGATTCAAACATTGGTTTCTTGAGGGCTTAATAAGGGGTAGAACCTTGTCACTTTTTGTTTTTTTCAAGCCAGCACAATGCGGCCCTAATCGTGCTTGAGTGCTTGTGCACTAGCATAATGTAAATTATTAACAACAAAAATAGCGGGGCTCAATCCTGTATTCATTTTGCATACAGAAGTTCCATTGATTTAACAGAATTATTTCATGTGAAGAAATACTGGCTCAGGCTAATATAACTATGCCACAAATATAGGAACATCTCTGTTTTAAGTTAAAATGTATGTTTTGATTAATAGACTATCTTGTTGCTCCTTAGAAAATCCAATTTCAAGGCTAACTTGAGCAGTTGAACATAATACAAGCAGAGATTGAGAACTTGATATTGATTGTGTCTCAAAGATGTAGCTGAGTTATGCAAAGCCCAGTTGATAGTTGAGAAAATCATAGTAGTCTTGGGATTAAATATTGGTCCATATAGGTAGAAAGTAAGGTGTGGGGAGTGGTATTTTCTAAAAGTGTTGGAAAATACTGATGCTAAAAATAAATTGTTGTGTTGATATTGCCATGACTAATGTCATGGTTTTGAAAATGAGCTAATGACCCGTTGATTATTGCTCAGATATACTATGGTCATGAAAACTGTATTCTGATGGTCCAAGAAAGTGAGAAGAGTCTCTGTTGTTATAGAGATGTGTCTGAGAAGTACAGGAGGGGAGAGATCTTACTTGAATCCTTAAAGCCCCTAACAGTGGGTGCGAAGGGCAGGAGTCAGGGTTCAGAAATATGAAAACCAATATATATTAAAATAAAAAATGACCATACCTAAAAGAGATGATGTAATGCGCTAAAACTATATACATTTCTTTCTTATTTGTTTTTATATCTTTTGTTTTGATAGTATGTTCCTTGAGTCCCATATTGTCTGTTTACATCTTATTAGCAGTAGTACTACAGAAATTTTAAAAACTAAGATCTCGATCCTCCAATGAGCACTGCAGAGATACCCATTGCCTTAAATTAGCGTGTATGTGGAGGGTTCTTCCATTATGCAACTTGTTGCAAGTTCTGGGCTTAAGAAACAAATGTAATTAATTTAGCTATAAATTATTTAGCAGAAAAAACCCATGTCATATATACTCATCATAGATGCTTTTTACCAGAACTGCCTGAAGGCACTACATAGGTTGTTCTTTTTTTCTCCACAGTGCCGAAGAACGAGGAAACCTTCTGCTGTTTTTCAGAAGCCTTTCATCCTTTGCTGAGTGGTGTGAACATCGCAAATGCACCTTCAAACATTTCAAGGTAGTGTGTGACAAGACATTCTGTATATTTCATCCTTTATCATTCCTAAGTGTTGATATTAATAAGAGTTTTATGATAAAAGGGCAAATTGAGCATAAGTATTACTCTCCATAGCACTTTTCAGAATAATAGAACAATCTTAATTTTGAGTAGAACTCACTTTTTAATTATACTACTATTGAACTTGAAATTGGAGGAGAAAAAACATTATCCAAAGGTTTATAGACTTACTGGCTGTTTTGTGTCCCATATGTACAAAAGACAAATTCTTTATTAATGTGTCATTTAAGTTGATTTTGTCATAGTATTTTTCATATTCTTGTTCAGACAAATTGCAGTCTGATTAAATCAAGTGTAAAAGCATCAGTGAAATTTAAAATACTGTGCCGACTGCAACCTTCATGTGAGTGGGTCTTTCTCTGGCTAGTTGAAAGAAAAGGGGTGTTGCCCTTTTGCAGCAGGTGTGGAGAAGGGAGAAAATTTATTAGGATGGACAAGAAGGTCAGGAAGCAGTTGGGGCCAGGTCAGGAGAAGGTCACTGGTTTGCCTTTCCTGCTGACTGGAAGGGGTGGGGGCGGTATTTATAATCCGTGCAGACATGGTAGACCCTCTTTACCAGGATCAGGATGCCAGCATGACTGTAAAAACATCAGTGAGATAGGAAATACTATATATATATATGAAGTGTTTTTTGAAATGTAGGGCATCTGATGTTTTCAAGTGGTGAAAATAAGCCAATCTTTTAGTAGGTAGTACAACTGAGTTTTCTTTTCAGAATAACTAATGCAAAATAATATGTCAAAATAACGCAACATTTGTAGGCTACGTCACATCTAAACACTGCTTCTCAGCTGTGATGAGCAATAATTTGGATTTGAGCCTCTCAATCTTTTCATATCTCTGGAAGGCAACATTCCCATTCGGAGCTGTTTGGTATAGGCAGGGGAGCAATTGTCCCTTAATTTTAATTGGAGAATACAGTTAACTTTAAACAACATTGTTCTTCAGCTAGTTTACTTCTTGCCATTGTTTTGTATAATTTTTCATGTTAATAATAATTTGTTCCTTAGTGGTGTTTCATTCATTCTGCTATAGTTTTATTGGGAAGAACAGTGATTTAAGTTTTAAAAAATAAATCAATTGGCAAAATATGTACTCAGCATACCATCTCAAAGCAATAAAATTTATTTATTCCCTGGAATTTTTATAACAAACATTAATTTCAAATGTTACCTCTTGTAGCAAAAAAAAAAAAAGCCTTATACAAGATGTGACTGGCAGTAGTGGACCTCATATAAAAATGTCATGGGATTTACCCGTTCAAATCCATTAGAACTGTAATGGCATAAGATGTCATGCTACAGTTTTGTGGTGGTGGTTGGCTTTTTTTTAACTAAAATGCCTTATTAGGGATAAAGGTTTAACCAACCAACCATAAAATAAAGAAATATGCAAGAAAAAAAATTGGGTAACCTCTTCGTACCAGACATGAACCTTTCACTGTAGTCCAGGAAAGGAGAAGATTCCAAAGATATAGCTACACAACTTGAGAACAGACGCAAGGACTTCCTCTTTTTTGACAGGGTATTTTACATGCTTACAAATTGAAATGGTTGTTTATGCGCAATCTAACCCTGAAGTTGATATTCAAATGATCTATCTTCATTCTGTCATTGCTCAAGAAAACTCCCATTGGTCCTTTGTAAACCTGGAGGATTTCAGCCCATGTGTAGTCTATTGAAAAAAACATAGTAAGAGCCAATGGAAAATTTAAGAAAAAATGGAATATTTGAGTCAACTTTTCCCCATTTTTATGGATATTTTAAAATTTATTTTACATATTTGTATTGGGATGACGTGGCTGTTGATATATGCATGATTACTAGCCAGGGAGGTGATGTTAAAATGTGTCTTGAAAGTAGAATAAGCGTATATATTGAGGCAAAAATCAGCTCAGCAAAGCAGCGGAATGGTTGCGTATTCTGACAGAATGATTACAGATTTTGTCAATTCTACTTTTATCTGTTAATGCGGGATTAATTATGTTGTAGTCATGTTCACAGCTGAGAATTTAAGGTATCAAAACATGAGTCGTTCTGTAGCAAAATATAAACCAATTTGTTTCTGTAATATTTTTTATTTTTCAGAGGTCTTAGACAATAAAAATATAGTATAAGTAATAGTAAAAACCAAAGAGTCACAACAGCAATTTCAAGGTCTGAGGTCCTATAAATGCTGTTAAGTACTGTATTTGAAGGTACATAATGTTGTAATAGCATAATTATAGCATAGCTTGATAACTATTCAAATAGCTGTCTGTAATGCCAGTGAAAAAGCAAACAGAAAAGAACTTATCTAAACAAAAACATGTTCATTAAATGAAGAGATAGCAAATTAAGATTTATTAATAGAGAATGTACCTGAGGAGGGCTTGTGTATGGTAAGGTTAACACTAGTTTGATATTATGTGGTTCAAGATAGAGTAGGGGCTTAAATTCATTAAAAGGTCCAAGAATCGCTATGACTTTGCTATGAAAGATGTGCCATTGAACAGAATTATGAAAGTGAACTGTGATCCTGTACAGTTTTCTTACAAGCCATGGAACTTTCATGGTAATACAATTTTACTTTATTTTTTTATCCGTAAGGTTTTAGTTGAAGTTTCCAACTGTTTAAAGGATGTTCTGCCATTGAATAAAGTTGTGTGATGGCTTTTAGGCTATGAGAATATTTTTTTCTTGACTTAGAAAATAGCCGGAACCCTCTTAGAGGTATTTCTATTAGATTTTTCTTATTTTTTATTAGTATTCATAAGTGTGCTAGGCATTTGAATGGACACACAGTGCTTTTCCCTTGTTTTTTTTATTTCAACATGCACAACTACAGTAGGCATATGCCAAGCTCATTTAACTAACTTATCAACATTTTTTCTTAGCCCCAAGATGACAAATAGATATCTTGGTAAAATTTTTAAGCTATAAAAATAATTATACACAAAGGACATTACTCGCCTTCTTAAATACTTCCCTAAATCAGTTTTACCACCTTTCTTATTACTTCCTTTCCTGAACAGTCATTTTCTCTGAATTAACCTCAGTTCAACCTAAAATCTGCTGAGTACCCATTACTTTTTTGTACATTTAGCATAATTCTTTTTCTCCTTTAATATCTTATTTTATGATTACAAACACACTCTTTTACATCACTGTTCTGTATTGTTCCTCCAGTACATTCATAGAGGTTTTTGCTCATGTGATGCTCAACTCCTTTGTTTTTGTTGCTCTTTCTAACTCCTGTTAAAGGGTTATGTAGAAAGCTTTCAATCATTGACTTTCCTCCAAAAATCAACCTGACCTCAAAATTCTATCATTCAGTCTCTTAGTAATAGAATTAACTGACCACACATGGCTAAAATATGATCTAGCCTCCCTAGTTAAACATTTTATGTATAGTAAAGACTGTTGATATTATCATGGAAGTTCCTTGCTAGTATTCTTCCAGCTACTGCAGAATCCTTCATAGGTATGCTCAGAGGTACAGTGCAAGAATGGCACTGCACATGCTAACATGGTGGGCCATTTGCTACTGGTGATGTTGTGGTAATTTTATCGTGCTCAGATATCTTCTGTCCACCATGAAATACTCTACCCTTTTCTGTTTTCGGTTGTAATGTAACAATGGAGACGATCTGTAACCCAATTATTTTCTGATGCGTAGGGAGATTTCCTAATTTTGTCCTGGAGCAAGAATGTGGTGGGTAAAGATTAATATAATCTTTTATGGTATGAAAAAGAAATCTTTGCCATCACTAACTGATCTTGCCACCCTGAAGTGCTCTAATCACTAGTATCACTGTACACACAGTTATTCCTGTTCCTCTTTGGGGTCTTATATGAAGAAGCAGAAAGAAGGAGGTAGCGGAAGACATGAGGGCATATGGATCATTGATGCTAGGAGCTGCAATGATGCTTTATTGGTCCTTAGTTCATGTGTGTAAATTCCATGATAGCAGCCATTAAGTGTGTAAACTCTATGAATATAGTAACTTTCTACAGTAAATGTCAGTCATTCCAAAATCCATTTTGAAGTTAAAAAGGGGGCAGGTTTGAAGATAATTGCAACTTATTATGCAGCTCTTTTAAAAACATTGGCAAAAGTGAACTTTTCTCTTTCCATGTTTTGTAACAGTGTTTGAATAACGATAGAGCTGCATGCATTCTTATTTTAAGTTGATAATTTTTAAAGCTTAAAACTTAACATTTAAAGAGATACTGTCAACATGATGTATTTTAAAATTGACTTTTAAAAATTTCTGTTACCTGACAAAGCACCTTGCACAATGTAACTATTTTTTTCCCCCTGTCTTTTTCTGTTACACTGATATTTTAAGGGACTTCTCATAATCAATTACATCTTTACTAAATGACTATGCATGGAAATAATGAAACTGACTATTGACAAAGTGTTGTCAAACACAAAGAGAACACAATTGTTTGTGTGTTTTTGTTTTTTGTTAATTTGCAATTTTTTAATGTTAAGTGTTATGATATAAGTTGACTGTGGCCCTTTACCCAAAAAGATTTGTGAGCTGTTGAACATATTGTCATCTGAAAGTAAGATTTTTTTCTATTATGCCTAGAAAGACAGGAGAGACAATTTGTAGATACAAAAAAAGTATGTCATGTATGAAAAATCCAAAGTTCATATGGAAATGTTGGTCCTACAATTCCTCTTGGAGCCAGCTTTCAAAATAATTATTAATTTCCTTGTGAATTAACTTATATTTTTCCAAAGCATACAGTTCTGTTTGAAAGAATATTTTCATTAAAGATTAGTTTTAAAATGGATAATTAAAAGACACTAGTAAAACATGTAAGACAGGCCTATTAAGCCAATTTCATCTCTGATATAAGTGCATTGACTTCAGTGGAGTTAGATCACTGATTAATTTGACCCATTTTGTTCAAATGAATTAGCAGAATATGAAGAAATACTTTTTTTGATCAAAAATGTATTGTTCACTAAAAAGTTTTTGTAGTTTTCATATTTAGGCATGTGGTTCATTTAGAAGTCTGGTAAATATACATATTAAAAATTTGGAAAAAAATCTTTTAAAAAACCCTGACATCTCACTAAGATACTACCTCAGATCTTAATCCTTTTGAAAGCCATTTTCACTTCTCTTAGTCCCTGAATATTACATGCAAAAGACTTTATTAATGAACATCTTGAATAATAAGGAACAGAAAAGATTTTCTTGCTTCAATTCTTAGAGTTTATGATGCAAAATATTAATGTTAACTAATAAGTAGTAAACATAACAAATTGAACACTCTTTATCCATCAGTATGACAAATGTAATGATTCTACAATTACTTTCTTTTCTATGAAAAAAATTACTAGAAGAGGATTAAGAAAAACATACTTTTTGGGGACCCTTTTTACTTTCCCAAGCATGATTAATGAGTATAGACCTGTTTAAGAGACTTAGAGGACCACTTGTTCTTGACAACATTGTGATATTTTTACCAGACATATAAGGAATGTTTTCTGAGATAGGAGAGACAGGAAGAGGTTCAAAGATGTCACAAACAATCAGCAGAAAAAATGATAATTTGACTGCTAAGGTATATTTTTTTGGCTTTATTATTAATGCACCTAGGGGCGGGTGAGCAATGGTTAAAATAGTACTATTAGTACGGAAAATAAAAAAGGATATACCTACACTAAAAATAAAGATTGATACAGTATTCAGTTTACAATAGACATCTTAATCTATGGGGCTTGATACAGCATCACCATTTTGTCTGTTGTGTTAGATTTTGTATGAATGTTATGACCAGATGACTTTGCACAGTATTACACTGAAGCCTTTTGTTACAGGGTCATATTTGGAAATAATGACAGTGTTGCTTATGGTGTGTTTTATTGTAGTATGAAGGACCACTCTGAACATGAGATTTTTGTTTTGATGATTTGCTGGAGGGCAATAAAATATTACTAAGTGGGAGTGCTTTGGACGGCAGTTTTTTATTTGTTTCAAATGTCTGATAAGGAATTTGGGACAGTCAGCTGATTGGGTTGCCACAAGTAACCAGTTTGTTTTTAGTAAATGCCGCAAATATGTAACAGTCTCCATACAAATATTTCCTTTGGGGTTTGAAGCATTCACAGGTGGTTTTTGTTAGTTGCTCATTTATAGAACTTTCTGTTTTAAGAGCCATAATAATTTCGTATTACTAGACTGGAAGGTCAAGCTTGTTTGAATTTTGTACACAAAAAATATATATTATACATGGATGTTAGATAGTTGGTAGGACTGTATTTAAAACTGTTAAGTGATATATGAACTGATGATTGCAGTAAAATGTTAAACTGACACAAAATGCAATGATAGTTATGTAGTCAGTGTCTGATTTTAAAGCAAGCAATCAGCAATTATCACAAAGTACAGAGCAGTATACTTGGTTGTCTTCTCAGCGAGTTTATAGCATGTGAATAAATTAATAACATAAATAGGCAGATGCAGTTGTTTTAAAGTGACACTGTCAAACATTACAGTTCCAAAATTTAATTTAACATAAGAATGTTGTAATCTCATAGAGATTGTTCTCCAGATTTTAAATATGTAAATTTTAAAGTGTATAACTATCACCCCCACCTCTGAAAGAGGAATTACTTTAAGTAGAATTTTGATAAAAACAATGTCCTGTAAGCCCTTGTCTCTTAGATTTTAGTCACCAGTGTAGCTACACCACTCTATCATCACTAGTACAGACTCACTGCACCAGTCCAGTGCATCTACACGAGGGGTTTACACTGGTGCCACTACATCAATGGCTAAAATCCTAACAGAGGCAAGGCCATCTGCTGCTGGTACAGAGCATATACAATTTAAAGTAACAAGATCTGCTCTCAGCTATGCTGACATACAGTAACTCCTCACATAACGTTGTAGTTATGTTCCTGAAAAATGCAACTTTAAGTGAAACAATGTTAAACGAATCCAATTTTCCCAGAAGATTTAATGTAAATGCGGGGGGTTAGGTTCCAAGGAAATTTTTGGGGGGCAGACAAAAGGCATTATATACTGTACTATACTGTGGTGGGGAGGTGCCCCTGTCTTACCCCTAGGGCTCAGGACTGGGGTGCAGGGTCTGGGAGGCAGTTAGGGTGCGGGAGGGCAGGGTCTGGGAGGCAGTTAGGGTACGGGAGGGCGCTCAGGGTGGGGGTGTGGGAGGAGGCTCAGAGCTGGGGCAGGCAGGAGGTGCAGAGCACTTACCTGGGGCAGCTCTTGTTTGGTGCAGGGGGCGTGCAGGTGGCTCTGCGCAGCACGGCACCGCCCCCATGGCCGCAATTCTGGGAGCCGCGATTCTGGGAGCTGCTCTCCTCCTTCCCCTAGCAGGCAGGGCCACCTGGAATGCAGGGGCTTTAGGGGCTGCAGGGCCCTGGGCTAAGGGGGCCCTGAGGCCCTGGCCTGCAGCTCCAAAGCCCCTTTTGGAATGTGGCCCTGCGAGCACAGGCCGGAGGACTCAGGAGGAGCACGGGCAGCCGCGCAGCCAGCGGCTGGAGAGAAACGGTGCTTTCCCCTTCAAAGCGCCACTTCTTTCTGGCCGGCTTTGAAGGGGAAAGTACCGCTTCTCTCCGGCCGCTGGTTGTGCAGCTGCCCCTGCTCCTCCATGGCCCGGAGGACTCAGGAGGAGCAGGGGCAGCCGTGCAGCCCGCAGACGGAGAGAAGCAGCGCTTTCCCCTTCAAAGTGCCGCTTCTCTCCGTCAGGCTTTGAAGTGGAAAGCGCCGCTTCTCGCTGGCTGCGTGGCTGCCCCTGCTCCTCCTGAATCCTCCAGCCTGTGCTCGCAGGGCCGCATTCCGAAAGGGGCTTTAGAGCTGCAGGCCAGGGCCCTGTCAGCCCCTAAAGCCCCTGCGTTCTGGGTGACCCTGCCTGCCGGGAGGGGGAGGGGGAGGCAGCTTCCCCGCTCGCTCCCTCCCTCTGTCACAGAAAATCCAAACAGCTGTTTGGCGGCGGGGGAAGCGCTGGAAGGGCGGGAGGAAGGGAGGGGGAGAAGGTGGAGAAGAGGAACTTGTGCAATGCTCCCTTGTAAAGTCAGCCAAACGACATTATAAGGGAACATTGCACAACTTTAAATGAGTATGTTCCCTAATGGAGCAGCAACGTAACTTCAAAACAACGTTAAGTGGGAGGACGTTAATTGAGGAGTTACTGTATCTTAACTGATGCTGCTGGACTAATAAGGAAGAAAAAATACTTTCAAGTTTCATTAAAAAAAGTCATGGATTACAAAAGAATGATTGGTCAAAAAAAATCAGTAGATTAAAAAATCTGTATTCAGCTTCATAAGAGATTATTAGAAATGAAGGGGAAACAAGTACATGATAGAGGTTTCAGAAATTCCTTAATTTCCAAGCCCGTCTCCTATATTACTCTAAGGCTTTTGAGAGCTAAACTACACTGTGTTGGGGACGATAAATTAAACCATATAAAATTACATACACTAGTATTTCAGAGACTATCCCTTGTCTTCTTGTAGCATTTTAGCTTTTTTGAGAGAATATTAGGAGATTAAGTTAATTTACTTGCTAGTTTGTGGTACAATATATAAATAAATCTTTAATAATGACTGTTGAAGAGCATTTTTAAGAAATATTGATGATTCGTTCTAATATGTATAAAAACCTGTTTTTTTCATACGAAAGCAATCCTAAACCAACTTTAAACATTGTTCTTTGGTCCTATTTATGTATGGAAAGAGCTTTCTCTACTAATCAAGGTTTGGAATAAGAGCAAGATATAGTGCGCCTGCTACATGTACAACATTATTACTCTTACATTGGTTGTTGTTAAGATGAATCTTCTTCCTGTTATACATTGGCCACTACTAGGACAAAGAAATGTTTTTTTTTTTCCTTTTGGCATCAGCTTGACTTGAACTTGGAATATAATGGTGGCTGCTGTGGGGTGGATGTTTTTATTTTTTTATTAAAAACTTTAAAGCATAAGAGTTTCATGACTCAAGAGTAATTTTTTTTAAATGGAAAATGAAAATCAAGTGTTCTAGCTGCTAGTTAATTCATCAACCCCAACAAGAGTGATAAATTTAATTTTCAAAATATCAGGGGATTTAAAAGAAAAAAAAAAGAAACAATACTGGTGCAAATGTGATTGTGATTTTTCTTAATTATGTATTCAAGATAAAAAAAATCTTCTGGCTTATTTTTATTTTTTTAAATAATTATAATAAAATAATCACTTTCTTCTCCAAGAAAATTAAAACCAGTCAAACAATTTTTGGTTTTGACACTACTAAAAAGCCTATTAGGTTTCAATTTTCATAGGTGCATACTAACTGTACCTCAGGCTTTTAAGTGCACATAATAATATTCAAATTCAACTATATTCGTTGCTCAGGTCAAGCACTGTCATATTATTGTTTAATTAGACTGGAAATAAAAAAAAGTTGTTACTGTAAACTGGCTTATATTACTAAGGAAAAACAGTGATTCCAAAGTGAAATACCTTTATGTATTTGAAATTTAAATAACTAGACAAACAAAAAAAATAACTATGAAGTTGAGAACTTTTCATATTTCAACAAGCTCCTTTCATAAACCACTTGTCCAGGAAAAATAAGTCTACTATCAGTGATTAGGTTTTTTTGTACATTTGTATTTATGAAGCAGCTAAGCCAAATGAGGACTGTGCAAATTCCTAGTGAAACAAACAAAAACAGAAAAAGAAAAGTAATCTGAAATTGTGTATTTGTGTTAAGTCAGAATCAATATCTTTAGGGTGTAGTTATCTTTATTTTAATCTGAACTGTCAGTCAAAAGCCCCCACCATTAATATGAGACTGTCCCTTTGTATTGCTTGCATCTGAAAAAAGCTAAAAGGGTAAAACCATGTTGGTAATATAATTGTATTAGTTTTTCACACCGTTTTACAGTTTAAGATAGAACCAACTTTGCATTTTATTCCTAAGCATTTTAAAGTTTTCTGTGTCTGTTTTTTACATTTTTCCAGTAATTGAACTATGGCTTCTATTCTAAAAAGTGACATTGTAAAAGTCCATCTTTATTTTTTCTTAGTGCGTTCCAGTGAAACTTTCTTGGTTTACCAAAAGAAAAAACAAAGTTCATCTGTTCGAAGCCTGATCTGAATTCAATGATTTTCCTGACCAAGACAAAGACTTAGAGTGAACCTGTGCTTTTTACAGGGCATGGATTTTAATCAGTAATTAAAATGATTTGAGCCAGATTCTGGTTGTAGTTACACCAGTGCAAACCCATTGCCTCCAACTTGCAATTGAGTTGCGTGAGTGACTGACTCTTGGAACTTAATTAGCAATTCTGCTGATGTGCAAGTCAGAATAACATTCTCACAGCTGTGTTTGCTTTGCAGTGTTAGTATGAATAAAGTAATTAAAACTTACAGCCTGATCCTGCAATCCTTATTCATATGAGTATTGCATTTAAACCACTGAAGTTAAAGGAATGATACCTATGAGTAAAGGATGCTTGCAGAAGTAAGTGTTGCAGGGTTAAGCCCATACTTTTGACACTGTCATAAACTTACATGAATCTGAAAGTACAGGTGATATTGGGTCTGCCAAGTGAGCAGATGCTGTTTTTTTACATAGTGATTTTTCAGACTAGAACTACATTTTTAACATGATTAAAAGTTCATTAGGTATATAGAAAAACATAATAAGGGAAAGGATATAGTCATTTAAAAAAGGAACAGGAATGATCATCTGTTACCATACTTAAGTTTTAGCATGTATAATTAATAGGTAGTGGTTAATAATATGCTCCTACAGGCAGTGTTTTCAAGCAAGAAAAAGCATTAGGATGCTTTGCCAAGATGATTGGGTTGCCTTCCATTCTTATCTCATCCATACGTGAACGGATATAACGTGTGTTGTTGGATTTGCAGAATGTGTCATCTGTGATTGAGGTTATGTTGTTAAACTGCAAAACAAAACAAAGATAGTTTGAAAATGTTTCAGCATCAAAACCTAGATGAAAGTATCTGAATCTTAACAATAATTAATTATGTCTCTCATTTTTTCTTGTTTTTTTTTATTTTGTTGTTTTTGACTCTGACTCTTAAGTTTGTTTGTTTTTAGGTCTTCTGAAGGGTTTATTCTATGAGTGCAGTTATTAACCAGTAATTTTACATTAGTACTGAAATCCAGTACATTTTGTTGACAAAGGGTTATTCTATTGCTCATTGTGGCCGGTGACTGCCCTTAAATAAAGAAACAAACAGTGTTTATAGACAAAGTAGTGACAAATTCCAGCGTTACAGTTACAATCAGCCATCAAACAGCTAGGAGAACTTCTATTTTACTTTATTCTGAAGAATTATTTGAAATCTCAACTACTTTATTGCTTTTTAATATTTCAAAGATAGGATGAGCACATGTGCTATGGTGCTAAATATATTTAGGTACGTGTTTGTACTAATGTTTAGTTTTCAGTGGAATGTTTTTGGACGATGGTAACACAACAACAGTGTGAACCAAATTGAAAACAAATAATGAAAGAAAGCAAGAATGGTCTTATTTTAGCTAAATCATTATCTGTGCCCTTTGTTGTACAATGTTAAAAAATATTTTGAGACCTGAAGGTGCAGAACACGCAGAGTCTCTGGTAAGTTAAGAGGTACAGATTCCAGTGTGTTGTGTGCTAGATAGAGATATGACAAATTGGTCTGCTTCTGTAGAAAAAAAAAGGAGAAAAAAAAATTAGTGTTGATTTTCCTTGATTACACTGTCAGTAGTTCAGTCCCTCCTATGCCTGTCTACATGGGCAGCAGGTATAATAGGCCAGGAGAGACTCATTCTCCCCTGGTGCTGCCGCTGGACCCCCGGTTGTGGGGTTTGGCAGGAGAAGCTTTTGCTTTATTATGCCCCATGCAGGTTCCGGATTGGCTGAGGAGGCGGTATGTGGTATTCAGCTTCCTGGGTTCATCAGTAATCTCCCTGGACTCCAGAGAGACTACTGATGACCCCAAAAAGCTGAGTAGCACATACCGCCCCAGAACCTGCATGGGGCACATCAAAAGCCCTGGCTGGGATGATTTAGTTGGGAATTGGTCCTGCTTTGAGCAGGGGGTTGGACTAGATGACCTCTTGAGGTCCCTTCCAACCCTGATATTCTATGATTCTAAAAGCTTCTTCCAGATGACAGGTTTCAGAGTAGCAGCCGTGTTAGTCTGTATCCGCAAAAAGAACAGGAGTACTTGTGGCACCTTAGAGACTAACAAATTTATTAGAGAATATAAGAAAGCTTATGCTCTAATAAATTTGTTAGTCTCTAAGGTGCCACAAGTACTCCTGTTCTTCTTCCAGATGAGACGCTTTTCCCTGGGGTGGCTTGGAGTATGGGGAGGGGAGGCGCAGTGGGCGGGTGAGGGGAAGCTCAGGGCTTCGGCTGGCCTGGGGCTCCTCCGATCAGAGGGGCGCTCGGGTCTCTGGCCGTGGGGGGGGGAACAGAGCCTGGGGCTCCACCTGCAGCCCATGCAATAGATATCAGCATTTTTCTTCTGAATACATACCTTGGCTAATATATGTCCATAAAGCCATCCTGTTTAAATGTTCTTTTGTTGGAAGTACTGTATGTAATATGCTAACACAGTGGCTCTCATCTTTCCAGACCACTGTACCCCTTTCAGGAGTCTGATTCGTCTTGTGTACCCAAGTTACACCTCACTTCAAAACTACTTGCATACAACATCAGACATAAAAATACAAGTGTCACAGCAAACTATTACTGAAAAATTGCTTACTTTCTCAATTGTGCCATATAATTATAAAATAAATCAATTTGAATATAAATATTGTACTTACGTTTCAGTGTATAGTATGTAGAGCAGTATAAACAAGTCATTGTCTGTATGAAATTTTAGTTTGTACTTGCTTAGCTATTGCTTTTTATGTAGCCTGTTGTAAAACTAGGCAAATATCTAGACGGGTTGATGTACCCCCTGGAAGACCTCTATGTATCCCCGGGGTACATGTACGCCTGGTTGAGAACCATTTTTGAGAGATCAAAAAATTTAATAAAACAAGTTCTATTAAACTTCAGGCTTTAATGCCATAGCTTTATTTAAGAGTATTTGAATATGGCTGTGACTAAATATCCTCTAGTGTTAACCTTTCTTGTGATTGTAATGATATTTTGTTGTTGTTGGTTGTTGCTCTGTTAATGTTTTCCCTCACTTTCCATAACCATACTTGTAGCTGAATACCAAGGTGGGCTATGTCCTCCTTGCAGTGAAGAATTTTGGATTGTGACTGGTGTGAGCAGGTGTCATGGTGCTTTCAGTGACTCTTCTATTTTGAGTAATCTCTTTTTGCCATATATCAACATGTTTTTCTGGGTTGCTGTGCCAACAACCTGACATACAAATTCACAATTAGAACCAAATCAAGCCCTGTTTACTTTAGTTACGTAATCACAGCTTATTATGTAACAATGTAATAGCTCTCCATAGCTACAGAACTATTTCCATACAAAAAATTTAAGGTGAAGTTAAGGCTACAAGTATTTTTCACTAAAAGCCTTATTGGGATTGTTAGGATCCTATTAGTAAACCTGAAGATGCTTAGCTCCATATTCTCACTTCTCCTACCTGCATTTCCCAGACTTTTAGGATACTCCTCAGAATTCCCAGTATTAGTAGTTTACTCAGTCCCAGACAAACCAAAATAAGCTACTCAGGCCTGGGATGAACCAATGGAAGCTCATTGAAGATTAATAGGCCTCCTGAGTCATGGGGGTAGGGGAAAATTGTCCTCTCTTGCAGATAATCAGATTTTCTTCCAAAGCCCTCTTTCTACAGAACTCACATGTATAATGCTGGAGGAGGGGGGTACTGAATAAGAACACAGGTAGCTGTAGGAGACCCGGGTGTCATTTTCCTCCTTTCTGTAGATCATCTGAGGTGTGCAGGAAGGACATTTCCGCAGGAAGTATCACAAGACTTGGAGAGGCTGTTCGTCCTCCTCAAATCTTTTAATAAAAAAACTCTTTTAAGAGTGTCTTATTTCAGGAGCTGCTGTCCAATTCACTTCCTAGTGTGTTAAAAAAAATTAAAATTCTGCCTTGGCCCCTGATCTGACCTACCAATTTGGAGGCCAAAGGTACTTTTTTATGTGGATTTTAAAAGTGAGGAGGGCAACATTTTATTTAAAATTAAACTAATTTGCATCATTAACAGAGCATTGCTGTTATTCCATGTACCTTAAATAAAAAGCATACTGTTTTAAAAATCTGAAAAACCTCCTGTACCTATGCTCAGAGTCTTACAGTAAAGTTTACAAATATTTAACAAACACTACATCTATGATGATGGTTATTTATCTAATTTTATGTAAGTTACTCCCATTTTTATAACCTCTGTTACTTACCTTGAAAGCATTTGCTTTGATACCTCTGCTCTTAATTCTGTTGTAATTTGCATTAAATGTAATTAGCTTGGGGGGCAGAACTGGAAGTCTTATCAGTTTATTTTCAGCAAGTGAAAGTTCTTCTAATAACAGAAGCTTTGAAAAGGCACCGTCTTCAATTTCGTCTATCATATTTCCAGTTAAATCAATTCTTCTTAACGTAGCTTTATATAAAGGAAATAAAAACCCGAATATTACATTTATTTTTCATGCTGTGTAAAACGCAATAAAGCATAATATACTCCTATTATAAGTGGCTCTTGTAGAAATGCTTATAAATATGATTGCTGAACACTTTGCATTATAAGTCCCTGTTTTCAGTTTCTTATAACTTTTTAAATCTTTAATTGTTTGGGCTAAAATTCTCCACAAATGCCTTAGGCTGAAAAACAAAACAAAACAAACAGTTCAGCCAAGAGCAAGGCTAGGGAAAAATAAGTAGTCTTTCCCAGTTAAAATTATATACATCTAACCATTTCATTGAGAAGCTCTAGTGTCTCCATCCTTTAGAGGGAAACTTGAAATTTGGCACAGAAGTTGCCCAGGTTTTAGGGATATGCCTCTGGTCCCTGTGAAAATCCACCCAAATGTGGTCAAGATATAAGTATCTGAAAAACTCTCAGTTCACACATATTCACTAGAGGTTTGTAAAGAGGTTAACAATTAGTGACTGATCCACACAGAGAATAAAAGCCTACTACTTTTACTAGTTATTTGTTATCTCAAGTGATAAGAGGTCTGTGCTGTGGATCTAAGGGTCCTGTTCCAGATGACCACCTATGTGGCGGGTCAGGAGGGTGCCACTTGATGTAGTTTCTGTTTTTTCTGTTTATTTTAAAAAATCAGGAAATTACACTGAAGAAAAATGTTCTAAGAATAGTAAGGTTGCCAAGTTAAACATTCAAGGTTTGGAAATGCCATAATAGTAGCTGCCTGTGTAACTTTAATTCAGTCCCCTTGATGTGTATGTTCACTTTAATTAAACACACAGATTCCAAGAGATTTATTCTATCCCCAGATAGGGTGAATATAAGTAAAAAGGCATGTGAATTTTCAACAAACGTGTCCTTCCAAATGTTAATTAGTCATTGAGGTTAAATAGGTAAATAAAAACAAAAGCAGTTTTTAAAGTCTGACAAAATCCCCTCTCTTTTCTCTCTACACTCTTGGCCTTAGAACTGTCACCATTTGATTAGTTATCTAGTCATTATCTCTTTCAGCCAAGAACATACTTGAATTTCTACAGTAAAAGATAAGCATAAGAAAAATTAATAAATAAAATAAACTTTCCAGGCCTTCTTCATATTTCCAAAAGAATCACAAAAAGGAGCAAGCCCAGTTCTTAAGACAAATGCTTTTAAAGTCACTTTCAACAAAGAAGAGAATAAATAATACTGCATATGAACAAAGAGATGGACTTGACAATGTAAGAGAAATCTTAACTTGTAGAATTTCTTTACTTTTGAGAGCTTGGTATTTAATTTAAACATTTAGCATTGCATTAATGGTGACACGCTTAACTTTAGTTAAGATCAGGTTTCTCTGCTGTATGTTCCTACTAATTAGTTAGGGAGAGCAGGGCAATCTGCACAGAAAAAGGTTTGAAGTAATAAAAGTGTATATTTTCTTTACCTCTGTGAATTCCACTTGATACTTTCTGGTTCCTTTAAGACAACCCATGAACAACTCTACTTATGTGGTTCATGGTATTTGTGAATTAGGGTAACCAGGACTCGGAGCTTTGTCATATATGTACAGCTATGCCCTCCCTCCCCCCGCTCTCCTCCACCCGCCATAGGTTGGGCTTAGCTAGGTTTCCAGATTTGCTTTTACAATTCCTTTCTAATAGTAGTGTGTTATATATAATACATATTAATGCAATGGTGGAATTCAACAATGAATATGAAATGTATTTTATTTTGGTATTCCCCCCCAACACAATATGCAAGGAAGAATTTAACTTTAAACTATAAGCACATATCACCTAATTAAAAAGATTAAAGTCTAAATATGCTTACGAATATCAGCAAAATCTGAGACTGCCACTCTCTTTATTTTGTTGAATCGTGCATAAAGATAGGCTGTTTCCTTTGGCAGAGGGGGAATCGCAATAATATCAATTTCTTCACAGTATACCGATCCACTTAAACACACACACAGCAGACAAGTGGGCAAATCTGCAAAAAAAGAATTTTATTTTCTTGTATCAGTAGAAAGCTAAAAGATTGGCAATCAATCTTTAAACTAATACAAAAAATAGAATTTAACTGAGTTAAGGTTTGTCTTCTTTCAGGACTTTATATATTTGTTCTCAAGATAGTAGGGTCAAAAAAGACGTCGTAGTCATCAAATCCTTTCTCTTAGACATTCCTTGTATGGAGAATTGCACTTTTCTACTTACATATTCTAGCTTCCTTTTTTTAATCTATTCCTGAAGCACCATTTATCAGAGTTACTCAACTATGTTATTGAATTGATTTGAAATGATTACAGCTGTATAAGCATTCAGTATAACTGATTGTAATGTCACTTGCCTTCCTTAAAAACGATTGCTTTCAAAGTGGAAGTTACGTTAGAAAACAAATCTTAGAAAAGCAAAAGTGTTCACGTGAACCAGTCAGAGAGTGAGACCATAAATAACCCTACATCTTATGAGCATGGCCTGTGTGCTCTGTGCAAGCAGTACATAAATACTTCAAGTTCCTTGGATCCTGTGGCAGATTAGAAATTTCTGGCCAGTTTGATTTACATTGAAAAATATAGGCAATGAATTAATTTATTAAATTAAAAAAGTGAAATTAATATCCCAATACTTTATTAATTGTTTTTACTTTGTCACTTCTGTTTTCATTTCCATTGTGCAAATATTTTTATATTAACATAACTGCATTTTAGAAGTTTGTATGGGAAAGTTGAAGGTTTTGTTAGTTACCTCCTTCCTTGGAGGTTTTTAAGGCCCGGCTTGACAAAGCCCTGGCTGGGATGATTTAGCTGGGAATTGGTCCTGCTTTGAGCAGGGGGTTGGACTAGATGACCTCTTGAGGTCCCTTCCAACTCTGATATTCTATGATTCTGTGAGTAGGGAAATACTTGAAGCTTTTGGCTCGTTGGGAGACATTTTGGGCAACAAGGGAAATGTCCATTTACTGGCTGTGTCTGCTAAAATAATTAGCAGTGAAATACTTAATGTTGGTGTTTACTTTATTTTTAGGCTTCAGACAACTCATTTGATGTAATGGGGCAGTTTGTGCCTTTGACCTTTTGTTTCAGATATTCTGCAGGCTCAGGATGAAAACTATCAATTTCTAATTGTTTCATGTTTTCAAGGGCTGGGAAGAGATGTATAAGAATAGGACAATATTTGGATTCTGGAGCACAATTCTGCAGCAAAGGCAGAAGGCAGCAAAGGATGCTAAGGCAAATTGCACATTCATGAAATCATGGAATATTCAGGCCTTGCCTCAAAGTTAATGTTGCAGCTTTGAATTCAATTGTGCTACAACTTTTGTTTGTTCTAATTTCTAACTCTTTGTGGTATTGAAACCTTTAGTCATCTTTCACATATGTCTGGGTATGGCGCATAGGTGGTACTTGTCTTTTTGCTATCCACCTAACAAAGAAGATCCTTCTAAAACAATTGGCAGTTTTTGATACCCATAACTAATGAAGTCTTGATGAAATGGCTGCTAGGTATGGGCAAGCTGAGAATTGGTAAGCCTTCAGTTATTTCTTTCCATTGAGAGATTCCTGAGGTTAATACTGGACCCCATTCATTAGCCTTGCATTCAGTCTTTTGCCTGTGATTTCAGATCTCTACCCTTAGTCTCCAATTGCTCATTTTGTTTGTGAATACAGGAAATAGTGAAGTGGTTGGAGAAGCATTGTAATCAATATACCATCAACATTGCATGACTCTTTCATTGGAGTTGGAGAGTGCACTAGCTTTGCTCACCGTTGGATGAGAACTAATTGGCAGATGATTCATTTCAGAGAATGTTGGTTGGCTGGGGAAATGTCTGTAGATTGTGGAGGCTATAATTGTTCCTTGATTAAAATGTTTTTAACTTATGATTCTTGTTAAATTATTTGTTTGATCCTGGATTTCTAGATAGCAGTCGTACCCAAGAGTGGTTTGTTTTATTTTATTTATTTTTGACAAGGAGATGGGGGTTTGAGGTGGAGGTTTTATTATTTTTTATTTTATTTATTTTTTCCTTTCACATGTGGACCCCACCATGGTTAATTACAGAAAAGCTATTTGTGGGGATACACTTGAAAACTACTGGGAAATTTGAGCTAGTGGAGAATGTACCTGCGGAAACGTTAACCATGATTAACGTCTAAAGCTCTGTCAAGTTAAGCTCTGTCTAGCTACAGTACAGACATATTCTGTTTCTCTCTGAAGTTGAGGTGCTGAGAGCAGATCACTCCCCATAGAAGTCTCTCTACTTTTTCACTTCACCCATTGTCTGGCCATGCCATAAGAAAGACAGCAGGAAATGGATGTGGTGTAATTAGACTGCAATTTTATTCACTGAAGATATCTGAAAGAACCCTGCAATAAATTGTATAATGCAGGTCATGATTATTTCCATAATCACTTCCACATAATCCACAATCTGGTCCCAACCATCCTGTTGTGGGGCTAGGAAAGGAGAGAGATTTTCATGCTGTTCCAGATGTAGGAGTCCCAACATTCCCTCTTACACAGGTCCCTTAAGGGATCCTTTCTTTCAAATTCTTTGCCAGTTCATTTTATCTGATAACTGTATCCGTTCCATAATGATTATCTACACTGGACATCTGGCACAATTATTACTTATGAAGTTGTAACATTATAACCTAAGTCCCACCCCCAAACTCAAACACACACACCCTACTGGGTCCCAGACCTACTGTGAGGAAGGCAAAAAAAAATTCACCCCACCCTGTCTTGGCCAATCTGGTAGTGAGGGAAAAATACCTTTCCAGCTCACTAAGAAAAAGGGCGACTAGAGTAATGCCCGTGGCCGTTCGTATAGAAATCCAATTCTTTTGCAAATGTTATGGGTGGGTGAGTGGGAGCTGCCAGCCTGATCCAGGTAAAAAACAGCTTCTCCAGAGCTGTGTGGGTTCTAAACACGCTCATTACATTCCAGTCTGCAGAAAGGGCAGTGACCCAGCCCCTGACCTGTCCCTGTTCCCCTCACCTATTGTTAAGAGAGAGCCCTTAAAGGGTAATACCTCTTTACATCTCGCCATCCAGCCAAAGACTCACCACATACAAGCTGCGGTGAGCGAATTTCACTTCAACATGAATTAGTCGAGTTATTTTTGCCTGATTGTCTAGTTCATATTGTTAGCTTTATTATGCTTTCATTTGGCCATTCAATATGTGTGTTTTCCTAGAGGATGTGATAGGAGCATCAGATAAACTGGTCTGCATGTATTCAGAAATGTATCTGGAGCTTCTTTAAAATTTCCACCCCAGAGTTAGCAGAAATCCCACTGAGCTCATGAAAACCTTGTTTATAAATTAAAAGATGAATGCTATATGCAGTTGTCCTTCACTGAACTCTTTTTTTTTTATGTGAAATATTTTATTTTAGAAAGCTTAATAATGTAACTTTTCTATAACTTACTTGTATCTTTGGTTGGTGGTACTTTAGGTACACTCTCATCTCTCTGCAGTTCCAGCTGTATGCTAGAGTCAGGAGAAACAATCATGCCATCTTTTCCCTTTAAGAACAAAGGTAAAAAAATGGAGTGTTCATTAAAGGCAAGCCATTAAACCAAACCATTAAAGGCAAACTTAAATATTGTACTACGGTTTAAAATATGCTGCTTACTATTCTTATAATGAATACTTCTAACTGAAAGGAATTAGAGAAAAACATTGTTTATTTCATGCATTTGGACAGCATTTGATATATACCCAGTTTCCCCTTTTGTTTGTGGGTTTCGCACACAGAGAGGAGAAAGAGAAGAATTTCTAAAATAGGAAAATGTTGTAAAACAACAGATAATGAGGAGAAGGAGGAGATTTTGGAACATGAGTATACCTGAAACTGGTCTTAACTTAATCTTAGAAATTGACTAGATTTCAAATTGGCCTTAAACATCAGCATTCAAAAGACTATTTGCAAATAGATAACAATCCTAATACACTGAGACCATCTATATACATAAATAGTCTCAGTAAAATAAAATACACTTCTGAATAAAAAGTGAGAATTTTTCTCCTGAAACATTGAACATGCTAATATCTTTTATCAAGTGTATGTAAACTTTACTTTCCAAACCTATCCCCTTGCAGATATTTGCTCCAGTTCAGCAAGGTACTTTAACCTGGTGGCTAAGTGTGTGTCATTCCCTCAATAATGACTAGCTGACATAGAGGAAGACAACATATTATTGCTATTAGTTACTCCATTAGCTTAGGTGGTAGAGGTCTCTGTATTGTATGTAATGGTTCTAACTCTGTTGATGACCAGAGTGTGGATAGCAATTCTTAAATTTTGTTTTTCCCTTTGCTTTTTTAAAAATATAGGAAATTAAACCACAAAATACAATACTAAAGGAACATTAAGGTTGCAGAATGAAGCACCCAAAAGTTAGGAAATGCTAAAATTAAGGTTGCCTATGAAACATCAGTTGTGCCCCGTTGTGTGTATGCATTATGATACGGTCTTTAATTATATGATCACATACTAGTTTTTCTACCGGACTCCTGCCTTATTCAGTTCACAGGATGGTTCTTTGTTGGCAGTGAATCTGTTTGTACAGGGAAAGGAGACTTGTCTGAAAACCGGCTGCTTCCTTTGTTGCAGAAGTTGGAAGGTGTGTACCTATTCTGGGTACTGGGATGGTAAGGCCCATCACTTCAACTGAGGCGGAGGACCCACAAAGCCCAGTCAGCAAATGATTACAGGGAACAAAACCTCAGTCTTGAAGTATTACTTTGGGTACAAAATTAACTTTAGTGAATTCCGTGAAAAGAGAGTAAGTTTGGTTAGCACCTAAGTTCCAAACTAGTTATGAAATCTTTTGTATGTTAACAGTGTTTTCCATACTTCCATATTCCACTGTTTGCATGGCACAGTTGTAGCCGGTGTCACAAGATATTTACTTGCCAGATGTGGTAAAGATTCATATGTCCCTTAATGCTTCGCCCACCATTCCAGAAGACATGCTTCCATGCTGATGACAGGTTCTGCTCGATAACGATCCAGAGCAGTGTGGACTGTCGTATGTTCATTTTCATCATCTGAGTCAGATGCCATCAACAAAAGGTTGATTCTCTTTTTTGGTGGTTTGGGTTCTGTGGTTTCCGCATCGGAGTGTTGCTCTTTTAAGACTTCTGAAAGCATGTTCCATATCTCATCTCTCTCAGATTTTGGAAGATACTTCAGATTCTTAAACCTTGGGTCAAGTGCTGTAGCTATCTTTAGAAATCTCACATTGGTACCTTCTTTGCATTTTGTCAAATCTGCAGTGAAAGTGTTCTTAAAATGAACAATGTGCCGAGTCATCATCAGAGACTGCTATAACATGAAATATATGGCATTATCTCCTGTAAATGTAAACAAACTTGTTTGTCTGAGCGATTGGCTGAACAAGAAGTAGGACTGTGTGGACTTGTAGGCTTTAAAGTTTTACATTGTTTTGTTTTTGAGTGCAGTTATGTAATAAAAAAATCTACATTTGTAAGTTGCACTTTCATGATAAAGAGATTGCACTACGGTACTTGTATGAGGTGAATTGAAAAATACTATTTCTTTTGTTTATCATTTTTACAGTGCAAATATATGTAATATAAAGTGAACACTGTACTCTTTGTATTTTGTGTTGTAAATTGAAATCAAATATTTGAAATATAGAAAAACATCCAAAATGTTTAATACATTTCAATTGGTATTTTATTGTTTAACACTGTGATTTAAATTGCGATTAATCATGATTAATTTTTTTGAGTTAATCGCGTGCGTTAACTGCAATTAATCGACAGCCCTACTTTTATACTGATAAAACTGCATCCAAAGTAGATAGTTTTGCTGGTTTAATTATACCAGCAAAACCCACCTAGAGTTAAAAGTTTTCCTGGCATATTTATGTTGATTAGGAGTGTGTGTGTGGGGGGGAAATCCTACCGCTAACTGACAAAGCTATGCTGGCAAAAGCCATAGTGTAAATGCAGTTACATGAGCAAAAAACCTCATTTGCTGATATAAACTCTACCTCCACTTGCCAATGTAGCTATACTAGCAAACCCTTTCTATTGTAGACAAGGCCTCGGTTTCAGTCTTGCTGCTGCTGTTTTCTGGTAAGTAACCTCTTGCAGAGCCTAAGACTATGTCTACACTACCGCGGTAAGTCGACCTACGCTACGCAACTCCAGCTACGTGAATAACATAGCTGGAGTTGACGTACCTTAGGTCGAGTTACCACGGGGTCTACACTGTGGGGAGTTGACGGGAGAAACTCTCCTGTCGATTTATCTTACTCTTCTCATCGGGGGTAGAGTACAGGGGTCAACTGGAGAGAGATCTATCGATTTAGTGGGTCTTCACTAGACCCGCTAAATCGACTGCCAGTGAGTCGATCTCAGAGCATCGATCCCGGCTGTAGTGTGCATGTAAGTTCCCTTCAGAGAAGAGCTCATTAGTGGTTTCCACAGGAGGCAGGAAGTTTATCAGCAAAACAGTAAAACTGATTATATACAAAATACTGTCAAATACACAAGTTTTATTTTACTTAGGTGTAAATTGCAGCAACAGTAGATACATTATGTTCAGATGGAAATTGAATTTAGAAATATAACAAACATATACATTTAAAATTGATGCTGCTTTGACATTCTGCCCAGTTATTAGGTGTGAAGTCCATGATCTCTGTTGTACCTGCACTAAGGGTTTTTTGGAATGCTGCCTTCATAGTAACGTAAATGTAGTGCTAGACCTTGATGTAAGAGATCTGGGTGTTCTTCTTTGAACAGTCGTTGCTGCATAACTAGTTAATTTGCAACTACATAAGAATATAGAATTGCTCCAGGGATTTTATGATACATCAAGTCTGAATTACATATACTTAAAAAAAATCTTTGTAGGGCAAATCTTTTACTTAGCAACTGGCACAAGTAGTTGGAGAGAGTGCTGAAACGCTGTAGGACAAGCAATTACTGCCCAACCAGGCCACACAGTAGCTGTGGAACAGCAATGCAGGTGACAGTTTATCGTAATGGCTGCAGTAGGCTCCATGGCCTCTTACACTGTGGCAAGTTACAAAACATTCAGTTTGTGAATACCTGGAGGATGAAGCGTAATCACTAGCAGCAAGCATGGATTTACTAAGAACAAATCATACCAAACCAGCTTGATTTCCTTCTTTGACAGGGTTATTGGTTTGGTGGATGTGGTGGACATAATATACCTGTACTTCAGCAAGGCTTTTGACACAGTTCCACATGACATTTGATAAGTAAACTGGAGAAATGTGGGCTCAGTGGGACTACCATTAAGTGGATACAGAACTGGTTAAACAACTGCAAAGAAAGAGTAATGATTAATGGAAGGCTGTCAGGTTGGCAGGAGATTTCAAGTGAAGTTGCATAGGGATCTTTGCTGGGTCAGGTGTTTAACATCTTTATTAATGAGCTGGATGTAGGAATAGAAAGCATACTGATCAAATTCACTGATGACACAAGGCTTGGGGGAATTGCCAACACTTTGGAAGATAGAGCTAAAACTCAAAGGGATCTTGATAGCTTGGAGAAATGGGCTATAGGCAACAAAATGAAATTTAACAAAGACAAAGGTGCTACACTTAAGGAAGTAAAACCAAATGCACAAATACACAATGGCAGATAACTAGCTTGGCAGCAGCACTGCTGAAAAGGATCTGAGAGTTGTGGTATATCAGAACCTCAACCCGAGTAAGCAATGCAATGCTGTTGCAAAAATAATAATAATATAAAAAGGGCAAATGCAATTTTAGGCTGCACTAACAGAGGCATAGTATGCAAATCACCATGGGAGGTGATAGTACTGGTCTACTTGGCTCTGGTTAGGCCTCAATTGGAGTATTGTGTCCATTTTTGGTCACTCGTGTATAGAAAGCATGTAGAGAAACAGGAAAGTATCCAAAGGTGAGCGACCAAAGGGATGGAATGCAAGTCATATGAGCAAAGGCTGAAGGAACTGGTTATGTTTAGTATGGAAAGAGGAGATTGAGGGGAGATTATAGCAGTCTTCAAATGCTTGAAATACATAAAAAAGATGGAGAAAAGTTATTCTCTCTTTGCCAGAGAGGGCAGGACAAGAAGCAATCGGTTCAAACAACAGCATAGCAGATTTAGATTAAATCTCAGGAAAAATTCCTAACTGTAAGAACAGTAGGACAATGGAACAGACTGCCTAGGGAGGTTGTGGAAGCTCTTTCACTGGAGGTTTTCCAAAGAGGCTTGATAGCAATCTGTTTTGGATGGTTTAAACACAACAAATCCTTCATCTTGGCAGGGGGTTAGACTAGATGACCCTTGCAGTCACTTCTAAACCTATGGTTCTGTGATTCTAAGAAAGATCTTTGACTCTACTCCTATATTTTGTCTTCCATCCCTTTTGCACATTAGTTCAGCTGCCAAAAAAGACTGAAGCTATGAAGGTACAGGCAAGATTTGCACATAAGTATTTAAAAAAAAAAATTGCCTTTTTACATATAAAATCTGGTGCCATCTGACAACTTTCTCCTCCCTCTGTAAAGTCACTGACTCACCACTCTAAAGCACGTTAAGGGTCACTCCATATAGCTGAAGGTTTATTTTAAACACAAAAGTAGTGCTTGTATCGTGGTTGACATTTGTTACTTGCAGTGAGTTAATAAGTTTCATCATATTTCTTCACTTCTGAGAATTTTTATAATCAGTCCAAGCCATAATGAATTAAAATTGCTGATATGAATAACAATGACAGTGAATCACAACTTGCAATGTGAATGAAATATTGATATCTTTACATACATCTTAAAAACTAATCTTCAAACCTTTATGAACAGAAATAATATTACAATAGAAAAAAATTATGGTGTTATACAGATATAATGAACACATCTTAAACTGCTGAGTTAGCATTCTTCTTTTTTCATTACTTGGTAATGAATTTCTCTGTCCTGGAGTTTACATGAACCAGTTTGCTGCCCCTATTCCTCCTATTTTTAAGTCATTCTTTGAAACTTTCAGATGTCTTTCCTCTTCTGTAAATAACTTAATTGGCCCCATCCATACAATAAGCAAATTTATATTGGGCCCCTGTCTCCTTTGTTGCTGTCTCTGATGCACAGAAGGCCCCCCAACTGTACCTTTCTCCCTACTGCTCTTAAAAGAGCTCTGGCTCAGTGCTTTGCTCCTCTTCCTGCTCCCAACGTATGAGAATAGTAGTGGCCCAATCTCTGCCCTACCCTTTGCCTCCATTTTTCTTTCTTTGAAAAATGTAGTGTCTCAAGCTACTCCATTCCTCCTCTCCTTCCTCTTCAAAATAGTATCTAGGCTATTATGCTTTAGTCCACCCTGTTAAAGAAGCGCCATGGTAGGGCTAGAGTTCTCCTTGATCCTCTCTTCAGACTTAACTGTTCCAAAAAAACAGAAAACAGGAATCAGACCCAATGACAAAGCTGAACTCCACACTGAACTGTCTCATTTTGTTGGCTGGCAAGCTCTGCCCCCTTCGTTCTGAGTGTTTGCTTTTAATTTTTAAGTGATAGAATTTGTTTTGATCAACAATTATTTTCTTTTGTAGAATGTAAAGCTTAGTTGACTCTGTAGGTAAAACAGCACATATGTATATGCAGGTTTATGCAGATAAGATTTAATTAAAATGTCAATCCTTTTTGATTTTTCTTTTTTTCTAAATTTAGTATTTGTGTTGACAGAGTGGAGTTGTGCATCCAAAGAGAGAGCTAATAACATATATTATGGTTTCAATTAATAAATGTTATAATCAGTTTCATCTCAATGTTTATCTGAACAGAATACTATATTCACTTTAAAGAAAGGCTTTACAGTGGTGATATTTTCACACTTTTAGTAAGGGTATGTTAGCATTTCTGTTAAAAATCACTATTTTCAGTGGTTTATAACTGAGTTTAAATACATTGCTACAGATTGAAATTGGCCATATGAAACCTAGATTTTCAGTTGGGCATGTACAAAAGTATTAGGCCAGAAAAAACTGTGGTCACGTGTTTTGATTAGGTTCAGTGGTAGAAATAGTCAGGAAGCAAATAGTCAAAAATTATTGGGCCTCTTAAATTATTGATCGTTTTTACCTTTTTTTTTTTTTTTTTTTTTAAATTTGGAATTTTGGAACATATTTAGACATACTTGTAGCACATAAGGAACTATTTTATTTTTTTGTTGCAAGGAAATATTTGTCTGTGGAAAATTGTTTTGATGGAAATAATGACCAGCTGCATTCCTCACACTTTACTATGCAGAGTGGCCTACAGTAGACTTTCAGTTTAATTATATGCACTGTTTATATGGACTTTGATTTGGGCATTTGAATCAGTCAAGTACATATCTACTGACATTTCCCCCATTTACATATATGCCTTCTCATTTTGCTTTTTGGTAATGAAGTAGTCTTCCTCTTATCAAAATAATTTAAAAAGTAAATATCATCTGATGCTTTGCCTGCTTATATTAAGCTTTAGTCTTTTCAGTAATTTTGTAAAGGTTGTTGACTTCTTAGGTAGCTATCAGTTGTTCATACATCTAGTTTAAGTGGTCTCCAGTTCTTTCATTTCTGTAAATCAATGGTATGGTAACCAAATAAACACCTGATATAGAAATGATTCACACAAATTTAGAATAAAGCAAAGATCTACTGTATGCTTTAGGTTAACAGCTGAACTATTTGAAGAAAGATGAAGTGAGAGGAATTAATGTAAAAACAAGTAAGATAAGACTTGATTGTATAATTGCTGCAACCCATAACCTATACTGATTGACTAGAGGTGGTAGATGAGTCATTTCTAGCACAAATAACAGAAATATCCAAAACACAAGATCTGGTAATAATAGGGGACTTAACTATTGGAAAAGTAATATAGCAAAACACAAAATTTCCAATAAATTTTTGGAATGTATTGTTTCAGAAAACAGACAAAATAACCAGGGGAACAGCCATTTTAGACTTCATTCTGACCAACATGGATGAATCGGTTGCACATCTGAAGGTAGAAGGCAATTTGGGTGAAAGTGATGGTGAAATAATAGATTTCATGATTCTAAGGAAAGCAAGAAGCGAAAGTGGCACAATAAAGATTCATAGATAGAATTCAAAAAAGCAGACTTAACGAATTTAGAGAACTGGCAGGTAAGATCCCATGGGAAGAAAATCTAAGGGCTGGTCTACACTGGGGCGGGGGGGGGGATCGATCCAAGATACGCAACTTCAGCTACACGAATAGCGTAGCTGAAGTCGAAGTATCTTGGATCGAATTACCTGGGGTCCAGACGGCGCGGGATCGATGGCTGCGGCTCCCCCGTCGACTGCGCTACCGCCGCTTGCTCTGGTGGAGTTCCGGAGTCGACGGTGAGCGCGTTCGGGGATCGATATATCACGTCTTAACGAGACGTGATATATCGATCCCGGATAAATCGATTGCTACCCGCCGATACGGCGGGTAGTGAAGCCGTACCCTAAGGGATTAAGGAGTTCAGTAGATCTGGCAGTTTCTCAAAAAGGCAATATTAAAGGCATAACTGCAAGCCAAAATATGGAAAGAACAGGTTAAAGAATATTTAGATAAGTTAGATATATTCAAGTTGTGCAGGACAGATTAAATTCATCTGAAGGTGCTTAAGGAACTAACTGAAGTAATCTTGGAAACATTATCAGTTATCTTTGAGAACTCATGGAGGTTAAATGAGGTCCCAGAGGACTAGAGAAGGGCAAACATAGTACCCATCTTTAAAGAGGGAAACAAAAAAGACCAGCAGAATTATAGACCAGTCAGCTTAACTTGGACACTTGGAAATAAACATACTGGAACAAATTATTAACCAATCAGTTTGTAAGCACCTAGAGAATAATAGGGTTATAAGGAATAGCTATCAGGGGTTTGTCACAAACAAATCATGCCAAACCAACCTAACTGTCTTCTTTGACAGGGTTACTGGCCTGGTGAACGGGGGGAAAGCAGTAGATTTGGTATATCTTGAATTTAGTTAGGCTTTTGACATAATTCCACATGACATTTTCATAAGTAATCTAGTGAAATATGTATGGTCTAGATAAAATTACTTTAAGGTGGTGCACGAGTGGTTGAAAGACCATCCTCAAAGAGTAGTTATCAGTGGTTTGCTGTCAAACTGGGAGGGTGTATCTAGTACGATCCCATAGGGGTGAGTGCTTGGTATAGTACTATTCAATATTTTCCTTAATGATTTGGATAATGGAGTGAAAAATATACTTATAACTCCAAGCTCAGAGGGGTTGCAAGCACTTCAGAGGAAAGGGCTAGAATTCAAAATGATCTTTACAAATTGGAGAATTGATCTGAAATCAACAAGTTAAAATTCACTAAAGACAAGTGCAAAGTACGTCCCTAAGGAAGGAAAAATCAAATGGGGAAATAACTGTCTAGATAGTAGTACTATCTGGAAAAGATCTGGGAGTTATAGTGGATCACAAATTGCATGAGTTAACAGTGTGATGCAGTTGTGAAAAATATTCTGTGGTGCATTAACAAGAGTGTTGTATGTAAGACATGAGCGGTAATTGTCTCATTCTACTCAACCCTGGGGAGGCTTCAGCTGGAATACTGTGTCCAGTTCTTTAGAAAACCGGACCTATGAGCAAAAGTTAAAAAAATAAAATAAAATAAAAAAAAAACAAACTTGAGAAAAGAAGACTGAAGGGGGACCTGATAACAGTCTTCAAATACATTAAGGCTATTATACAGGATGGTGGTAAATTGTTGTCCATGTCCCCTGAAGGTAGGACAAGCAGTAATGGGCTTAATCTGCAGCAAGGGAGATTTAGGCTAGCTATTAGGAAAAACGTAGTAATTATAAGGGTAGTTAAGTTCTGAAATCGGTTTCCAAGGGAGGTTGTGGAATCCCCATCATTGGAAGTTTTGAAGACCAGGTTGGACAAACACCAAACAGGGATGTCTACGTCAGTGGTGCTCAGTGGCTGCTTGTTCAGGGAAAGTCCCTGGTGGGCTGGGCCGGTTTGTTTACCTGCCGCGTCCACAGGTTCAGTTGATCGCAGCTCCCAGTGGCCACAGTTCGCTGCTCCAGGCCAATGGGAGCTGCAGGAAGCAGGAGGAGTCTGAACAGAGCTATGAGATTTGTATTTTACGCTGACACTTTGCACTAAATCTTCCTTCCTTTTCTTGAGTATATCTCTTGTTAAGTACCTGACTTCCTGGGTATCAGGATTGACAGCAACATCACTCACAGTTGGTCATTAGGGGGTGCTGAGGATTGATGTAGTGCACACTTTCTCCTCTATCCCCCTCAGCCCATACAAACGGAGTATTAATATTGCAATGATTCCCTATTGTTGCTTGGTAGGATACAATCACTCAGAGCTATTACAGACTATAAATTAAAAAGCAAAAGCTGTATTATATTACAATTGATTGTGTGCCAGCTTGAAAGAACTGCTATGGTTTATGATATATTACATGTATGGTACATACTTTCATGAAAATGTTTCAAATACTACTATAACATCAAAACAAACAAACAAAAATCCTGAATTAAGACTAACTACATGCTGATTTTCAATCTTTGGCTCACCTTGTCTGTTGGACATGACATATCCTTTTGAGGTCTCTGAAATACCTGGGCACACCAGGGTAAGGGATCTAAGAATGATGTGTCAGCCATCAATTTTATGATTGCCTATATCTCTGGGTTTTTCAGACCCTTAATGAAAACCATAGTTAAGAATGCTTTTGTGATTTTATTTTTGCTTTGCTTCAATTTTTAAGCGATCCACCTTTTCCCTATCATTACAAGAATTTTCTGTAAAGTGTGTATACATGGATCTGACAACTAATTCATTCATAATGCTTGTCCGGTTTTTAAAAGATTATATAACTAATTTATAATATAAATGAAATACCTTTTTCTTTATTGCATCCTGGGATTTGTCTTCATAATCTTGTTTAAATAGTTCTTCGAAAATGTCTGTATCATACTCATAAAGATTGAGTGACTCTTGTTGAATTGGTGGTACTAACTTCACCAAAGGCACAATGAAAAATAAAAAAAAGATAGTCTGCAAAGTCGTCATTTTAGCAGAGAAAATGAGTCTGGCTTTTTCTGAGCTGGAGAAGAAATGGTAGTGTTGACTATCGAGAACACTTTCTTTGTGACTGGAAATAAAAATGCAATCTGTCAAAACAATATTTAAAGCCTAGAGGACTTGTTGGCAGAGATTTCTAACGCATAAGAAACAGGGATCAACTTTTAACTCTTGGTATTCTTTAATTAGATGTTAGCCCTATAAAAATCTCCACTTAACAGCAAAAGAAATATTAAGAAGTAATAAATAAAAGCTTACTAGTTTCCAAATAATGAGGGCAATGCTGACCTCATTGCAGTCACTTACATTTAGCAAGATATCATATTTCTTTCATTTTTGTTTGATAGCCAGAAAATTTTGTTAAACAGTATTTGAAATACTTGGCATGCATGTGGTTAAATTGTTAAAAACAAAAAGACTGAGTCTTATTTAGAAGTTCAAAATAATGATTTTCAAAGCTAATTTAAATTAAGAAATTTGTAGTCTTTTGTCTATGGAAACTTTGGATTTGAAAATGAACAAAAGAAAAATGCGTATATATTTTTTTTAATTGAGAGGACTTCATTGTTTGTACCCTCACTGAAAAAATCAAGAAGTAATAAATTTCTAAGTAAACTTGAAAGGTTTCTACTGTACTTTCCCAGTGAAATTGATATGGTAGATACTTTAGTTAAAACTGTTTTAGATGAGCTGTGGATTAAGATGTTTTCTTAGAAAAGCACACCTACCGTTGTAGCAGAGTTTGAGTTCTCCTGTGATTTTCTTCAGTATAGATATTGTTATCTATGCATTAATCCCACGTGGGTGAATAAGAGAATAAAGCTGTGGTTTATTTCCAAGATGCTGAAACGAATACTACTGCAGAGATTGCCAGCCTTAAAACACTTCCCATGAGGTAAAGAAGGCTGTGCTAGCATTCTTCCCGGGTGAGAGGTAATATTCTGGAGCAGGGGGTTGTACTCAGACTAATTTTAATAAGTGGTAAATCTGTCTAGTTCATCTAACTTGAAATATTACTTACTAAAACTGGTCATATTCAATGTGTATTGCTCTACCATGCCTAATCATTTCACCTCTTTTTAGTAAATAAAATATTAATTTATTAAATGAAGACCTATATATCAAGTCATATGTTTTTCATTTTGTCTAATATTTTAGCTAAGAGACAAAGCAGCTGCTTTCTGATTGAGACAAAGATAGGCCCAAACATATGTATTCTATATTAGTCACATTTATGAACAGTAAAATGTTGCATTACAACTTGTATTTAGAGAAGGTCCAAGTTTTAAGCATGAAATGCAAGTTTGTTAGCATTAGCAGATTCAGACTTCTTCTGTACTATCCGTTTTGTTACTTTCTCCAAGTGATATTAGGGTTAAACACAAAAATATACAACTTATTTGTTTTTAGGATGCTATATCTTATAATTTGCAGTCTGTTAATTCAATAAGGTATGTATTTTCAGTGATTTCTTAGACAACATGTTGGAAAGATGTTTTTACAATGTATGTTTGTTTTGGGGAAAATTCTGTGTAAGTAATTTAGGAATTTTTAGTAATTTGCATCAAGGCTTATGATTTAGATATGAAGTAGGAGCACCAGTTTTCTAAATGTCTGTTGTATACCTTTTTTTGTCCTTTTAATTGTTATATATCTTTGGCAGTCAAGATAAATGGGAACCAGATGACTGACTTCAAAGTTTACAAAGTTGCTTTTTTGAGTCTTTAAAAAACATACAGTAAAAAAAAAAAAAACATATTTGGCAAAATACAAAGTTATATTCCCCTTTTCATTTAGACTACCAGTTTTCTTGGAAGCTCTATCAATTGAGAATATACCACTGAGCGCAAAGGGTGAACCTGTTGGGGATGTAGGCGACATATTTTTGTAATTACTTTATTGGTAAGAAACCAGATGTTTGTCCTGAAGCTCTCACTGGGGAAATGAATATTTTTATATGCAACATCTGCTGCTTTTAAATTTCTGCAGTTTATAGCCATTCACCACTCAGAAATGTGATTTGTTTTGAAAAAAAAAGTCTGTTGACTTCTTTCTATATGCAAATGAGGCAAAATGGCCTAGATATGATCTCAGTTGTCATACCATAATCACATTCCTAGTATGTTATGAAACATAAGCTGGAGTCGGAGCATCTTGAATCAGAATCGCTGTTATAACACAAAGTTGAAATAACTTTCAGGCTGAAGTCAGGGATCACCTTTAATCTCGTTGTGGCAGGTGGACTTTGTTGTATTGTCTTGACCTCATACGTTAATGGGCCGGATTGGGTTCCTTAGCATTCTAAGGTAGACTGCGGCTAGTGGACCACTCCATTGATTGCCCTGTAGGAGATAACAATGTTGGCTCTTCAGTAATCAATATGGTGACTCTTAAAGGCCTTCTCCCTTTACTCCACCTTCACAGTTCACCTTGGTATACAGATGATCTGCAACAGAAAAAGTATGATGGGCAGAAGCTTAAAACAGTAGCTGTGGAAATTGGACTCTGAATTGGAACAACTGAAAGTAAAAAATATGTATTCCACTGTAGGTTTATGTGCTCCCAATGCACTTTAATCGGAGACTTTTGCTAACAATACAATTGGGGTGGTGTATTTGCCCTGTACATCTTCATGCTTGCAACTAAGGAATTAAGGGGCAGGACCACCTTGACTCCTTCTCATTTCCATCTCACCAGCTGTGCTAAGGGTTGGAACTTCCATTCTTCTTCAAGCAATAGTCCCTATATGTATTCCACACATGTGCACCATGCATCTGAGTCCAGAATTTTCTTCAAAGCAATGTCCATTGACCTGCGTATGTGCAGCAGCTCTCCTCATGCGCCCAACTTAGGGTATAAGGCAGTTTGGTTGACATGTCTCCAGTTCCTTCTTACTACTGCATGGCCTGAGTTGGAATTGTCTCCTCTGTTGCTGTTGCAGGACTTGTAAAAATTTAATTGGAAATAATTTATATCTTAAGAATTTTAGTTAGTATATAATTTAGTACTGAATAGCATACCTCCCCCTGCTACCTCCCAGCTGGGGGGAAATCCTCCCGGTCCTGGGACTATGCCCAGGGTCCTGGTATTCAAAAACTGCGTCTCCTGCTCTCGCTCCTTGTCCTTCAGAAATGAGCATCACCAATGCCTGTTCTGTCTGGGGGCGGCACATAACTCTGCTTAGTGCAGTATCTGCAAATCCTTGCCACCCAGAACTGGAGAGGCCCATGAGCTCTGACTGAAAAAATTGCTAATGGAAGAGGCTATGATGCCCCACTTGGACCCGGGCCCAGGAGACCCCTCCCCCCCGTACATCGGCCTTAGCTGACCAGCAGTGCCCCTCCAAGCGTGAGCCTCGAAGCAGAGCCCTTACCATCAATTCCCAAGGACTCATCACACAGGTCTCCCCATGAGAGGAAGAGGTACTCGCATGGGCATAAGGACAGAGCCCCACAGTGGACTGTTCAAATCTCCAAGCCAGTCCAGATCTGGTGAGATGTTGCATATGGAACCCACAGAACTGGCTCTGCCAAAGAACCCCAGCCTGGAGGGTAAGGCATGGAAGAAGAGGGATCTGCTGGTTCTGACAATGACTGCGGTACCAGTGTGCAAAGACAGACACTCACTAGTCCCATCCACAAGTGCAGGTCTACACTCCTTTCAGACCCTGCCCTCCTGAGAGATGTCCATACTCCAGAGGAGGGATCGGTACTGTTGTCTCAGGAGAGGCCCCCTCTGGGCTTGAGCACCTCGGTAGCAATGGTACTGCCATTACCAGTGGAACTGTCGGAGGAGTACCACACCACCCCTTCTTCTCAGCCAGTTCTGCTGGTTCCAATGACAGCCTTCTCATCATCCCTGAATGACGCGGTCACTTCTTTGTTGCCTTCTACATTGGATGACCACTGTCAATATCAGGAGTTGTTGCAGAGCATCACTGAATTCCTCTAGAGGAGGTACAGGACCCTCCACATAGACTTCTGGACATTTTACAACCACAGGGACTGACCAGGGTGGCCCTCCCAATCAATGAGGTCATATTAGAACCAGCCAGAACTGTTTGGCACACACTACCATCTTGTGCCCCTACACAAAAAAGAGCAGAAAGATGCTATTTTATGCCAGCTAAGGATGTGGACATCTTGTTTCTTCTTTGAGTGATTGCTCATGTGTATTCCACAGTAGGTGTGCGTGCTCGCCACGTGCACCGATGCCGGAAGTTTTTCCCTTAGCAGTACCCGTACTGGGTGAGCGCCGCTGTGACCCCTAGAGTGGCGCCTCTATACCGTGCTATAAGGGGAGCAGCGCACTCCCCCCACCCTCAGTTCCTTCTTGCGGCCAGTGAAGGTAGTCAGAACTTTGTGCTCCAGCTCTGCTGCAGCCTTTCTACTCGATCTTAGTGGTACCGTTCCTGGAATTGTTTCTTCAGTTGTTAGAGTGGGTTCGGGGCATGCCCCAGGCTTCAAGTCATGCGACTCCTGTCGCCGTTCTATGCCTAGGAGTGACCCGCATGCTGAGTGTCTCCGCTGCTTGGGTGAGACTCCTATCAGCCAACGTTGTAAGATCTGCAGGTCATTCAAGTCGCGGAGCAAGAAGAAGAGAGACATTAGACACTGTGCTCTCCTGATGGAATTGGCATTGGAACCAACTCCGGCACGCCGGGCAGACTCGGTACCCGCCGCTGCATCGTCGGTGCGTAGCGAGGTCCCCTCTACCAACCGCTCCCCCTCCAAGAAACAGGGAAAAGGCCCTACCTCTCAGCGGCGCCGAGACAAGGAAAGAGGGGAGGCTGGTCCCACGTCGGGCAGTCCATGGTCCCCCCGGGCTCAAAGCCTCCAACTCGTGTTGAGCGGAGCTGACGCCAGAGGAGATGCAGGCTGCGAAGGACATTGAGTCTGCTGGTTTCAGGTGCGCAGCTGGCAACGGCTCCCCAGTCTCAGGGCAAACCCCCATTGGGTGCCCATCAGACCTCTCCTGCGGGTCATAGTTCCTGCTCCGAGGGCCGCGCCCTGCACCGTTTGGTACGCAGCGACCGATCATCCAGCAGCTTGCACCCTCCCTCGACGCCGACCAGGCCATCCCGGTCACCACCCGCGCAGGAGTCTCGGGGACCCTCTACGCCACCTGCCAGAGAGCACAGGCATCGAGAGAGGCGCCGGGAATGTTTCCCTTCGCGACGCGACTACCGCAGCCGTTCTCGATGGGATAGACGTCGTCATTCTCGTTCCAGTTCCCGCTCAACTAGACGTCGCGCTCGGGAGTCCCCTCGTGATGACTCGGCACCGGAGCTCCCGCCACCGTCATGGGTACTGAAGTAGCACTTTGGGCTGGTACTGGTCCTCAACATCGAGGTCCAGGTCCCGAGGGAGGCAACATCGCAGGCACCGCCACTCATACCGTTCCAGTGAGACCATGCGCTTGACGGTGACCTCAGCCTTGGCACCCAGCCGCCCATCCCCGGCCCGCGCAGCCCAGCAAGGGCAACTACCATCGTTGGGCCCGCGGCCGGGTCAGTGGCAAGGGGCCCCGTGGCAGGGACAGTGGTGCCAATGGGCACCGTGGCCACTGATGGCCGCCCAGACGGGGGCCCGCTCGGTCGCCGGAGCATCTCAGGCTCCATCAGCCTCGTCTGGCCGTCTCAGAGACAGATCGGCGGGCCACGAGTCGGCGGACCTGTGCCCGGACTCTGATCTGGGGCTCAACTCGCCGGTACTGGCTGAGGCTCACAGCTCTGTGCTGGCCCTTTCCCTGGCACCGGACGACACCATAATGGCGCCCCCACCATCAATCCCTCAGGAGGACTTTAAGGCACACCAAGACCTGCTAAAGTGGATGGCATCCAGCCTCCAGCTGCAGGCCGAGGAAATGGAGGGCCCTTCCGATTCCCTCTTTAACGTGTTGTCCCCCTTGGCACCGGGCCGTGTGGCTCTGCTCCTGCACCAGGGTGTAGCTAACATTTCCAACACCCTGTGGCAAACTCCTGCCTCCTTGGCCCCAATCTCCAAGAAGGCTGAAAGGAAGTACTTTGTGCCGGCCAAGGACCATGAGCACCTCTATTCCCACCCGGCACCTAACTCGCTTGTGGTAGAGTCGGTAAACCACAGAGAGCGACAGGGCCAGCCTGCGCCTACCCCCAAAAATAAGGACGCCAGAAGACTGGACTTCTTTGGTAGAAAAATTTATTCCTCGGCAAGTTTCCATCTCAGGGTAGCTAACCACCAGGCCTTGCTGAGCAGATATGACTTTAACTTGTGGGAGTCTCTGCCTAAATTTGAGCCTTTCCTCCCAGACCGGGACAGGAAGGACTTTAAGGGCCTGGTGGAAGAGGGGGCGGCAGCAGTGAAAGTGGCCCTGCAAGTGGCTTCGGACGCAGCTGACACTGCAGCCCGCTCGATGGCTTCGGCAATTTCCATGCGCAGGGCGTCATGACTCCTCCTGTCTGGACTGTCGACGGAGGCCCAATCCCTCATGCAAGACCTCCTATTTGATGGGAACACACTCTTTGAGGACCAGACGGATGTCAGGCTGCATGGGATGAAGGATTCCTGTACCACCCTGCAGACCTTGGGCCTCTACGTCCCTCCAGCTAAGGACAAGGCCAAACTGCAACTGTCGGCTCAACCTGCGAGGAGCAGATACGAGCCCCCGTATAAGAGACCAAGAGACCAAAAACGCCGGTCTCAGCGACAGTCCCGCTCCGCCTCGCTGCCCAGGTCCTCTAAGGGTATGAGGCAGGGAAGGAGGTGGTTTTGACTCTTTGCGGGGGGGGGGAACCAGGCCAGTTGCCAGGGAGACCCCCCGATTAATAAAATTTGTGTTCTGCAACCATTTGTCTGCCTTCCGCATGGCGTGGTCCCGTATAATGTCGGACCAGTGGGTCCTCAGCACCATTTCCAAGGGCTACATGTTGCAGTTCACCTCACCCCCTCCAAACCACCCGCCCTCCTCGGTGGACCTGGGGGACCCAGAGCATGCCCACCTCCTAGGGCAGGAGATAGACCGTTTACTGCACCTGGGGGCGGTAGAAAGAGTACCAGTTGAATTCCAGGGCAAAGGGTTCTTCTCCCGGTACTTCCTGATCGCGAAGGCCAAAGGAGGCCTCAGGCCCATCCTGGACCTCCGGGGCCTAAACAGTTTTCTGGCCCGCTCCAAGTTCCGCATGGTGTCCCTGGCCTCTATTAACCCCTCCCTGGACCTGGGGGACTGGTATGCGTCCCTGGACCTCCAGGACACGTACTTCCACATCCATATTTTCGAGGGGCACAGGCGCTTCCTCCGCTTCCTAGTGGGGCTGGACCACTACCAGTTTGCAGTCCTTCAGTTTGGCCTATCCATGGCTCTCAGGATTTTCATGAAGTGTATGGCTGTGGTAGCGGCCTACCTCAGGCAGGAGGGGGTACAGATCTTCCCATACCTGGACGATTGGCTTCTCAAGGGCGACTCGCGTTCAGGGGTAAAGACCCACGTGGAGCTGCTCCTCGCGACATGCGCCGGTCTCGGCCTAGTGGTGAACAAGACCAAATCAACCTTAGTTCCAGTTCAGCACATAGAGTTCATTGGGGTGCTGCTGGACTCTTCGAGGGCCAGAGCCTCTCTCACCCTAGACAGGTTCGAGGCCGTGAGAGATCTCATTGTCTCGGTCACAGCTTTCCTGGTGACAACTGCAAGAGCATGCCTTTGAATTCTGGGCCACATGGCAGCATGTGTGTACGTGGTCCGCCATGCCAGATTCCGAATGAGGCCCCTCCAACTCTGGCTACCTCCCAATTCTATCAGGCCTGGGATGGGCTGGACAAGGTTCTCACGGTTCCGTCCCCAATACTGGCTTCCCTTCAATGGTGGTCTTGCCCAAGCAATATGCTGCAAGGAGTTCCCTTTCGGGATGCCAGCTCGTCGGTAGACCTGGTGACCGATGTGTCGGACCTGGATTGGGGAGCCCACACAGGAAACATGCAAACCGAAGGGATGTTGTCGATCCCGGACTTGTCCTTTCACATAAATGTCAAAGAGCTCAGGGCAGTACGGTTGGCGTGTGTGGCCTTCCACACGCACCTTCATGGCAAGGTGGTCAGGGTCCTCACGGACAACACCGCTGCCATGTACTACATCAACAGGCAAGGCCAGACTCGCTCCCTAGCCCTTTGCCGGGAAGCCCTGAGCCTATGGAAGTTCTGTATAGCCCACAGTATATCCCTGAGGGCCGTGCATCTCCCGGGCATCTGCAATACGCAAGCAGATCTCCTCAGCAGGGTCTTGTCCCCCCAGTACGAGTGGTCGCTCCACTTGGAGGTCGCTCACTGGCTCTTCCGAGAGTGGGGAGTTCCTCAGGTCAACCTCTTTGCAACCCACCAGAATCGGCGTTGCCCTCGGTTCTGCTCCAGGGGAGGGGCGCAATCTCCAGTGCATTCCCCCTGCAGTGGTCAGGCCGGCTCCTTTACGCTTTCCCACCATTCCCCCTCATTGACAAAGTCCTGCAAAAGGTAAAAGCAGACAAGGCGCGAGTCATCCTCATAGCCCCGGCGTGGGCCCGCCAGCACTGGTACGGGACCCTCCTTCGCCTCTTGGTGACCCCCCTGAGGAAGCTGCCCTCCTCTCCCAGGATGGGGGCCGCCTCCTCCATCCCAATCTAGCCACGCTCCACCTGACAGCGTGGTTGCTCCGTGGCTAGACGAGGAGGAGGGCAGGTGTTCGGAGCAGGTAAGGCGAGTCCTCCTGGAAAGCAGGAAGCTGTCCACGCGCCGTACTACATGGCGAAGTGGTCCAGGTTCTCCAAGTGGGCGAGTGAGCGGGGAGTCTTCCCCTCCTCCGCACCTCTTCAGCTTATCCTGGACTACTTCCTGTCCCTTAGGACCCAAGGACTGGCACCCACCTCGGTCAGGGTACACCTGGCGGCCATATCGACATTCCACCTGCCGGTGCAAGGGCACTTGGTCTTCTCCCACTCTATGACCTCCTGCTTCCTGAAGGACCTTGACCGTTTGTTCCCATACGCTAGACCCCCGTGCCACAATGGGATCTGAACCTGGTTTTGTCGTGACTCACGGGTCCTCCCTTTGAACCCCTGGCCACATGTTCCTGGTCTCACCTCTCATGGAAGGTGGCCGTCCTTGGAGCAATCACATTAGCTTGCCGTGTCTCGGAACTCAGGGCCTTGACCTCGGAACCCCCCTATACGGTCTTCCATAGGGAATAAGGTCCAGCTTCGCCCACACCCGGCATTGCTTCCGAAGATGGTCTTCACCTTCCATATGGATCAGAGCGTCTTTCTCCCCATGCTCTGTCCAAAGTCCCATTCCTCCAATGAGGAATGCCGCCTCCACACGCTTGATGTACATAGAGCGCTGGCATTTTACCTGGATCAGACCAAACCGTTCCGGAAATCCTCCCAGCTTTTTGTTGCCTCAGCTGAGCGGGTGAAGGGTCAACCTATCTCCACCCAGTGTCTTTCCCGCTGGATTACCTCGTGTATACGCACGTGCTATGACCTGGCAGGGGTTCTTCTGCCACCAATTGTTAGGGCATACTCAACCAGGGCTCAGGCCTCATCAGCTGCCTTCGTAGCCCATGTCCCTATCCAAGACATTTGTAGAGCGGCCTCTTGGGCCTCAGTTCACACGTTCACTTCACATTACGCGATCGTCTCCCAGTCTAGGGATGACTCCGGGTTTGGCAGGGCAATACTCCGTCCCGGTCTATTGTGAACTCCTACCCACCTCCAACATGGATAGCTTGGAATCACCTACTGTGGAATACACATGAACAATCATTCGAAGAAGAAAGGACAGTTACCTGTTCCGTTCCATTCTTCAAGATGTATTGCTCAGGTGTATTCCACATCCTGCTCTCCTTTCCCTCTTGGAGTTGCCCAGCAAGAAGAAACTGAGGGTGGGGGGAGTGCCCAGCTCCCCTTATAGCGCGGTATAGAGGCGCCACTCTAGGGGTCGCAGCGGCGCTTCCCCAGTACGGGTACTGCTAAGGGAAAAACTTCCGGCACCGGTGCACGTGGTGAGCACGCACACCTACTGTGGAATACACCTGAGCAACACATCTCGAAGAATGCCAGTTATGGAACAGGTAACTGTCCTTTCCCCATCCTGCCACTAATTCATTGGTGATACAAGTGGCTACAGAGGGAGCTCAGCCACACTACCAAAAATCTGCTCCGACAGATAAGGGGTCAAGGAGACTGGACCTCTCAGGTAGGAAAGTTTTCTTTTCTGTGGGCCTCCAGTTTTTTATTGCTAATTACCAAGCCTTATTAGTAAAATATGATTTTAATACACATACTAGTCTTGTTGAATTTAAAGACAAGCTACCCATGGAAGACTGAGCCCAGTTCCAGTCCTCTCCGGATAACGGGAGTTGGTACAAAGGTGGCTCCACAGGCTGTGATTTAGGCCACTGATACAGCATCCAGATCTTTATCCACAGGACTGGTCATGCAAAGTGCCTTGAGACTTCAGTTGTTGGGCTTCCCTAGAGAGATCCAAAATACTATCCAAGACCTCCACTTCGACTACTCCAACCGTTTTAATGAAAAGACAGATGAATCTCTACATTCTCTAAAAGACTCAGGATCCACCCTGCGATCTCTGGGGACTTAAACTCCAGTCCCCTAGAGGAAATACCGGAAACAGCCCTTTCGACCACGACTACCCCCTTTGCGTATCCCAAACTCCCAGCATCCACCTGAACCTCTTCATAAGTGACAGAGGATTCAGAGGTCCCGTTTCTCGGCTCATTCCACCACTCCAACCTTTACCAACCACAGGCCAGAGGACATTTTTGACATGCATATCAAGAACCATGTACCACCACCGCTGCCACCTACTTCTCCTCCTGTCATCTTTGGAGGCGGTCTTACTTTCTTTGCCCACAGTTGGAACAAGATCACCATGGATAGTTGGGTTCTGGAGATTATCTATCAGGGATTTCCATAGAGTTTCTCTCTTTCCCTCCTCACAAACCATCTTCCTGATTTCCCCTTTGGGGATCCCTTTCACTGATTGATTCTTCAGTAGGAGGCGGAATCCCTGTTACTCTAGGGGGGGGGGGGGTGATAGCATCCCACCTCAATACCAGGAGAAAGGCTCTACTCACCATATTTCCTAATTCCCAAAAAGCACGGAAGGCGGAGACTCATCCTGGATCTTTGGCAGCTCAGTGTCTTTATCCAAAAGTTGAAATTCATGATGACAACACTGGCGTGACAGATTTCTGTTACCAATCTGCCTGAGGTGTCAGGTGATCAGGCTGAGGCCACAGGATCTTTTGGGGAGGAGATGACGAAACACACCAAGTGTCTAAGTTTTAAAGCTTTATTAATAAAATAATAAAATAACAGCGGAGAGTGATGGGTGCTCCCCACGTCACTCAGAGGAAGGAAGAAAGAGTTAGTGCCCCAAGCCCTAACCCACTTTCATACTCTCACACACACGACCCGAGGCTGGCTAAGCCCGGGTGTAACGTAAGAAGAAGAGGGGGAGGGGTGGACGGGAGTTCTTGCCATGGGCCCAGGTCGTCCGGGGTCCGCTACAGTCTCTGGCTTGCTTTAGCTTTTGGGAGAGTTTTTAAGTCCTCGGGTCCTTTTGGGGGTGTTGTCGTCCAGGGCCCTCTGTTCCTGGTGCTCTTTGTACCAGTCCTAAGCAGCTCGCTGTGGCCTCCTTGGCTTCCCAAAACATACCGGCTCCAGAGACTTTGTCCCTCCCCCTACCCCCGTTGGTTTTCACTGTCTCATTCGCTCTCCCTGTTCTCACTGCTATCTCTGCAGCCTGGCTCAACTTCGTTCTCCTCTTCTCACCGCTTGTCGCACCTATGACCTTGGACCGGGCCCAGTGTCTTATCTTCACATGGAGCTAGCTGAATTGTCGAGTTAACCCGTTCTCTGCTTTTTTCCTCCTTCCCCCTCTTGGCCTCTCGCTCCCTGCAAGAGAATCTTCCACTCACACCTTTGACTTTCCCCCCGTCCCTAAAATGCCTTGCGATGCTTACAACTGTGTTAGCAACATACAATGCTGATCTGCTTTCCCAGGGGACTCCCTGAGGGAGGGAGTCCTTGGGCCTGTGACACTGGCACCTATAATCCCCTCCCTTCAGGAGTGAGTGTAGTTTGCAGCTCTCAACATGAAGGATGCTATTTTCCTGTGGACATTCATCCATCACAGAGGAAGGTCCTACGTTTCATGGTTGGCCAGCAGCACTACAAGTTCCACATCCTTCATTTTGGACTCTTGACAGCATATATGGCATTCCTGAAAGTTTTTGCTGTGGTAGAGTCCCAGATTAGATGTCAGGGATATACAGAATTTCCATACCTTGGATTACTGTCTCCTTGTGGGCCAATCCCGCCAAGAGGTTATATCAGCAACAATTTCTTCAGCAACTCCTTGCCACCTTAAGTGTTTGCATAAATGAAGACAAATCTGTTTTGTCACTTACAAATTACAATAATTTTATAGACGCATTGCTGGACTCAATGTCTGTGAGAGCATTCCTCTCCAAAGACAGATTTTATGCGATGACCCACATGATCTCACTCATCACCTGCAAACCTCGAACCATGGAACATTGGTGCCTCTCCCTGTTAGGCCACATAGCCGTGTGTACCTCTGTGACATCTTTTCCACAGCTCCACCTGTGGTGCTCACAAATTTAGTTCCACTTGAACTACTGACTGAGCAAGGATCGTAGACTCCCAAGTCACCATTCCTTCCAGAGTTCTCACTTGGTGAGCCAACCCAAACAAAGCCTCCCATGCTTGATGGATGCCTCCCTTACAAGATGGGGCGCTCACTTGGACTGCTACACTGCTCCAGTACATGGAGCCCCCGAGAGGCCAGGCTACATATAAACTTACTGGAGCTAAGAGCAATCTGCCTGGCGTGCAAGGCCTTTCTTCTCTCAGACACTCACTCCACGGGCAGATAATGTCAGACAATATCACCACAGTGATATATAGATCTCTCTCTCTCTCTATATATATATATATAAATAAAAACAAACAGAGAGGAGCAAGGTCTCGTCCCCTCTGCCTGAAGCAATCAGACTTTGGAACTGGTGTATCAGAAATCATATCACCATACAGGCCACATACCTCCCAAATGTTCAGAACTTCCTGGCGGACCTACTAAGCAGAAGCTTCTCTGCAGACTATGAATGGGTGATCCATGACACAGTCTTTACCACCATATTCGCACAGTGGTCCGGGGGAGCAATACACCAAGACTCTGAGAGAGATGTTCTCCTAGGCAGATGACCTCGGATACACCTTTACTCCCATCCCTCCACTACCACAAGTTATATGGAAGATCTGGTGTGACAAAACCACGGTCATCCTCCTAGCACCCAACTGACCCAGACAATTAGAACATAAGAATAGGCATACTGGGTCAGACCAAAGGTCCATTTAGCCCAGTATCCTGTCTTCCGACAGTGGCCAATGCCAGGTGCCCCAGAGGGAATAAACAGAACAGGTAATCATCAAGTCATCCATCCCTTCGTCCATTCAGCTTTTGGCAAACAGAGGATAGAGACACCATCCCTGCCCGTCCTGGCTAATAGCCATTGATGGACCTATCCTCCATGAATTTATTTAGTTCTTTTTTGAACCCTGGTATAGTCTTGGCCTTCACAACATTTTCTGGCATAGAGTTCCACAGGTTGACTGTGTGTTGTATGAAGAAATACTTCCTTTTGTTTGTTTTAAACCTCCTGCCTATTAGTTTCATTTGGTGACCCCTAGTTCCTGTGTTATGAAAAGGAGTAAATAACACTTCCTTATTTCCTTTCTCCAAACCAATCATGATTTTATAGAGCTTTATCATATCCCCCCTTAGTCGTCTCTTTTCCTAGCTGAGAAATCTCAGTTTCATTAATCTCTCCTCAGACGGAAGCCGTTCCATACCCCTAATAATTTTTGTTGCCCCTTTCTGAACCTTTTCCTATTCCAATATATCAGATGACCACATCTGCATGCTGAATTCAAGATGTGGGCATACCATGGATTTATATAGAGACAATATGATATTTTCTGTCTTATCGTCTGTCCTTTTCTTAATGATTCACAACGTTCTGTTTGCTTTTTTGACTGCCGCTGCACATTGAGTGGATGTCTTCAGAGAGCTATCCACAATGTCTCCAATATCTCTTTCTTGAGGGATAACAGCTAATTTAGACCCCATCATTTTATTTGTATAGTCGGGATTATGTTTTCCAATGTGCATTACTTTACCCAGTCACCCAGTTTTGAGAGATTCTTTCGTAGCTCTTCATAGTCTTCTTGGGACTTAACTACTTTGACTAGTTTTGTATCATCTGCAAATTTTGCCATCTCACTGTTTACCCCTTTCTCCAGATAATTTATGAATATGTTGAATAGGACTGGGCCCAGTAAAGACCCCTGGGGACACCACTCTTTACCTCTCTACATTCTGAAAACTGACCATTTATTCTTGAAAATCTAAGTACACTCTATCCACTGGATCCCTCTTGTCCACATGTTTGTTGACCCCTGCAGAGAATTCTAGTAGATTGATGAGGCATGATTTCCCTTTACAAAAACCATGTTGACTCTTCCCCAACAAATTATGTTCATCTATGTGTCTGACAATTTTATTCTTTACTATAGTTTCAACCAGTTTGCCCGGTATTGAAGTCAGGCTTTCCAGCCTGTAATTGCTGGGATCACCCCTGGAGCCCTTTTAAAACATTGGCATCACATTATTCGCACAATTCCATTTCACAGAACCCCTAACAATGTCCACAGGCCCTCCTGTATTTCAGATCTCCTAACTCAGGACAGGGGGGAAGTCAAGCACCCCAACCCAAGCCCACTCCACCTCAAGACCTGGCGTTTGGATGGGTGATGGACATAGAATGCTCATGCTCCACCCTCTGTTCAGGAAATCCTGACCCAAAGCAGGAAGGATTCTATTAGACTCTATGTAGCTAAATGGCAGTGCTTTTCAGCCTGGGAGCATTGCTGCCAGCATGCACTTGATACCGTGGTCATTGTAGTTATCTTAGACTGTTTTCTCTTCTTAAAGACCTCAGATTTTGCCCTCAGTTCACTGTGAGTAAACTTAACTGCAATTAGTGCCTTCCTCTCCCCGATGGAAGGATGTTCTATCTTCACACTCCGAACCAAGGCTCGATTTATGAAGAGCTTGATCAGAACCTTCCCACCCGTCATTAAACTTATGCCTCAATGGGATCTTAACCATGTCCTTTCAACACTCACAGGCCCACCATTTGAACTACTGGCGAAATGTGCCATGACTCACCTGTCTATGAAGGTGGCATTCTTAGTAGCCATCACTTCAGTGAGAAGGATCAGTGTGCTGGGAGCCATGATGACAGACTCTCCTTATACAGTATTTCACAGGGAGGCTTCCCTTAGGTTACACCCCACATTCCTCTCTGAGATTGTGTCAGAGGTCCACATCAATCAGTCATCACACTTACCTGTATTTTTCCAAAAACCCCATGCTTCCACCACAAGACATCTGCAGAGTAGCAACTCGGAGTTCCATCCATACTTTCATGTCACATTACGCTCTAACTCAAGCAGCAGTGGTTCTGAGGAAGAGTTCTAGGACGTAAAATACTGTATGCTAAGGGCTTCAACTCAAAGTATTAGATATCAATATTAGGCATATCTGCTGTGTCCTTCTGGAAAAATTTCTAGGAGTGCTAGCAGTGTAGGCAGTTCAGGGATTAGATATGCTGAGTTTTTTTGGGGAATGTATTATCTGGCTATACCGAAAGAATGACAGGAGACATTTGACATGGGTTTTATTAGGCCGCAACTTTATTATTTGATGTCTGGGACTACCCGGCAGATAAAAGTGTACAGTGCGGGTAACCCCATGTTTATTCTGTAACTACCTTTTTCCATCCAAGTCCCTCCAGCAGATTTATTGCCAGGACAGTACCATACCTGGCGGGGCATCCACCAGCTCCCCCTCTTTTTCCATCCAGGTTACTCTAGCAAATCCATTGCTGGGACCTTACCATCCACTCCCCTCGTAGGAGGGTTAAGGTGAGCTATAAGAATGGGGGGTGGGGGTGGGGTGGAATTGGCTCCCTGCTGTACCAATCATAGGAGTCTCCAACCACCCCCCACATTCTTTCCTTTAATGAACACCTCTTTTAAAGTCCTTTTTTCCAGCCATTTATCTAGTCACTGTATACCTTTCCTATGGATTACCTGCACTGGATATCCACCTTGCACTTAAATAATGAGTTGCGACATATAACCTACCACCCTTCATGCCATATATGTAGAGAGCTCATCCTGAATCTGCTGTGGGGAAGGCGAAAAACCCCCAACTATACCCAAACCAATATGGTGGTAAAGGAAAAATTCCTTTCCAGCCCCCATAAAAAACAGATGGCTAGCGTAATGCCCACAGCAGGTCTTGACCAAACCTGGTATTTTACCACATAAAGGGAAGGGAGGGTGGGTCCTGTGTCAGACTGCTCTGTGTAAAAGGAAGCTTCAGGTGCAGGGCTGCCCCTTTTAAACCCTGCATTCCTAGTGGATGAGTCAGCAACCACGCTGTCCCCTTTGCAACAGTTTTCATCTCCCTCCTCCCCCAGCCATAAAGCACTGTTTCCTTCATTCGGCCAGCCAGCCAAATACCCCCTGCTTAAAGGCGCAGGGCGTTCATTTACATAACAATCTCATTGAAGATATGGAGATGAGGAAGGGATGTTAAAGTGGAGGTCTTGGCCTAAGAAAGCTCTAATCTTCTCTGATCAGGAAGCTGTTTAATTTCTAGGATTCTGGGCATCTTTCAAATCCATGCTCATGAGGAGGCTCTTTAATGTTAGAACATCTTAACAGACCTTTGCAGAATACCATTTAAGTGATCAGTAATCAATAACACCACAGTTAGAGCAGCAATTCGGGGCTGTTGATGACCAGAAAATCACTTGTGTACACTCTCACTTGTTGCTCCAAATAGACTTAATATGCTCATGAACAGCTCTCTATGCAGTATATTTGAAGATGCAGTTTTGACATTTTATTTAATCACTTATCATTTGTCGTGATGACAACAAAACTTTGTGGGTTTTCTCAGGTGCTGTACGCCTCTGTGGAGAGTTTGGTCAGGCTCAACTGGATCCTGACTGAACTGGTCAGCTTTGGGCGAGGGGTACGTCAGGGGTGTCCACTGTCAGGCCAGCTGTATACTCTAGCGATCGATCCCTTCCTCTGTCTCCTCCGCTGGAGGCTGACGGGGTTGGTGCTTCGAGAGCTGTAGTTGCGGCTGGTCCTGTCGATGTACGCCAATGATATACTCCTCGTGGTCCAGGCTCCAGGTGACCTAGTGCGAGTGGAGGCCTACCAGGCAATCTAGTCGGTGGCCTCCTCCGCCCGGGTCAACTGGGTCAAGAGCTCTGGCCTGATGATTGGGGACGGGTGGCAGACGAGCTTCCTTCCACCCGTGCTTCAAGCCATTCGGTGGAGTATGGATCCACTGTTCTATCTTATCACCCTGCTCTTGGGATTTCCTTGAGCGGGTCCTGCGAGAGGATGCTCCCTGCCCGCCCTTCAGCCCAGGCCCTCCAGACTTTTTCATTGCGCCCCTGCCCTACAAGCCCCCTCAACCCCCTCCCTTCCATAACCCATGCTGGCTGCGTGCCCTGGAGCCTGTTTGTTTCCAAACTGTGCCAAGAGAACAACTTTACTCGCTTGTGCTCCACATATTTCACTTTCTCACCCTTATGTCCCACCCCGATACCAAGTGGCGGGATCTACTACCACCTGCAGAGTGTGAGCAACCCCAGTGGGCCAGCCTGTATTCCACCCTAGTTCCACGGCTTGCTGGGGATATCAGTTGGTGGCTCCTTCAATGGAGCTGTGAGCATGAGTGTGTACCTGGCGCGGTTCACTCCCATCCCTGACGCCTGTCTCTTTTGTGGCATGAGGGGAAACCCTGGTACATGCCTATCTAGAATGCGCCAGGTTGCAGCCCCTATTTTGGCTCTTCCAGAAACTCCTGTTGAGGTTCTGGCTGCACTTCTCCCCAAACCTTTTCATATTTGCGCAGCCTGTCCATGGCCCCATGAAGTTGCGGGATCTCCTCATCAACCTCCTCCTGGCCCTGGCCAAAGTGGTTATCTATAATCCCAGGGGGAGGATGTTTGATGGGGAGGTGCTCTGTGACTGTGGGGCCTATTTCCTTTCCTCCCTTGTCTGACGTCTCCGGGCAGAGTTCCTCTGGGCGGCGTCCGCTGGCTCCCTAGATAGCTTTGAGGAGCAGTGGGTGCTGTCCGGGGTTCTCTGTTCGGTGTCCCCTTCTGGATTCCTAGTTTTGAACCTATGACCTTTACTCCCTGCCCTGTTATTTCTTAGTTGTCCCTCGTATTTAATTGAGTCCTGGGTCCAGTGGCTCCTCCGACATGGCTGGGGGAGGGGCCTTTAGAAGCGGGCTGCTTGTGGATACTATGGATAGTATAAGGAGACCTGGAAAATCTACAAGAAGCAGTAAATATTCTGCATTTATCTAGGCAAGTTCAGAACTTTTTCACCTGGTCTTTGTTAGAGCTGACTTAGTAAATTGTTTGATCAGTCGTTATTTGTTCTGCTCTGGACACATTTGGTTATAAAAGTAGAATGTGGGTTCCTTCCTGCAAATCTGAACAAACTTAATTATTGCTGTCTAATTGACCAAAGCTTTCTGAAGAAAATCTACAGAAGGTAACTAAGGGGGGAGGGATAGCTCAGTGGTTTGAGCATTGGCCTGCTAAACCCAGGGTTGTGAGTTCAATCCTTGAGGGGGCCATTTAGGGAGCTGGGGCAAAAATCTGCCTGGGGATTGGTCCTGCTTTGAGCAGGGGGTTGGACTAGATGACCCCCTGAGGTCCCTTCCAACCCTGACATTCTATGATTCTATGATTGAAGAAGCTATGCTATACAAGGTGGATAAAATTAAATGATTTAGATTTAAAAATAAAACCAGATTTTTCTTATTTACATCAGATTTTTTTAAAATTTATGTTAAATACAGGTATAGTTAAAATAAATATTTAAAATTAAATTTGAAATCTGCAGTTTGTGTTAAGGTCTAAACTTACAAGTAGTCAACACGATCTTTTAAATTAAATACAAAAATCAATATTAAGAAGAACATAATTGTTGCTAAGTTTTCAAGAACGTCAAACTACTGAACTGGTGGAAGTCACAGGTCAAGTACCTGGATCCAGAGTTTGAAGTACTAAACCAGTTTTTGACAGCAGAGAAAATATTTTATTCATTTCAGTTGATTCAGCTAATTCAGAACCATGACTAGTTTATTCAAAGTTAAGAAACCACTTGGGAGTTGAAAAAATAGGAAAGCTTGTTTTCTTCTTCCAATCTATGAATAAAAACTAGATGTGAGAGAGTGAAATCGGGGGAAAAAAAGGCACCCAATTTAGTGTAAAACCTATACTTAGTTGGAAATCAACATGTTTTAATGGTTATTAAATGGTTTAATGGTTTCCTTTGGTAAAATAACTAAAAAGTACAAATGCAAAACACAATTAAAATCAATTATTTAAGTCAAGGATTCCTGCTTACTGATTTTAAATCATGATAAAAATTGGTTATTTAAATCAATCCACCCTGTGCAAGTCTAAATTGCCAACTGTCACAATTTTATCGAGCCTCTTTTATTAGGTTTGATTTTTGTTCCTCCTCAAAAAAGCTCTTCTCGATATTCTGATGTCTGTCAATATCCTTGTAGACTTGTGTCCTTATTTAAAATGATCATTTTTTCCATTGCTTTCAGTGGTATTGAAGTTACAGGCTGCCTTTAAATAAGATGGCTTCCCATTTCCCTACAGTTTTGCAGGTGTTCATGGAGGTTGCTCCAGTAAAGATGACAGTCTAATTTTCCAGTGAACTGAAGTCAAGTGGCTTTCAGAAGCTTCTAGCTAGGCTCTGTGGTTTGGAGACTGCACATGCAATTGTAAGGGGATGAGGTTCAAAAGTATGCAGAAGCAAAACAGGTATACACGGCAATGTTGGTAAACAAGAGGGAGGATGAGGGGTAGGAGACTTTTAGGGGAGAAAAGGAGGGAAACTACAGGTATACATGAATGTGGAGTGGCAGACCAAGTGTGGGAGACAGAACTGGTGGAGCCAATAAGGAAAATAGGAGAGAGAGACAAGGGAGATATTGAGGAGGATGGAGAGGGGAAATAAGGCTAACTTCCTGCACCCCAGGGTTCAGAAAGCAAGTGGAGACCCTTTTTGATCAGCCAGGAGGAGGCCTGCAATTTTGTGTTATTTTTTTGTATGAGTAACGTAGAATTTGAAATATGAAATTATTATACACAAATTGGGGGTATGCAGTTTCCTTCCAAAATCTCAAAAGCTCACACACACAATATATATATTTTTTAAACTGGTCACATGTTTTTTTGGGGGTCTGATTCATGTTTTCTGAATGCTTGGGGTTGGCAATACTGGAGTCATGGAATGTTCTTTTACTTCAGTGACAGATTCCTGTCAAAGAGCCAACTATTTCTATTTAGGAGATAATGGAATCGGTTAGTTCTAAGTAGAATTTCTGTTTTGTCTGTGTGTGTTGGTGACTCTTCCTCACAGAGAAGACCACAGCAGATACCCTATATAATTTCTCCCTTTAAACAATTTATTAATCCCAATTCATATTTGAAGCCCACCACTGAAGCAGACCTTTGTGAAGTTTTGGTCCAACGTGATGTCACCGATGATGGCAGCAATTCATATAGGAGGACAGATGTTTTTATTTTGGGGATTTTATCTTAAAACCACTCATGCATACTTGTGTGTTTATTAGCTTTATATTATGGTAATATTTATTTACTACACTATATTCCTGCTTTTTAACAATGTATTAGAAGATTTGTTGCACTTCACTTAGAACTCTTTTAAATATTGTTTTCCAGCTGCTTAAAGACCTTGGCTTTTAACTTGTACACATTCTGTAAAGGATAATATTGGCAAATACTGCAGTCAGAGCAACATTGTACTTGGAAGGAAGAAGTGTAGATTATTACTTAGTTTCTTGGTGCTTTGATACACTGTGAGTCATTCATGCAATACATACACAAATAAATCTACTGTATTCTGTTAGATCCACTCATAAACTTGTGGGATAGCCCTAGGAACATACAGTATCAAAATCATTTAGTTGAAGCAGGTTATTGAAATTTGATACCTTACTAAGTTCATACATTTGGCATGAAACATTAAACCTCACTCAGCATCCCTTTTATATGAATTTTTGTGAGTAATTGCAGAAGTTATTAAAATAACATGATTTTGTCATAGCAGCTGGCCAGTGATATGGTTTGGAAACGGCAATGCATATAACAGTAGACGCTTTGGATACAAGTACTATACTTAATCAGAATAACTAGTGTAAACTATTACATAAACAATGAAATGCCCAAGTACTTCAGAAGACTAAGATGCTAAATGTAGCTAGAACTGAACTCATAATGTTGTTTTTTAGAAATCAGCTTAAGCATGCTTCTTCATTCCTTTATTTTTTGATTCTGAAATACAGATTTTCCCTCATTAACAGTGTTGGTGGTCTGATTAGTTCAGGCCTTAGTTCTTATTTCCAAATCTCTGTAATGCTGAAGTTATCCTTCTACCACATAAGAAAAAAATCCAAAATTGCAATATTTACCCCCCCCCCCCCGAATTTGTAAGTTTTTTTTCCAGATGCACGGAGTTTAATCTTGTCAAATTCACTACTGTAGTGTTTGATTGGCATGCCAATGTTTTTTATTAATACATTGATAAAATATATAGCAGATAGAATTTTAATTAGGATTAGATGTTGGAATATATATGGACTGGCTTAGTCCATTTGTGCTGGTTACTTTGTTTTTGCGCTTGTTATAAGGTGTTTTTATTCATTTACATAGCCCTTTACAAACTAGGACCAAGTTAGCAAAGGACCATTAGTTGTCTGAATTATTACCAAAATGCTGACAAGATGGTAGCAAGGTTGTGGATGGTTAGATTACCGGAACAACAGCACAGATGTGGATGGGTGGGACAACAGCACAGATGGTCCCAAAACCAATATATGTTCAGATGCAGGTTTTTTTGTGAAAGTTTCTTCAAAGTCTGAAATGTTTATACAGAAGATAAAGGAAGGCAATCAAACAATATATGAAAAGGGTTATGTACCATACAAATAGTCGGTAAAAGTGTATATGCACAGTAGCATATATAGTGAATAACCAAAACAATCTGTGGGAGCAATAGCCTATGTCTCCCTCAGAAAGCAGTCACAAAAGAACCTTTCTTTGGAAAAGGAACCTCTTCCATGAAGATGGGTGGCAAATATAAATATAATGAAAAATTATGGGGAACCTAGAGGTCAAGTTTTCTGTGGGGGCCCTCTACCTTTAGAATGCTAGTACCCGTTCCTCCCTTTGTCTGAAGTATCCCGAGTCTAAGACTTTCAGGGCATGCTGCGAAGCTCATCTTTTTACAAAAGAATTTTGAGAATTCACAGAGAAAGGGAGGGAATTGTTGGAGTACAAGGGTGATTTGAGTTTGAAGGTGCTGGGTTTGCTGATTGTACATTTTGCTGAATTATACTCATGAACCTAAGTTATATTGGGGTATTATCTGTGATGTATTTTTAAGTAATGGCTACAGTGCCTAGAGTATATGGGCAGGCATCTTTTTTTAGCATTTTGTAAATCCAAATAAATATTAATGCTGACCAGTATAGGTATGTCTACACTGCAATTAGACACCTGCAGCTGGCCTGAACCAGCTGGCTCAGGCTCGGGGTAAGGGGCTGTTTAATTGTAGTGTAGACAATCAGGTTCGGACTGCAGCCCGGGCTCTAGGAACCTGTGAGGTGGGAGGGTTCTAGAGGTCAGGCAGCAGCCTGAGCCCATACGTCTACACCACAGTTAAATATCCCCTTAGGCTGAGCCCCGTGAACCTGAGTCAGCTGGCATGGGCCAACGGCAGATGTCTAATTGAAGTGTAGCCCTACCCTTTGTCATTCTTCTGAAGGAACAGCTTCCCATTGAGCTCCTAAAGCATTGCCACTAGTGGTAACACTTAAAAGGTCTGTTTATACAAGTTTTGAAATTAAACGCTTCCTGTATAGTGCTGTAGCAGTTGATTGGATTTTATTACTTTGTAGTGGGGTCTCACTTCCCTCACACTTTGTCTTGCTAGCACCAGGTCAAGACTTAGCCCAGATACAGTAACTCCTCACTTAGTCATCCCGGTTAACATTGTTTTGTTGTTATGTTGCTGATCAATTGCTGTTCAATTAAAGTTGTGCAATGCTCCCTTATAATGTCGTTTGGCAACCGCCTGCTTTGTCCACTGCTTGCAGGAAGAGCAGCCCGTTGCAGCTAGCTGATGGGGGCTTGGAACCAGGGTGGACCGGCAGCCCCTCTATCAGCTCCCCATTCCCCTAAGTTCCCTGTGCAGCAGCTGCCCAGCAGGCTACCAACTGCCGGCAGTTCAGCTATCCCTCCCCGCACTGCCATGTGCTCCTCCTGCCCTCTGCCTTGGAGCTGCTCCCCGAGCCTCCTGCTTGCTGTGGGTGGGGGGAGGGAGGAGAAGGGGGCTAATGTCAGGGTGTCCCCCTTCCCCCTGCTCCTGCACCCCACTTACCCCATCTCTATAGAGCCGGGGGGACACAGGACAGGGCTCAGGACAGAGGGCGCTTCCTGGCAGCAGCTGCAGCTCAGCTTGCTGATTAACTTGATAAGGCAGTGTACTTAGAGTGGGGTCAGCATACTTAAAGGGGAAATGCACATCTTTCTCTCTCACACACACACGGTGTGTGTCACGGTGTGTATCTCTGTCTGCCAGGCTGTCTCCCCTCCTTCCATTCGTGCTGCCTTGTAGCGTGTGAGGCTACATTAACAACGAGTTAACCCTTGAGGGCTCAGCCTATTGCTAGTTCATCATTTAGCAGATAGGCATTCCCTGGGAAATATCCCACCCTCTGACTTCACCACCTCAGCCAAGCTTCACAATCATCATTGCTGTGTACAGTAAATTGTTTGTTTAAAACCTATACTGTGTGTGTGTGTGTGTGTGTGTGTGTGTGTGTGTATTATATAGTCTTTTGTCTGGCAAAAAAAAAAAGCCCCTGGAACCTAACCCCCCCATTTACATTAATTCTTATGGGGAAATTGGATTCGCTTAACATCGTTTTGCTTAAAGTCGCATTTTTCAGGAACATAACTACAACGTTAAGTGAGGCGTTACTGTACATTGATTCAGTTGAAGATTTTTGGTTTCAAGCCATCATTAGAGTATTTTAAAGAATGAATTCCCCTAAGAGGAAAAAGATAGAGAGGAATAGTCATGCAACATGGGGTTTGGTGGAAGAAGAAGATAGGATGGTTGAGTTGAATGGACAAAGAAAAGACACCTATGTTGATAAAAGCCAATTAGGAATAAAGCAGGATCTATAGAGAATGTTTCCTATGGCTTTTCCAACCAAGAGATTATGAAAGTGCTTAGGGAGTATTCTGAGGGTTATTTAAAGCCAAAATTGTTGTCAGTTCTTATGGGATTACAAGCCTGTCTTCCCTTGTGAAATCTGTTGGATGAAAGCAAATTTAAATTAAAGTTAATATTATATGGTTTAAAGGTAAGATGAATATCTTTCACAGCACCTTCAAGTGTCATCACGCTCTGCAGACAGCAGAACTTTTACATGTTAGATTTCTATCTAGATACACCTTTGCGAATATTGTCCAGTTTCCTGCCTTTGTAATCATCAAATCTAGTTTTTGCTGCTTCCTGTTCTACCTCTGATGTAAGGGCAATCATTTCATTCTACAATATACTGTACTTAGTAAAGCAATGTCATCAGTAAAGTCAAGGTAGTGTAATTAGTCTCCACTAACCCATTTTACACCATCTATGATGCCTTTTATTGCTCACTTCATCACCCAGTCTATTACTAATGGAAAGAGAATTGGTAATAGCACACACCCTTGTCTAACTCCAGGCACAATATTGAACCATTCACCTCACTCAGCCAGCCCTATATCTGATCTTACTACGCATCTATTTCCATCATATAAACTCCTTATTATGTTGCTAGCTTGTCTGGTATCCCATAGCTTCTAGCAATATTCCACAGGGTCTCTCTATGAACACTGTTGAACACTTTCTAAAAGTTAATTAAGATGGGTTTTTGCCAAACAGTAGCTTTTTCAGTGATCTGTTAGAGTGAATATCTGTTCACGACATGATCTATCTCAATGGAAGCCTGCTGTTTTTCTTGTAATATTTCATCCATTGCCCTTTTCGTTCTATTCAGCATAACAGTAGCCAATACTTTGCCCAGGACTGGTAGCAGTACTATGCCTCCAGTTCATGCACTAAGAACACCTTTTTTTGGTGATGTCATGATAATACCTTCTTTCCAATGCTGTGGCGCTACTTTCACCATATTATGTTACAGTTTTGTTTGCCGCTAAATTAGAATTTGGCCTCCCACTGTTAACACCTCTACTTGAATTCTGTCAACCCCAGGAACTTTCCTGTGTTTGAGGGCTTTGATGGCTGCTTTAATTTCATCAGGTGTTATTGGTCCATCTTCTATTTCTAACTTGGTATTGGCACTTCTCTTGAATCTGTGAATGATTGTAAGCTCGGGACAGCTTAATATGGAGTGGAAATGTTCTTTTCATCGTCTGGCATGTTCTTCATGCATTTTTAACATCTGTCGATGAGAGTCCTAGAAAGGCCCGAGACCTGTGAAAGTCTGTTTTTCCTGTGAGATCATTTGCTATTCTGTAGAGCTGAATGAAATCTCTCCTCTATGCTGCTGCTTCTTCTGCCTCTGCAGCCTTTTCCTAGCATTCCTCTCTTGTATGTCTGTCTTTATTTTATATTCCTACAAGATTAGGAAAAGCAAACCGCACTTTTGGAAAGATTAACAACATCTGGTCAAACATAGGTCTCCACTTCAAACTAAAGGCTAGATTATACTATTTGATTGTACTGAGCATAGTACTATATGGAGCAGAGGCTTGCCAATGAGAGTGGTTAACAAAAAGAAATTGAAGGCTACCTATCCAAGAAGGCTGAGTAAGATATTACATTCAATGTAAAGACAAAATAACAAATGCAAGAGTAAGGGAGCTCACAGAACAGGACATATTAGAAGATATCATTAAAGAAGGCTCAGATGGTTGGGACATGTACAGTGTACGGAACATGAGAGACAAGCTGAGCAAGCATTGAATTAGGTACTGGAGGGAGGAAAGAGAAAGCGAGGAAGGCCAAGAAAGAATTGGCGGAAGACAGTGACAGAGGGTATTGAATTCACTGGCATAACCTGGGAAGAACTACCACAATTATTGTGATTGTAATCATTGGAGGAACTGGACTTCTTGATGTGTCAGTGGCATAGGAGGAGCTAAGGAGGAACTTATAAAGTACAAGTTCCAGGGGATGTGATAAACTAATTTCCCAAATGGATAATGTATGTCTTCAGTGAAGCCAGAAAAAGATTAAAAAAGATCTACAAGAAATAAGGGTACACAATAAAGGAGTTACATATGTAAGCTTCTCAGCAGGTAAGTTGGAAAAATTTCCAAGGTTCAATGAAATAGTTTAGTTTTGGGTCACCACAAGGGTCAAAAGTTTGGAAACTGATAGGCAGCTGCAACAAGGCCCCATGATTGAGTGAATACCCTGCAAAAGTTTCTGGTTCCAGATTTTTTTAAAGCTGCAGACATTACTGATTGAATGTCAAGAAAAGAAAAAAAAAACTTGACTTCATTTATGTTGCAAATAGAAATATTACTCTTAGATGCTCCTACAGCATATAATAATCAGATATCAAATTATCTGATACTTACAAGCCCAAAATAGCCAGAAATAAAACAATGTTCTGCCATTTCCCTACAGACCCTCACCCAAAACATGCTCTCCCTTTTAAATGGATAAACTAGTTTTGTACTGGTTGTTATGTCCTGAATTTACTTGTAATTGTCATGTCAATCAACCGTCTATTTAATTGTTAAAAAAAAATTACTAACTTTCTGCTTTAAAAAGCTTTGTTTCCTTCCTGTGTTCACTCCACTTATTTATAACCATGCATTAATTTGACATCTTTTCCTTTGTTGCCTTTAGTGTTTCATTCACAAGAATGGCTACATTGGGTCAGACCAAAGGTCCATCTAGCCCAGTATCCTATCTTCCGACAGTGGCCAATGCCAGGTGTCCCAGAGGGAATGAAAAGAACAGGTAATCATCAAGTGATCCATCTCCTGTTGCCCATTCCCAAATTCTGGCTAACAGAGGCTAGGGACAACATCTCCGCCCATCCTGGCTAATAGCGATTAATGGACCTATCCTCCATGAATTTATCTCGTTCTTTTTTGAACCCTGGTATATTCTTGGCCATCACAACATCCTCTGGCAAAGAGTTCCACAGGTTGACTGTATGTTGTGTGAAGAAATACCTCCTTTTGTTTGTTTTAAACCTGCTCCCTATTAATTTCATTTGGTGACCCCTAGTTCTTGTGTTATGAGAAGGAGTAAATAACATTTCCTTATTTACTTTCTCCACACCAACCATTATTTTATAGACCTCAATCACATCCCCCCTTAATCATCTCTTTTCCAAGCTGAAACGTCCCAGTCTTATTAATCTCTCCTCATAGGGAAGCCATTCCATACCCCTAATCATTTTTGTTGCCCTTTTCTGAACCTTTTCCAATTCCAATATATCTTTTTTGAGATGGGACGACCACATCTGCACGCAGTATTCAAGATATGGGCGTACCATGGATTTATATAGAGGCAATATATTTTTTGTCTTATTATCTATCTCTTTCTTCATGATTCACAACATTCCGTTCACCTTTTTGATCGCTGCTGCACATTGAGTTGATGTTTTCAGAGAACTATCCACAGTGACTCCAAGATCTCTTTCTTGAGTGGTAACAGTTAATTTAGACCCCAACATTTTATATGTATAGTTGGGATTATGTTTTCCAATGTGCATTATGTTGCATTTATCAACATTGAATTTCATGTGCCATTTTGTTGCCCATTCACCCAGTTTGAGAGATCCTTTTGTAGCTCTTCAGTCTTCCTGGGAATTAACTATCTTTAGTAGTTTTGTATCATCTGCAAATTTTGCCACCTCACTGTTTACCCCTTTCTCCAGCTCATTTATGAATATGTTGAATAGGACTGGGTCCAGTACAGACCCTTGGGGGGACACCACTATTTACCTTTCTCCATTCTGAAAACTGACCATTTATTCCTATTCTTTGTTTCCTATCGTTTAACCAGTTACTCATCCATGAGAGGACCTTCCCTCTTATCCCTTTCTTATCTGAAAGCTTACTTTGCTTAAGAGCTTTTGGTGAGGGACCTTGTCAAAGGCTTTCTGAAAATCTAAGTACACTATATCCACTGGATCCCCCTTGTCCACATACTTGTTGACCCCCTCAAAGAATTCTAGTAGATTGGTGAGGCCATGATTTCCCTTTACAAAATCCATGTTGACTCTTTCTCAACAAATTTATGTTCATCTATGTGTCTGACAATTTTGTTCTTTACTATAGTTTCAATCAGTTTGCCCAGTACTGAAGTCAGGCTTACAGGCATGTAATTGCCGAGATCACTTCTGGAGGCCCTTTTTAAAAATGAGCTATTCTCCAGTTATTTGGTAGACAAACTGATTTAAATGATAGGTTACAGACTACAGTTAATAGTTCTGCAATTTCACATTTGAGTTCCTTCAGAACTCTTGGGTGAATACCATCTGGTGTTTTCCTTGCATTTTGTTTTTCACTTCCTGCCCTATATTTTCTTTTCCCAGTCTGTTCTTTGCTTGAAAAGGGATAATTTCCCTTCCACATCCTCAACCCTGACATGTGAGATGCTACAGTATTTCCATATACTGACAATAAAAATGAAGTTGGAATAATGTCATTAGTCCTGGTAACTATGTCACAGGAATATAAGATTTGCTTTACTCGTCTATTTAGCCTGTCTTCCTGAGTCTGATATGACCCATGTCTGATGAGTTGGAGGAAGAGGAAAAATCCAAGAATGCTCTTAAAAAAATTATGTGGTGCTTCATGTGTAGAAGGGGTCAATTCCTTTTTCCTCTAGGTCATGAATGTATGCCCGGAACTGTGAGTTTATATTACCTTTTATTTACCTTCTAACTTGCATAGGTTACTAGAGTTTTAAAAATTTGGTACAATAACTTTTGAGAAGAGAATGGTAAATGCACACTTTATCATATATTTGTGTGTATGTGTATTATAGTAGATATGTAAAATCTCCACAAGTGTCAAAGTTAATGTTCTCACATTAGTAATGTAAAGAAGTTGTTAGCTGCTTAGAAACAGCTTTGGGATGCAATCTGGTACAAACTCCATTACAGCTTCCTTTCATGTTCTTTGCGTAGGAAATTTATTTATTTATTTGCTTGCAGAGTACAATTTAAAAACAAATATGAAAAGGAAACTGATTCAAGTTATTACATATTTCAGTGGAATGTGAATATATTAAAAGCAATCAGAAAAGTTGAAATAAAAAACATCTGTTGGATGTGAAGGAAATTCTTTCCTATGTGACTTTTTTAATATATCAAGATATTGAAGTCACAAAAACTAATGCTTAATCGTTTTAGAAGGACTTTAAAAGGATCTGAACGTTTTTATGACTAAAGGAAAGAATGGAGACTGTAAAAAATACGTTAATTTTTTTTTACTGCAACAGTGTTCATGAACAATTGTTGCAAAATTTCTATATTAGTCATTTTTGCTTCTAGTTTTAAGAACTTTGTTCTGGTAAAAACATTGTTTGAAAATTTCATGTTTTTGATTTAATTGGTTCAACACATTTAACTATGACTACAGGTTATCAACATTTTCTAAAAATACGCCATAATAAAGTCAAATTTGCTGTACTGTTGAATAATAATGAAAAATAACTACCTAGCCATTATAAATCTTAAAGTATTTTACAAAGATGGTAAAGTATCATTATCCCCCTCATGTGATTGAAATGAATAAAGCACAAATCTACAAAATGACTTGCCCAAAGCTAGAAGCAGAGCCCAGATCTCTTGGTTCCTAGTCGAATGTATCCTCCACATCATGCAACAGCTTCCTTCAGTTACTAGAGTGAAACCTCTTGAAGCAGCCCTGTGATGGCTTTTATTATTTGTTGACTGTTATAACAGGTAGCATTGAAATGCAGATTTTGTTTTACACTTTCATTTGAGCTGGTTTTTTTTTTAAATAAACTCACATAACCATCTGAACAAACTAAAACACTAAAGGCAAATGTAGCGGAAGCAGAAGTCAGCTGTTTGAATACTACTTTTAGACATTTCTTTTGCAGTCATTTGTGAGTAAACAAAAGCTTTTCTTTCCTGGCCATCTTTTCTGATTGTTAGCTATACATGTAATGTTGCTGGATAGGTCACTGGGTTGTCACAAAATCTAGTGTAATATATAGTGAAAAAAGAAGAATGCTTGAAGGGACTACAAATTTAATACTTGTGAAGACAGAAATAAAATTAGCAAGTAGTCATAGGGAACATATTTATGTGTATATATTCTCAAGAGAAGAAGCATGTGCTAATACTGAGAAGCCATGTCAACATGTTATTACTATCGAAGTTAATAATCAATCTCTTGAATTTGTAGTATCCAGCTATACACACTTTTTAATATCCAAAATTCAATTTATATTTACTGTTGGATTTACTGTAGGTATAAAACACAAAATTTAAACTAAGTTTTACGTTAGTCTTAAAGTGTTAGCAGTTTGAGGAAGCATGTACAATGTTTCTAACTATGCTATATTTAAGTGGTCTTAATGTTCGTTAAAAGCTGTGGCCAAGATTTAAAAAAATGGCTCCCTAAAATTGAGACTCATGTTTTAAAAATAGTAGACTAAATTTATAATGTATACAGAAAAAGAGAAAAGACAAGCTACATAGTGTTTTCCAGAAGTTAGTAAATTATATGTTTATGTTAATATGTCCTTTAAAATAATTCAAAAGTATGTAATGTTGGCAAATTTTTAATCCTAGATTTAAAGAATTTATTGTATGTATAGATTTTTTTCTATATAACTTCAAAAGAGCTTTTTAGGTTGATAAATATGTTAAGAAAGGTCATAACAAAGGAAGACAATTATGTTATGCTATTAGTCTGTGCTGTTACCAGAAAGATGAAAGGGGCAATTATCAGGTGTAAATTTTTAACAGAGAGAGGAATTAACCAATGGAACAATTTACAAGGGTTGTGGTGGATTCTGCATCACTGACAATTTTTAAACTAGATTGGATGTTCTAAAATATGTGCCCTAGGAATTATTTAGCGACTTATCCATAACAGAACAAAGGGGTTCTTAGGAAATTACGGATAGATTTAGCAAAGTAGAAGATCCAAATTAATAAAGAGGAAAAAGCACCTCAAAATATTCTTTAGTGTTCTATCTTACATAATCACAATTCATCAGTTTCATCTGAGGTAATATACAAAACTCCCCATGGCAAAAGCATGTATATTGAATATTTGTAAGATGGATGTTTGAAAGTAGCTCAAGGTGTGTCTAGGTCAGTATGGGAATAAAGTAACACAGATATACCAGAATCCAACACACAAATTTCATCACCTACGTAGAGGGAGACCCTACACTAGAATTCAAAGAGCCTGAAATAAAACAAAAAGCATGAAATGATTAATTCCATTAAAATAATTTGAAATAATGGATAGGTAGAACATAAATATTTTTCATGTGTAGAGTTTTCTTAAATAACAAGCAAAAATATATCTCAAAGACCTGGACACTGAATCACTTGATGCCCACAATAACTGATCAACTAAAGCTGTTTTCATAAAGGAGATGCACTGGTAGTTTTACAAGCAAAATATATTGGGTATCTTTATACCAGGGGTCGGCAAGTGGTGTGCCGAGTCTTCATTTATTCACTCTAATTTAAAGTTTTGTGTGCCGGTAATACATTTTAACGGTTTTAGAAGGTCTCTCTCTATAAGTGTATATTATATAACTAAACTATTGTATGTAAGGTAAACAAGGTTTTCAAAATGTTTAAGAAGCGTCATTTAAAATTAAATTAAAATGCTGATCTTACGCCACCAGCCTGCTCAGCTCGCTGCCAGCCTGGGGTTCTGTTCACATAGGCCGGCAGCGGACTGAGTAGGGCCTGCGGCCGGGACCCCAGACCCTGGGGGGGGGCGTGTTTCAGGGGTCAGGGCAGAAGGCTGGGATGTGTGTGGGGGGGTTCAGGGATCAGGGCAGAGGGCTGGGGTGTGTGGGGGGTGTAGGACAGAAGGCTGGGTGTGTGGGGGGAGTTCAAGGGTCAGGGCAGAGGGCTGGGGGTGTGGGGGGTTCAAGGGTCAGGGCAGAGGGCTGGGGGTGTGGGGGGTTCAAGGGTCAGGGCAGAGGGCTGGGGGTGTGGGGGATGCAGGGCAGAAGGCTGGGTGTGTGTTGGGGTGGGGGGGTTCAGGGCTGGGGGGTATGGGGGTGCAGGGCAGAAGGCTGAGTGTGTGTGAGGGGGTCAGGGCAGAGGGCTGGGGTGCTCGGCTTGTGGGGGTGCTCCTAGCCCCATGCCCTGAGCGGCTCAGGGCAGGGGGCTGGAAGGGATATGCCCTGTTCCACCCCCTTCCCCCAGGCTCCGTCCCTACCTCTCTCTGTGTCCTCTATGGAGCTGTGTGCACGCTGCCGCTCTTCCCCTTCCCGCTCGCTAGGGCCATCAGTTGACTGGCGCAGGGAAGGAGAGGAGGAGGGGCAGCAAAGCACCACGCTGGGGGGAGAAGCGGGGGAGGGGGGAAGCTTGGCTGCCGCAGAACCAAGCTTCTGCCTCCTGCCCCCGCAGGGGAGAGCGGTGGGTGGGGGGGCTGAGTGGGGCTGGGGGTCGGGACCCTGTCAGGGAGCTGCATGCCACTCAAAATCGGCTCGCGTGCCGTAGGTTGCTGACCCCTGCTTTATACAATTCATAAGGCATTATAAAAAAAAAAAAGTATAAGATTAAAATTTTCTAAAGTTTTAGAACAAATATGTGCATTATGCATCCAGTTGAAAATGAAAGTACAGACACATATGGCATATGAAAGCACAGAGGTGTCTGAAAAATTAAAAAGGCATAAAAACCCACAGCTGTATGGTTTAAACAGGGCTGAAAGTAAACACCTTTTTATATCCAATGAACATGGCATTATTATAGTTAGTTAGTTTTGTATATTTTAACCACCAGTGCTGCTTTTCTAAAGGATAATTTGTGAAAATTTCCTGTGTCATCCAGGATACATTCTCTTATGAAACAAAAGCCAGTTTTCTCCAAATACTGTTTAAAAGAACAAAATATGTAGTAAGAAGAACAGGAGTACTTGTGGCACCTTAGAGACTAACAAATTTATTAGAGCATAATAAATTTGTTAGTCTCTAAGGTGCCACAAGTACTCCTGTTCTTTTTGCGGATACAGACTAACACGGCTGCTACTCTGAAACCTGAAAATATGGAGTGTGTGCTTTTGAGTGTATAATGGCACAGAAAGTAAAGCAACATAACTTATTCATCTATGGGAAAAAAGGAATAAGGAATAAAACCTATATCAATAGTTATTGTCCAAGCTAGATCAGAAAATATTTTTGTTTTTTCTCACGTCTTTTTAATGTTGCTATGTTTTATATGACAACTGCTATTTAATGAATCTTCTCTCTAATTCTAATGTTGCAATACTGCACGAAATTGAAACGATTAAGAAACTACTCATTGTGCATTTTCTTTTGAATTTAGATGATACAGATACTGTACAAATGATGCAGACCAGTTTCACAGTTAAGGTCCTAAATGTTTTTCTCAAATTAAGAGCATTTTTATGCTTTCAGTTGTGTTAAACCAAAACCACTCAGTATATATTTAAAATTAAAATAAACAAAAATATATGCAAAAAGTTTAGCCCAAATTGCAAAACTAGTATAACCAAGTTCTCTTCTGAGTTGGAATATGAGGGAAAGGGAAAGGGTAATGATTGGTACAGTTAAGGATTAGTTCACTCACATAATAATTAGTTGCCAGGAAAAGGTTAGAAAGCACTGTTGTATATACTTGGAATCTGATTTAACCACTATTGAGCTGATACAGAAAAATTCATACTTTCCTTGTACTTTATAATTACTTCATTAAAAGTAAGGATGAAAGTAGTCATCTTCTCTTTCTCCTTCTTCATGACCATCTTCTGTTTCGTGACCATCTTCTGCTTCATCATATTCTTCTGGTGTTAAAAATCTGCGGACAACTGGAGTTCTCAGTTGTGTTGATTGGCTGACACTACCTTTTTGTTCACCATAATAAATAATGCGTATGTGGGGAAAGCAGAAGAATGCATATGTGCTTATTGGAGCTGTAAGCTTATTTTGGTCCATCCGAATATAGGTTAAATGATTGATATTCCTTGGATCAATAGAAGGACACATCAAAGTAATATTTACAACTGTAAAAGAGTGAAAAATATTAGTTTAAACACTGAAAATATTAAGAGAACTCAGATTTCTTTAAAATCCACTTTTTTCATAGCTAGAAATAGGAATAATACCCACCCATGCAACTGATGCAAAATATTACTATTATTCCGCCTCTTGACTTAAATTAGAGTTCCATATATGGAAAAACCAATAACAGAAATAGCTTTTGATCATGTAGAAGGGGGAAGGTTTGTGGTGTTAAAATGGCCTAGAATAGATTATTTTAATGTAAGGGAAATGTACTAATTAGTTGCCTCTTTCTATATAAATGTTTATCAAATGCCTTTACTACAAACAATTTTTAAACAATAAGCTAGACTTGTTAGTTGATTTTTATTAGAGGAAGCTGGAGCAGAGTCTGACAGAGAGCCTGCTCGGAGGTGATAGGAAGATGGCAGAAGTACAAATCTTCTGCAGTGTTTCCTCCATTGATTGTCCAAGATAATTAACAATTCAGAGCATTCCTTGGATAAGCTGCGGAACTAGGGCTACTATTGAGCCCTATGCCCCAACTGTTGGGACCCTCCAAGAAGGGCAGGCCGAGGTAACCTGCATCACAGCAAGGCAGAAACCTCCTTGTGTTAGCAAGACTAAATATAGCTCAGTAGTGCTGGTGTTGAATTTAGATTAAAAGTCACTAAGTCTTTGAGTAATAAGCAGAAAAATTATGCAAAAGTAATGCAAAAGAAAAAATGTTACAGATATAGAAACACCCCTCTCATTTTTGTAAAGGACTAATAATAATCAACGTACATTCAATGTCATTGTCTTCAATATACAAATGCTGCAGACTTCTTGGAATATAGAATGCTTGCTTCAGCTTGTTGTGTCCAAGATTGAGTTCTACAAGGTTGGAAAGGTTAAAAACATTATATGGGACTTCCTGCAGGTTGTTGTGTGACATTCTTAGAGCAGTTATTTTTGGAAGTCTATTGAAATAGTTTTCTGGAATGTAAGAAATTAAGTTATTTTCGAGAGAGAGATATATAAGTGAAAATGGGAGATCAGGAGGCATAGTCTGTAATCTGTTGTTGCATAGGTTGATCTGCATTAGATTTTTCATATTTGACAAGTATTTTCCTTTGAGTAGGGAGTCATCAAGATAGTTATTGCAGAGATCAAGCATGGTCACATTTACTAACCCTTGCAGGGCATTTCCAGGTAATCTGGAAATCTCATTGGAACTGAGAAAGAGTCGTTCTAGAGAGCTGGGAAGAGGAAATGGAAATTCATCCAATTTATTGTGTTCTAAGTGAAGTTGCACAAGATTTGAAAGTTTGGCAAAAACACCATGGTCAATCATATGAGATTTAATTTTGTTATGGCTAAGGTTAATTTCTCTCAAGGCAGTGGCATTAACAAAAGATTCTGCAGTCACAGCTTCAATGTCATTATGCTGAAGATAGAGTTGTTGGATGTGAGAAGGAATATGTGGTATCATCTTAAGTTTCCGATGGTCACAATACATTGATAATGGAAAAGTTGGTGGGCAAAAGCATTCTTGAGCACACTTGGCTGGAGTAGGAAAATGAGGAACTACATATTCTACACTGGGATTAAAATGAAAAATAGGTGGGTATTCATCATCTGGCTCTTGGTCATATTCATCCTCAAAGTCATAACCTTCATGCTGACAAATGACCATAGCTCCAAATAGAAGAGGGATAATTGATAGTTGACATAGAAACCTCATTTTTTTTGTTTTCATGTAGTACCCTGTTGAGAAGAAGAAACAAAATTCATAAATATATGAAACTATATTTAAATTCCAATATAAGAAAAAAGTAACTATTTTTTAAATGAGGAAAAAATAATTATTGCAGGGAACATAAAAATTTAGCTTGTATAATTACCACCAAAAATTATTCTTTGAATTTTGTATTTTCTAAGGCACCTATTAACGTGGCCTTCAAACAAGTGAATTGCAATCTTTCCATATCTTTTTCCCTCTCTGGGGCCCAAATCCTAAAGCCCAGGACAAGTGTGGTGCTAGAGGGTTCTATACCAATTGGGGGCAGGAAAAAAGGGAATTTTCTTTCTCCTCTTTTTCACTCTACAGATTGCACAGACATAGTGTGTGTGGGGGAAAGCGCTCTGTACCCACTATTGCAGCCTGAGGCTATGTCTACACTACCGCCAGATCAATGCTCCAGAGATCAATGTACTGGGGGTCGATTTAGCAGGTCTAGTGAAGACCCACTAAATCGATGGCAGAGCGTTCTCCGGTCGACCCCAGTACGCCACCTGGAACAGGAAGAGTAAGGTAAGTTGATGGGAGAGTGTCTCCCATCGACGCAGCCTGGTGTAGACACCGCAGTAAGTCGACCTAAGCTACGTCGACTCCAGCTACGTGAATAACGTTATTCACGTAGCTGGAGTTGCGTAACTTAGGTCGACTTACCGCGGTAGTGGCGACATAGCCTGAGAGTTGCACTGGAGTCCATGGGCATTGCATTCCTTTCAAGGTGAAGAGGGGAATTTGCTAATGGAGGCACAGGCCTCAACCCTAAAATTCTATTTTAAAGTGATGTGGGTGGAGTTTCTATGGAGTACAGTAAACATCCTGATGTTCTAACTAGTTCCACAGACGGTTGGTTTTCCTATGCTTGTTGGAGTCTGTGGGCAGTTTTTATTCCACAATCTGAATGAGGGAATGGGCATGCGATATAAATAATTAAGAAAATACAATTATGTCTAATACCATTTTGGTAGTTTTTAGCTAACTGCTAACTTTTAAAAAGGAAACTTTTCATAGGCTGAGGAATGCTCAAAGATGGTAAAAGAATACATTTAAAACAAATGTACATTTCTTTATGGAATAAGCAGTCAATCTATGTAATTCATTGTGACAGTTTTGAGACAAATATTGGCTAGATTTTAAGACTATATACCTTAATTGCTATGAAAAACATTTACAGCTATATTAGAAGGATACTGCTTCCGGGTATCAACTGACCACCTGTCAAGAAGGGATTTCCCCCCCTCACATGTAGCACAGCATAAATTAATTCTAATAATAATATCAAGCTCTTAAATAGCACTTTTCATCCATACATCTCAAAGAGGAACAAAGAGAAGTGACTTGTCCAAAGTACTAGAGTCAGGAAAGGAACTCAGATCTCCTGAATTCTAGTCCAGTGCTCTATCCACTTCACCACACTGCCTCCAATTAGCTATGGTTAAAATAGTCAGACTTATCTGATTCCATATATACACATTTAAATAACTGGCCTGATTCTAGAGGTGTTGAGTAGCCGCACCTTCTATTGGTAAATGAGGATGCTGGGTACTTTGTCAAGACTAGGACTTTAAACAGCTTTCTGGTGACCATCTCACTGCACAATAACTCAAGGTCTTTAGCTGCAATTCTGTACCGCTTCTGGATGAGATACAGAACCTTTTCATATTATTACGTGCAGCAAAAGTTCCATAGCATCATTTCCAGGTAACTTGGAATTCTGTATAATGCTGAATCCATCCTGACCCCAGTTGGAGGTTAATGTTGGATGCTACCAGGCATTGTGGTAGCAGACATTTCTTATGCCTTCAGTTGATTCAAACAAATCGTGAAAGTTAGAGATGAAAATAGTATTAAATCATCCAGTCCATTTTTGTACAAATTCAGAATGGTTTCCTAAGGCACAGTTCCTGCTCTTCTCTCCATCTAGTTGTAAAAGTCCTAAGTTAAGGGTTTTTCACCACTTGGAAAACTATACCTAAGTCTTATCTGTCAGGATCTCAGGAAGATTTTCCTGGTAGTCTATTTTTTCCTCTGTCGAAGAGCTGGTTGACACAGGTTTTGTAACACTATGAATATATGGGTTATACATTTTCCCTTTGTTTGGGAACTGTCATTAATGAATTGAACTCACAGTATCAAAGAACAAATATTACTATTACTTACATAGTACAATATGCTGGAGTTATTAATACACATTATAATACTGCACTGGAAATACATCTTAAATTGTGAATGAAATGAGTTAATTGCAGAAAAAGTGTGAGTGTAACATTGTCCCTGCAGGCATATAGTTCTTGACACTGCAAGTAATGAAAAATACTTTATGTACGAGTGGCAGGCAAAAATTGATAGGAGCTTATATTGTCTGCTTTTTGTGACATTTTGAGTTCTATTTTGCTATTACTGTAATGTTTGTATTTAAATGCCCATTTCAAAAAGGAAAAAAAATCCAGTTATTACTGCGTTGCACAACTGAGTTTTCTGCCATCCCACAGGTTTAAAACATAGCCCATCTGTAGTTTATATCCCAAAAAACTATTCTAAAAGAACGTTCAAGTTGCAAAATTAAGCATTTAAAAGCTTAGTAAGTGCCAGAATTAAGATTGGGTTAATTTGTCCCTTTTGTGCCTATGCATTATGATACAGTCTTTAATTTCATGATCACAAACTGTTTTCCACAAAACCTCTGCCTGACTCAGTGCACAGGATGGGTGATACTCACTGAATGGGTAGCTATTCACTGTTTATTTCTATTCTAATCATTCAACATGTGGCCCCAGGTGTTATTTACTGGATGCCATCCAAACTCTGTACCGAATACAAAATTATTAATTTCCTTGTGGGCTTTTCTATGGTGCTTTCATTGTATCTTAGTTCTTCACAGACATTAATATATCATCACAATTCCCCCGTGAGGTGGTGGTATTATTGCCGTTTTACAAACTAAAATTGTCAAAAATGTCAGCTAATTTTGGATGCCCAATTTAGGAAGCGCCTGGCTTGATTTTTCAGAGTACTTAATATTTTATAACACTTAATATATTCAGAGCAGAACTACTGATGTCAGTTGCAGCTGTGAGTGCTCTTCACTTCTGCAAATCAGACTTCAGATGTTTCACGTTAGCTACCCAAATTTCAAGTAACACATAGTGGCCACCTGTGAAAATTTTGATTTTCATGCCTTGCTTGGTGATGCATAGCTCCAGCACGGGCAGGGAGAAAATACAGTTCTCCAGGGTGGCATTACACTTCCTTTACTACAAAACTATCCTCTCTTTTCCTGCAGTCTCAGCGTCCTTTACTACACACCTTCTAACATCTGCAAAAAATGAGGCAGGATTGTACTGATAAAAGCTTCATTCGCACCAAAACTCTGATTAATTTCCAGAGCATGGTCCATTCTGTGCACTGAATGAGGTGGTGGTCTGTGGAAAAAAATGTTACGTGATCACATAAATGAAGGCTGCATCATAATACATATGCACAAGGGAGGCAATTGCATGCACAGCCTTATTTCTGTGGTTTGAAACATTAATGTTGTAATGTAATTTTTAATGTAATTTCATAATTTTTGAAGAAACTTAAAAACTGAAAACAAAAATTTCATCATATTGACCTTCAACGTGGGTCCTCAGGAGGGTTGGCATCTTTAGATTAATGGTGGAACTGGGTACCACTTGAGTAAATTGTAGCAGTAGAAGGCCATTACTGTCTGTGTGGGTCTGCCACTAGTGTGGGAAGGAGACGTACACTTTGCCAACAGCAAATGAATGGGTTAAATTCCGAGTTTGGAGGTGTCTGTGCTCTAGTGGTCAAAGACACTCTTGCCCCTGACTCCTTCTGCTCTGATATTCCTACCAGCTCCTGTCCCTTCAGCTCCCCACCCCCAACTGTCCCTCATGCCTCTGGTTTATTCCTGTCCCATCTTACCAGGCTCCTACCTCTATCTAGTCTCCCTCCTGCTCCTGTCCTTGTCCTCGTCCTCAGCTCCTGCCCAGGGTTCCCCATCTCTTTGCTGTTCTTTCCCTTTCTTGTTCCTATCCACTTGACCAATCTTCTGCCCCCTCCTGATTCTAGCTCCTGCCCTTCTCCCTGCTCTCTGCATTTCTTCCACTCCATCCCCTGTTCCTCACCTCTCTGTGTTCAAATCATGCAGCTTCTTTCTTCTCTATGCTGCCTGGGTTCCAACGGGGATAGGAATGAGAGTAGAGCTCTCATTCCTGTCCTCAGCACCACAGTGGCCCCTGGTGGCTAGGAGGAACAATTAGAGGGAAAGTCTTGCTCTGCCTCCAGCAGCGCAGGGGGTCTGCTCAGGCCATTGGCCATTTATTCCTCCTGAAGATGATGTGAGAGGATGAAGAATGCTCAGTGCGTATGGAATCTTAAGAAAACGTAGCTGCCAAAGTTTTTACTGCACGTGTGTGAGCTGAGATTCTTCAGAAGTTCATAAATTGTCCAAATTCAGACAGATTTTCACAATGATGGCAAAAGGCACATCCCTAGCACCATGGCAATCCTTTTCCAAATTTCAAGTCTCCCCCACAGAGCATGGAACTGCTATAGCTTCTCAGGGAAATAATTGTAAGAAATGTAACCTGGGAAAAATAACATATTTTCCCTAACGTCATTCTCAGAAACATCTGAATCTTAAGACCTGAGACAAAAACAAAACAAAACAAAAAGACATCCAAGATGGAAAACTTGCAACATTTTATAAGCAACTGAAAACAAAATCTTAAGGTTAAAACCAGAGTTGGCAATTTCCCAGGAAAAACTAGTTTAGGAAAGGGCACTGGTAAACTGGGTTTAAACTGTGAAACTGGGGAAAATAAAATTATTATTAGAATATACTAATGAAAATAACTGAAATATATTTAGCAATTTGATAATAGTTTTGTAGTATATGTAATATTTATATAATACTGAAATGAGCCATGACGTGTATAACTTCCTTGAGAAAATACCAAACCAAAATGTATATAGACTAGGGCTGTCAAGCGATTAAAAAAATTAATTGCGATTAAAAACAAATTACGATTAATCGTGGTGTTAAACAATAATAGAATACCATATATTTAAATATTTTTGGATGTTTTCTATATTTTCAAATATATTGATTTCAATTACAACTCAGAGTACAAAGTGTACAGGGCTCACTTTATTTTTGATTACAAATATTTACACTGTAAAAACAAAAAATAGTGTTTTTCAATTCACCTGATAGAAGTACAGTACAGTCTCTTTATCATGAAAGTTGAACTTAGAAATATAGAATTATGTACAAAAAACTGCATTCAAAAACAAAACAATGTAAAACTTTAGAACCTACAAGTCCACTCAGTCCTACTTCTTGTTCAGCCAATCGCTCAGACAAACAAGTTTGTTCATATTTGCAGGCCGCTTCTTGTTTACAATGTCACCTGAAAGTGAGAACAGGCATTCACATAGCACTGTTGTAGCTGGCGTCACAAGATATTTACATCCCAGATGTTCTAAAGATTCTTATGTCTCTTCATGTTTCAACCACCATTCCAGAGGACATGTGTTCATGCTGATGACAGGTTCTGCTCGATAATGATCCAAAGCAGTGCAGACCAACACATTTTCATTTTCATCATCTGAATCAGATGCTACCAGCAGAAGGTTGATTTTCTTTTTTGGTGGTTCGGGTTTTATAGTTTCCACATCAGAGTGTTGCTCTTTTAAGACGCCTGGAAGCATGCTCCAAAATCTGAGAGGGACGAGGGGTGGAAGGTACTTCAGATTCTTAAACCTTGGGTCAAGTGCTGTAGCTATCTTTAGAAATCTCACATTGGTACCTTCTTTGCGTTTTGTCATATCTTCAGTGAAAGTGTTCTTAAAGAAATAACGTATGCTGGGTCATCATCCGAGACCGCTATAACATGAAATATATGGCAGAATGCAGGTAAAATAGAGCAGGAGACATACAATTCTCCCCCAAGGAGTTCAGTCACAAATTTAATTAACACATTATTTTCTGAACGAGCATCATCAGCACAGAAGCATGTCCTCTGGAATGGTGGCTGAAGTATGAAGGGGCATGCAAATGTTTAGCATATCTGGTATGTAAATACCTTGCCATGCCAGATACAAAAGTGCCATGTGAACGCCTGTTCTCACTTTCAGTAAATAAGACGTGGGCAGTATTATCTCCCATAAATGTAAACAAACTTGTTTGTCTTAGTGACTGGCTAAACAAGAAGTAGGACTGAATGGACTTGTAGGCTCTGACGTTGTACATTGTTTTGGTTTTGTGTGCAGTTATATAACCAAAAAAAAATTTACATTTGTAAGTTGCACTTTCACGATAAAGAGATTGCACTAAGTACTTGTATGAGGTGAGTCGAAAAATACAATTTCTTTTGTTTATCACTTTTACAGTGAAAATATTTGTAATAATAATATAAAGTGAGTGCTGTGCACTGTATTCTGTGTTGTAATTTAAATCAATGTATTTAAAAATGTGGAAAAACATCCAAAAATATTTAATACATTTCAATTGGCATGCTATTGTTTAACAGTGCAATTAAAACTGCGATATTTTTGAGTTAATTGCATGAGCTGCAATTAATCAACAGCCCTAATACAGAAATTCCAACGTTCAGTATTATATTTCATATATTAGCATGACACCTACTGCAGTTTTACTTTTTATTTGTACAAACCTAAATTAATCTCTAAATCTATTGCCTTATGTAGCCACACTTGGAATATGTAACTAAAAAAGTATAATATGGAGTGCGTTAATGAAACAGTTTTTAAAATAAAAAATGTCTTGAACTGGAACTAACTAGTTTTTCAAAGGGCAGTAGAAGCCATGATTTTGCCCTGGTAAAAACCACCTCTAGTGAATCACATGCCATCCCTCGTTAAAACTGAAAATACCACAATCTGTATGCACCAAACGAATTTAACTGCTCAAAAAACTATAATTAAACATATTTTTATTCCGGTTTACCAGGAGATTTTACTTTTTTGAGGTATAGTCACCTGTAAAGTTTAAAGTTTTTTCCTGTCCTTCCCTACTCCCTGTTGATTAATTTAAATGTTTATAGTGATAAATTATTATCCTGCTGAAATCATCTGAGCAATAATGTAACACAAATAACCACAGGAATAAAAGATTTGTCTAGGCCATATTTTATGGACAGTAAGGAAGGAAGGCAAAGCAGAGAAAAAATAAATAAATTTGGCAGCAAAGAGGCTTTGAGCTACATCAGCAGCTACAAAAACTGTTGATGTCACAAGTCAATATGGGGATTTCCCAGACATAGTTGTTAATAATTATAATTTCAGGGTTTATTCAGTATTATCAAAAAGAAGAACAGGAGTACTTGTGGCACCTTAGAGACTAACAAATTTATTAGAGCATAAGCTTTCGTGGACTACAGCCCACTTCTTCGGATGCATCCGAAGAAGTGGGCTGTAGTCCACGAAAGCTTATGCTCTAATAAATTTGTTAGTCTCTAAGGTGCCACAAGTACTCCTGTTCTTCTTTTTGCGGATACAGACTAACACGGCTGTTACTCTGAAACTTGTCAGTATTATCAGAGTCTAAAAAAGAATGAAGAACTGATACTTCTAAAAGTTGCAGAAGGCATTAGTTGTTAGTTGTATCTTCAACAGTGAAGTCAGCCAAAGTTCTTGTTGCTCTTCGTATTCCTGGAAGCCTGAAGTTGTGGAGTCAAGAACATTTTTTTGCCTTCTCAAAATTGAGAAAATGTGCTACTATCCAGTTCAAGTCACATTCTTGCAGGTTAAAAGATTTCAACCTGTGCTCCAGTACTTCAAAATTCTAAGCATACAAATAATTACCTTAAAGTCTATTATTTTGAGAACCCCATACACTCATGAACATTTGTGCTTGCTTGAACAATAATATTGCAGATATATAGATGAATCAATTGTTGAATAAATTATCAAAATTGAGACAAATCGTAGTTGAAGGGATGCTTGAAAGAGAATTGCCATTCCATTCTAAATATACCTGATGTGTGGTGTTTTTAAAGGCTAACAGGTTTGGGTCTGTTTAGTAGTTAGGTATATGACCACCTGAAAATACCTGAAGCTCTTGTCTTTCTGCTTCTCTTTGATAGCAGTAATGGGGATAACCAGATTTTTCCAAAGTGAGATTGTCTCGTAGAGGTGGAAAGAATAGTGGTTTAATTAGGCCACAACTTTATTACTTAACTCATCTGGGAACTACCCAGCAATAATTAGTACACTGCAGGTTATGATTGCTTCCCTAATCATTTTGATCCAGTGAAAGGCTGCTCTTCCATCACTGGGACCCCATTGCCCTTCTCTTGTACAAGGGTTAAGGGGCTGTGAAAATGGGGTTGTCTTCTTCCTATAACAGACATTAGGAATCTCAACTCCATTCCCCAGCTTTTTTAGAGGATGCCTTCCCCTAAGTCCACTTCCAATTATGGTTTATCAGGGAAACAGACCATATACAGAATGAGTATTTGCGTTGGAGACCTGATGCTTGCTGTATAGTGACAACTTGAACCTTCCCTCCTCACCTACCCCACTGGGTGCCTACGCTGAGCTGGGGAAGGCAAAAAACCCCACTCCATCCTAACATATGCGATGGAACATTTCCTTCCCAGTACCAAAAAAGGAAACTAGTGCAATGCTCACTGCAGACCAAAAAACTTAGTCTTTCTTTGATCCCTGGATGGGATCATTGGTGTGAAAGGGTCTCAGGCTGGAGGTATATGGTGTATACCCTCTCCCAGATGTACAGGTTTCAATGGCTTACCTGAATCCTGCCAGCTTGCCCACCAGTTTAGATGATACCTTTTCCTTTTCTGCCTGGTCTTCAGGAGGAGGGAAGTCTAATTCATTCTCTCTACGCTCACTGCAGCTGCTGGATGGAATAAAGTTAATCCCACATCCCTTTCTCTGCCTTCCCCAGCTTTTCTCCTGTTATGAGGAGGGCCTCTCACATATCTTCATTCCTATAGGGTTTAAGTGATTTCTTTGCATGACTCGTATGTTTTCTTCACACAAAAAACATCCTGCTATGAAGTGCTTCCAGTGTTCATCTGATATTTTACCCAGCTTTACAATGTGCTTTTAAGGCTGAAAACAATTTTCAGAAACAAAATGTTTCAAAAACACTTCTATACATTGTGTAAAAATAGCTAAAATATTTGTATGAAACAGACAAAAGCTGAGAAATAAACAACTCAAGGTATTATTTATGGAAAATGGACAGGTTGAGTATTGGTACAACACAGTGTTAGATTATCTTTTTTTGCTGCTAGTTGATGATTATTTGATTTCTAATTTCATCTAGACAAAGCAGATAATTATAACTGTGATATGAACCAAAAGTGCACCTTAAGAAAGGGACACTTAGTTACTTTATTTTTTGTTTTTTTTAGGGTGAGTGAGGAAAGTCGTTCTGGATAAATCACCATGATTGTTTTATTGCATTAGATAGTTCTAATGAGGCACTTCATTTTGCTTTTAGTTTGATGAGAGAACTACATTACTATCAACCCCAAGCAGTCAAAAAATGAGTCTAGCCCCCAAATCATGAGACTGACTTCAAAATAATGAGATTTTTTTCGAAAAAAATGTTCTTTTTACTTGCCTTCTAGCTTTTGAGCCTTTAGAGTGCACTTGTTTCATGTTTTCAAGCTTTTCTTTACAACCCCCCATGAGGGGTAGACATTTAAAAAAAAAATTAAGATGAGGCTTTCATGCAATAGCATGATTCCAGTACTGGGGACTTTAAAAAAAAATTATGTATCATGATAAAATCATGAAGGTTATCAACACTGGAAATAGCATAAAGAAGCTATGTATATTAGAAAAACTGAACTGATAAAGGAAGCTTGCAAGAAGAAAATTATAAATCCTATGTACTTTATTATTAAATATGCTATAACTATTAGAAGCACAGTCACTGTACTACATTAATTGCCAAAGATTATGGTGAACTACATGGGTATTTCAAATCTTATAAAAAAAATCTGAGGGGTTGATTTTGTGATTAATAAAAAATAATTCAATTTAAATCCCATTTTATTGATCCAGTTTGTAAATTGTTTTTTGTTGTTTAAAAGTTTGTTTTTGATGCAAGTCTATGAATATGATGGATTGATGGAGTAGCTGCACTTTATTACCAAAGCCAAATGAAGCACATACACACACTTGAAACATGCTCCATGTAAAGATATATTCAAATTACTTTGAAGGCATGCAATTTAAATTATAATTCCATACCTGATTAAATTTTTCTCTAGTTCCCAGATAATGGTCGTGTTGCAGATCCTCTAGAGATAACAAAATACTCAAATCTGATATGATGCTCTTAAAATCTACAATGGAAAAGGACTGTGTCGTTTTGAACTGTAGTAAAGCACTGGACTTGAAGTGTAATTTGCTATAGAAGATTGCAGGGTAAATTAAAATTATGTGTTCCTTTTTCTTGCACAAACTATCTTGGAAACAAATAAGGCTATATTTTGTGACCCTGGTCAAGTTTATGTGGTTTGATCTTGTTCTCTCTTTACTTTTGGTTTGAGGTGAGGTAGGAATTTCCTTAACATGAAGAGTGAACAGGGGATTAAATTTAACATGCCGAACACGTTTTCCCCTTTTTTTCTGTTTGTTTACTGTTTGGAAAGTCCAATAAAATTAGGCTGCAATCTAGTATTTCCTACACAAATTTGCTAATTTTATTATTTTAATTAAGGTTCCATGAAAATTTTTATTACTGATTTATTTTACAGTCAGATTGCAAAGAACTAGAAAAAGATGTACTTCAAGCTGAAACTTAGTGTTGGCTTGAAGGTGACTTATTTTCTTAAATCACCTTTGGCTTGAGTTTAGGTCACGATTGTAATACATGAAACGTGGTCTTATTGACTATCTCTATTCAAATCATGAGAGTTGGTTAGATTTTCAGTCTGTATTCTGATATGAACTCTCAAACACAAAAGTTCTTTTTTAGTATTACATAATGTATTGGGGGTTATTTACTGTTTATTTTTTTGCCAACTCAGAAACTGCTGATTTGAAACAGCAGAGGTCTGTACTCTGCAAAATACTCACATATAACCACCCTGAGAAACTTCAAAATATAGAGGAACAAGTTGTTCAATGGATATCATAACTACCTAAAGAAGTAGGGTAGATCAGCATGGGTGAACTCTGAACTGGCAATCAGGGATGGGACGGGCCCTGATTTTGATGTAAGCCCGAAAAGAAAGGAATGTCTTTGATACTACTTGTACATTCAGGCTCCATTTATACCCATTTTCCTTCTCCAGCCCATATTCTGAGCCTATAAGCCCCAGGTTGGACTAATTTTAATTTTAGTCCCAGTGTATCTTCTATATTTTCCAAGATATTCAGTCTTTTTGGACTCTTGCTGAAAAAAGAATATAATGAAGACATTAATTGTATAGCTTTTTTAATGTCTTTTGAAGATTCTATGGAGCCTAATCAGCTCTGTCTTTAAACAGTGGAGAGGGGCAGGTCCCCACCCTCTCTCTTGATACCCTCAATCAGCACAGGCTAAGTACAGTTCTACTGCCGTTTACTCATACAATAAGAACAACAACATTTCCTCCCCCTCCCCCCTCTTCACATTCAACTGATTTGTAACCCAGCCCCATCCAAAATCTATCTCTTGGGCAACACCGCTCTGTTTGCTGGATACCTAGGTAGATTAGGTGTGAATGTAAATACAATCTGATCCTGTGAAGCCTTTCCCTCCAGCCCCAGCTCATCACTAGCTGTCAGGGAGAGCTCATTTAGACTTCGCTTACAAATCATCATTTTAAATTATTAGGTTGGCCAACATCACCGAAATGAATGCACTGATGTCATAAAAAACAACAGCTGTATAAGGAAGCTAGTCTATGTTCATACTTTTCAAATCTATTATACTTTTTCAGATACATGTATTTTATCATACACTGTATATGCTTTTAAAGTGTGTATTAATGTTTTAATTTCAATTCAAATTTCCAAACAGTCACTAAATTGGCATGTAACTAGTTCACAAAACTGGGGGAGGGGGTGTTGGGAAAATTCAGGCGGGGTGTAGGGAAATCACTGACTGCATCTGCTGCTTAGCTGAAGAATTGAGCAGGGTTGGAGCAGAGTCCCATGCTCAGTGGGTTATCTCCTTCGACTGCTGGCTGACTGGGGGGAAAGAAGTGGGGTCTGAAGCTCCTCCCACTGTCTCAGACCTGCAGGGAGGGCTAAACGGTGCCCCAGACCTTCAGGGAGGGCTCATCTTCTCCCATTAGCCACTTTGAGCAGCATTTGTAGCAGCATTAGAGGAAGTTTTCCCCTATCTGTGACCTGTATTAGACCACCAATTGGCTGGAGAAATGATTGGCACAGAGCTGAGACTCCCAGTCAGTTCCTGCTCTGCTCCATTCTTTCTAAAGTTGATGTTTTTAAGAAGCTGTGAAGTCCAGCTTTATCCAGATGTTAAATGTAAGGTGGGATCTTTGTTACCATCCTTTTCATAGATTGTGTTTTGGTTTGTTTTTTCCAGATCTGTTTTTAAACTATAACTTTTAACATGTAGGGATTTTGTAAATTCTCAAGTGTGTGTGCTGATAGCAAGCCTAACTGCACTGAGATTTGAGAGCTAGAAAGTTAATCCCAAAATGGACGAAGGTTCATGAAGAGTAGAAGCTCAGTAACACCACTAATACAAAGAACTACACTTAGAGAATTCTCTGTGAGAGCTTTGGTTCCCCAAGGGGTCATGCTATACCACATCCTTCCTAACAAACAACACTTTCTTAAATTTTGAGAACAGAGTTCAATTTAGAAAGATAGGTATATGTCTAGGATTAATAACTTTAGGAAACTCTTAGTGCATATTATGTACATTGTTTCACTGTTCAACATTTGCTTTTGCTCTCTTAATTTATAAGTCATTTTGTTTCACAGGCAAAGATTAAATTTCAGATTTGCAGATGTTAAAATATGCAAGATTGAAGCTGTTTGAATGAAAGGGTGGGGATGATTTAACTTTTGGCAATGACAGTATCAATTTGCAGTAATGAGCGTCTGGTTTTGAAAAAGCAATCTTACAGCAGATGTTTTTGTTTTAGTTTTCTACAAACTTATTTCCATGTTAGGAGCTTTAAAAGAGAGCACAGTAGTGAAATTTATTTTATTTAGTTTTCTTGGACATAAAGATTTTTTGTTAAAGCATGGTTAAAGCATAGTTGTTGAAGCTTGACTAGTCTCCATATGCACAGGATATTTAAGCTTGAAAGAGTGTGATTTAAAAATTGTCTGATATAGTTTAATATGTCCATAGATGTTTCAGATGTGTTACTATTGCATTGGAAGTGTATGATGCATTTTTGTTGATCTCATCAGCTCCTTGGGTGTTATGATATGTATGGAAATGTCTCATATGAAGTTTAAATTATTATTTTTAATTTCAAATGGCAAAAATTGAATTCTTAGCCAAACCAAAGTGCCCAAAAACAAATAGCTGCAGATAAATAGATTCAGAGGCAATTCAGAATCTAGTGTCGTGCTTCTGAACTGTAGGTTGCATAAAGACAATAAATGGGGTAGTGAGGTGTTGGGAAAATTTAGTTTAATTCTTAGACAAATAAAATTAAATTTCCAGAATAAGTTTTGGGTGGCCATAACCTTCTGAGTTCAAATGCATTAGTTGTAGAAATAGTAGTTGCATTATTTAAACTTATCATTATCGTCAAAGATACATATTTTATTCATACTTTTATAGTGAAAGTAAGCAGGTCATGAAAATTTTTGACTTTGAATAAGGGGTCACCGACCTGAAAAGATGAAGAAACTTGATGTAGTACATTAAAAATAGGACTCGATATCACGAGTTGTTCATAAATACACAGGCCAATGACAAAACATTGTCCTACATGAAATTAAATACCAAGTGGTGATTTGAGAGCTTTGCCCAGTATCAACCTAAATTCTTACCATCCCCACCTGGAAATGGACATTCCATAGTCAAGTACATTGGCCATTTAACAAATCAAATGTATATACTAGTGAAACTGCACAGTTTACAGACAGCCTCCCATATGAATAATTAAACTTTTTAAAAACGTCTCTTTTCCTTCTCCGGTAATGCTGGCACTCTTCCAAAAATTAAACAAAATGAGGTAGAGTCATGTTTCAAGATGAGGCTTTTTTCAAAAGCCACATACTTAGAAATAGTATTTTTCTGTAAACCGTTCAGGAGACCAGCTAACTGCCTCATCCTGTCCACCCACTAAATAAGTTGCAGATGAATGGCTCTTCTGGGTTTCTGAGCAGGCACAAGTTCCAGAGACTGCATCTTTTAGAAGCAAGGCCTTAGCAGCATTTGCGGGTATAGGAGTTGGAATTTCAGCTCTATTCATAGGATAGATATATTAATCTTTCCAAGAGAGGGTGGCAGAAAGAAATAGCCAAATGGATTGCATCTAAGGGAAACAATAAGCTGTCTGTGTAAAGGCCTAAAAGCCAGTCCATTCAAATACAAAGTCATTGCATATAAGAGGTTCACAACTTCCAAATATTGATTATGGTTATCTGGCCTTTAACATAATAGACATCTAAGCTTTGATGCAAATAAATCACCTATTCAGATAGCTGCATGTGAAACTTTACCAGCTCACATTCACATCAATGGCAAAAGCTCTTTCCCAAAATGGTTTCTGTAGGGTTACCATATTTTGTGCCTCCTAATGGAGGACACTCCCGGGGGCCCCGGCCCCGCCCCCAACCCCGCCCCCGCCCACGCCCCAACTCCGCCCCCTCCCAAAGTCTCCGCCCCCTCCCCTGCTTGAAGCCTGAAGCAGGTAAGGGGGAGTGTGGGGGGAGGAGGCGCGGCCCAGGCTGGCCCCCGGCGGCTCCAGCCTGGGTCGGCTCGGGCCCTGGCCGACCACCCCCGGCTCCTGGCTCCCAGCCCCCCGACCCCGGCCCGGCTCCCAGCGCCGCGGGCCGGCTCCCAGCTCCCCGACCCCGGCCCGGCTCCCAGCCCCGCGGGCCAGCTCTCGGCTCCCCGACCCCGGCCCGGCTCCCGGCTCCCCGACCCCGGCCCGGCTCCCGGCTCCCCGACCCCGGGCCGGCTCCCGGCTCCCCGACCCCGGGCCGGCTCCCAGCCCCGCGGGCCGGCTCCCCAACCGCGGGCCGGCTCCCGGCTTCCAGCGCCGCGGGCCGGCTCCCGGCTCCCCGACCCCGGCCCGGCTCCCAGCCCCGCGGGCCGGCGGCTCCCGGCTCCCAGCCCCGCGGGCCGGCGGCTCCCGGCTCCCAGCCCCGCGGGCCTGGCCCGGCTCCCCGACCCCGGGCCGGCTCCCAGCCCCGCGGGCCGGCTCCCCAACCGCGGGCCGGCTCCCGGCTTCCAGCGCCGCGGGCCGGCTCCCGGCTCCCCGACCCCGGCCCGGCTCCCCGCCCCGCGGGCCGGCGGCTCCCGGCTCCCAGCCCCGCGGGCTGGCTCCCGGCTCCCAGCTCCCCGGCCCGGCTCCCAGCTCCCCGGGCCGGCTCCCCGACCGCGGGCCGGCTCCCGGCTTCCAGCGCCGCGGGCCGGCTCCCGGCTCCCCGACCCCGGCCCGGCTCCCCGCCCCACGGGCCGGCGGCTCCCGGCTCCCAGCCCCGGCTCCCCGACCCCGGCCCGGCTCCCAGCCCCGCGGGCTGGCTCCCAGCTCCCAGCCCCACGGGCCGGCTCCCGGCCCCACGGGCCCGGCCCGGCACCATGCCCCCGGCCCCGCACAAAGAGGCCCCGGCCGAGCCTCCCGATTTTCCCGGACATGCCCGGCTTTTGGGGATTTCCCCCCGGACGGGGATTTGAGCCCCCAAAAGCCGGACATGTCCGGGAAAATCCGGACGTATGGTAACCCTAGTTTCTGGGAAAAGAAACAAAAAAGACCAATCCCCTAATTTGTTCACTATGACTTTCCTGATGGTCCTTTCATCCAAGGAGATGTCAAAGCATTATTTTTCCATCCTAACTGCTATTTAATTGGAGAAAAGATGACATTCTGGGGACCTACTGCATTGTAGGAAAGGGAGGGCATTTATTTGACAAAGTCATTGAGAATAAATCTGATGAAATTCAGGATGTCCTGTGAAATATGTGATATCTGAAGCATGTGGTGGTTGCTCCAAACTCTTGTTTGGTCATTCATTATTTAGGGCTGACAATCTCAGAGCTTATTTGCAGCTGTTTTGTACCTGGACAAGGTAGCCATTTTTATTGTACTAACTTCTGTTGGTGAAAAAGACAAGCTTTTGAGCTTATATAGAGCTCTTCTTCAGGTCTGTATAAGCTTGAAAGCTTCTTTCTTTCACCAACAGAAGTTGATGCAATAAAAGATATTACTTCATCCATCTTGCCTCTAATTGCAGAGTTTGACTTACAGGCCTATGCTTTCCTTTTGGTTGAATAATTTAATTGTTCTTCGAGTGCTTGCTTATGTCAATTCCATTCTAGGTGTGTGCACGTCCATGTGCACAGTTGTTGGAGACTTTTGCCTTATCGGTATCTGTACGGCGGGGTGTGGCCCCCTTGAGTGCCGAACTCATGCGTTGGTATATCAGGCGCTGCCTGCCCTACGCCTCTCAGTTCCTTCTTACCGCCCATTGTGGTTGGTCAGAGTGCCTCTTTCCCTTGCTTTGCAGGTGGTCAGTGTTTTTTCTCCTACTCCTGAACCTTGTGTTCCAGCTGTATATAGTTTGTTTGTAGTAGATTAGTTAGTAAGTAGCTGTTAGGTACTGTAGTTAGTCAGGTAGTGTCTCGGTGGGATTTTGTCCCATATGGGGCATGCCCGGGTCTCTGGGTTTTAAGCCCTGCTCTGACTGCAACTGCCTGTTAGAGACCCACATGGTAGCTGTTTGAAGTGCCTGGGGGAATCCCACGTTAAAGAGAAGTGTCGCATCTATAAGAACTTTCGTCTCAGGACACAGAAAGAATGCAACATTAACTTGAGGGCCCTACTCATGGAGGCCGCTCTTCGCCCAGCCTCAGAGCCCAGCACTTCGACCTTGGTGCATGGTGCAGCCCCGGCACCGGGCTCTTCCCAGCACCAATCCCCTTCGCCGGTACCTAAGAAGAAGGCTAAGAAGAGAGACCCACCACTGAGCAAGCTGGATCAAGGGGCATTGGGCAAACGACCCCGCTCAGGCCACCTGCCCATGCCGGAGCTTCAAGGGGGCATGCCCCTAAGGGGACCTACTACACCCCCAAGGGATCCGCCATTGACTCCGGGGATCCACGCTGACGGCGCAGTCAATGCCCTCTCAGCTCCCGGCCCAGAGAGCAACGGATTCTCCCGCCACAGTCAGCTCCGCGTGTGGCGATGGACCTGGTGAAGGCTCCCTATGAGGGCAAGCCAGCTGTGAAGGCCTCCCAAAAGGTGAGTGAGTGCCGCCGGTCTCTGGAACCAAAGCAGAGCCCTTTGTCACCATGTCCTTGGTCTCTGCGTCAGCCCAGGTCACCGGTTCGCTGCTACAGGTCGCCGGCACTGCGCTCCCTGTCCACCCTCCCATCAGGCCTCACCTAGAAGGAGGCCCCAGTCACCTTCATGTCGTCTGTCAACATCACCGAGACCTCGGGGACGCTCCCCAACTTGGAGCTGATCCTCCTACTCCCGGCACCGGTCGGACCATTCCAGGCAACGGTCATCTGTGGTGACAGTTAGCCGCCAGACCCAGGTGTCGACAGCCCTGCCTGGGTCACCAGAGGAGGAGGACTTCTGCGGCATGGAGAAGGGAGTTCAGCCTTTCGCCTAGACAGCATCATTGCCACTGGGCTCCAGCAGCTGCATCCATTGCAGCGATGCTGACCTGGCAGCAGGGCCAATGGCCAGCACAATGGCCTTACTGGTATACCAGTGGTGTACCGGTTATGCTGATGCCCCCATCTCACCAGTCCTCGGTCGCCTTGTCCGGACAAACCCCAGTCGGCACTGGGCTCAATGCAGAATGTGCCAGCAGGTGCTGTGGTGGAGGAACAGGTGCCCACCCTGAGATCTCCTTCCCCTGCGGGGGAAGATGCCCTGGGCCCTCCCCCCGATCATGCAGTCGGCGTCGTCCTCTCCAGACGAGGCGGTGGTGGGATCCTTCTGGGCTAGCTCACCAGATGACTTTAGGGAGCACTAAGCACTGCTCATATGGGTGGCCACCAACTAGGGCCTTGAGGCAGAGGAAATGGCGGAGCAATCGGACATGTTGTTCAATGTGCTCTCTGTGTGTGTCACACTCCCGGTGCACAAAGGGGTCCTGAACATTGCCAAAGCCATCTGGCAAACTTCGTCCTCCATCCCACCCACTTCCAAGGACATATTCTTGCCAGTCTTCTGCCCAAAGCCTTATAAGTCTGAGGAGGAACATAGGTTGCACTTTCTGGATGTCAGGAGAGTGCTAGCCTTCTGCATCGAGAGGACCAAGCCATTTTTCAAGTCAACACAGTTGTTCGTCGTGGTGGAAGATAGGGATGAAAGGTCATCCAGTGTCCAACCAGAGAATTTCTTCTTGGATCACAGCCTGCATCTGGTTCTGCTATGATCAGGCAAAAGTGTCTCCTCCGGCGGTCATAGCAGCCCACTGAACTAGAGCACAGGCATCGGCGGCGGCCTTCCTGGCCCATGTGCCAATTTCTGATATCTGCAGAGCTGCCACCTGCATACATTCACGTCACACTACGCGCTTACCCAGCAAGCCCAAGATGACAATGGCTTCAGAAGAAAAGTGTTACAAGCTGCACATCTGTGAACTTCGAGCTCACCACCAGGGATTCTGCTTGTGAGTCACCTAAACTGGAATCAACATGAGCAAGCATTCGAAGAAGAAAAAATGGTTACCTATCTTTTGTAACTGTTCTTCAAGATGTGTTGCTCATGTCCATTCCATTACCTGCCCCTTTGTTGGAGTTGCAAGCAAGAAGGAACTGAGAGGGTGTAGGGCCGGCGGCACTTGAGATACCACTGCATGCGTGCGGCACTCAAGGGAGCATCACAGCTGGTCCTATGGATATGGCAAAAGGCAAAGGTCTCCGACAATTGTGCACGCGGGCGCACACAAACCTAGAATGGAATGGACATGAGCAACACATCTCAAAGAGCAAAAGTTATGAAAGGTAGGTAACCGTTTTTTTGATTGCTTCAATATGTTTTTCAATGTGGTAAAAAAATCACATAGGAACTTATTTAAAAATATCTGGAACTTGTTCATTCTTGTCACATTAAAAACCAGAGATGGCTAAGTCTGTGTTTGTTTACTTTTTATATTTATGTTCATTTTCTCTATATAGCACTGAACTGCTTGTAATTACTTGCATGAAACATAAACAAGATTTTTAGAGAAAATACACATGGATTTGAGGAAATGGAAAAGCAGCAGGTATGAATGAATGAGTTCCCCCTCCCCCCCCCCATTCTAGAATTACTAAAGTTTTGTAATTTGTTGCTCAGAGGATATAGAAAACATTGTATGTATATTTAAAATCTCTGGATCAAATCCTGCCTTCTGCTGTATAAACTGAGTTAGGAAAGATGGTATCAGAAACCTTTTTATCTTGCAAGCAGCAGAGCAGGTTCTGTCCTACTGCTTCAACTATTAGAAGGTATAACCAGCTAGCACATAGACTTTTGTTGTACTTCCCATGCCTGTTTGACTAGCTGTTCAGCTGATGTTAAACTGTTAGCTGTGTGTAACCACTGCTCGTGCTCAAACAAGTAGTGGGCAACATCTTCTGGTGCCCTTTCCTAAATTGTCATGTACTGCAGGCATAGTATGTGTTTTGGAAATACACACATGGCACTGTTATGCCCCAGTGTCCTGTCTGGCTCTCCCAGATAAGGGTAGGATTTTGCCAAGTGCTTAGGTTTGCATCAGATGTTTCTGGTGTTACTGTATGCTCTGATACAGCTTGGGGTTATACCTACTGGCTGTACCAAAAATGTTGTTAAAGGTATCTATTACATAAGCTTACTTCTTCAAATTGTTCATCTTTCTTTCTTTCTTTCTTTCTTTCTTTCTTTCTTTCTTTCTTTCTTTTGCTTGGATTAAGAAAGAATGTTTTGGCTCATTGTTCAGCATTGGACATAGGTTTCTAGGTTCTAGGACAGCTGAGATTGAGTCTTTTGTGAGAGTAAAACAGTCATTATTTAAACAACAAGGAGTCCGGTGGCATCTTAAAAACTAACAGATTTATTTGGGCATGAGCTTTTGTGGGTAAAAAACCTCACTTCTCTTTGAAGTCTGTTTCTGAAGTTTTCCAGCAATGCCCCTCTGCCACGTACATTGGCCAAACCAGACAGTCCCTACTCAAAAGAATAAATGGACACAAATCGGACATCAGGAATGGTAACATACAAAAGCCAGTAGGAGAACACTTCAGTCTCCCTGGACATTCTATAACAGATTTAAAAGTAGCTATACAAAATAACTTCAGAAACAGACTTCAAAGAGAAACAGCAGAACTAAAATTCATTTGCACATTTAACACCATTAATTTGGGCTTGAATAGGGACTGGGAGTGGCTGGCTCATTACAAAAGCAGCTTTTCCTCTCCTGGAATTGACACCTCCTCATCTATTACTGGGAGTGGACTACATCTACCCTGATCAAATTGGCCCTGTCAACACTGTTTCTCCACTTGTGAGGTAACTCCCTTCTCTTCATGTGTCATTATATAATGCTTGCATCTGTAATTTTCACTCCATGCATCTGAAGAAGTGAGGTTTTTTACCCACGAAAGCTTATGCCCAAATAAATCTGTTAGTCTTTAAGGTGCCACTGGACTCCTTGTTGTTTTTGTGGATGCATATAACACAGCTACCCCCTGATACTTGACACCAGTCATTACTTAGAGAGAAGTCATTACAACTTCTAGCAGGTATTGCATTGAGAAACATCGGCAGTTATTTTGAGAAGAATCACATGCCTAACCTCCCATTTAAAGATGAGATTCTACAGTAGGAACCATAATCCTAACAAAAAGAAAGAAAATGGAACTGAGGCAGGAAAACAATACTACTTCAGGTTTAAATCTATTGAAGTAAGGAAGAAAAGTGGTGCCTACAAATTTAGATAATTAGTTCATTCTTCCCCAAATACTTCATCTTTTAAATACTGTATTGCTGAGGGTAGTTATAAATCCTTGGTAATAGCTAAGTGCTTCTTACATGAAAACTAAATAATGTTGTGGCTATCTGCCTTATTTCAGAGAATTTAGACTAAATCCTATTATGTGGTGTCTGGTTGCATTCGTGAGAAAGAGAGCATAAAAGACCTACTTCCATCTGCACAGATAGGATTGATCTTAGTACTGAAGAGTGTGCCAGAGAGAGAGGCTGGGTACTATGCAAGCCAGCAAAGCTTGCCCTTATGGAAATATATCAACCCAACTAAGGGACATACGTGTCTAGTCTCCTCACTGGCTAGTGCATATTTATTTAGCTCCGTGCATGGAATATACATTTCTGAAAGTATTCTTGATCCTCTTGTTTCTCAGAAAGTCTTAGCTATGCAGGAAGAAAGACAAAATGCAATGCATATGATTTAATTGGGCTGCAATTGTATTCACTTAACGTATCTAGGAATACCTGGCAATAAATCGTACAGTGCAGGTCATTATTCTTTCCTTAATCATTTCCACTTATTTGGGAGGGCTGCTGTCAGTCTTCCCCCTTCCCAGCCTGGTCCCAGCTCATTGCACCACCTCTCTTCCCTTGTATGATGGTGACGGGAGTCTGGAAAAAAAAAAGGGGGTTTCTCCCCAGTGTATCAGATGTTAGGAGTCCTAACCCCCTCTTTTCCAGCTTGGGTGGAGAGGATGCCTTCCTCTAAATCTACTTCCAACTCCTGTTTATCACGGAACTATATATCCTCTGTGATAAGTACCTGCACTAGCCACCTGCCATCTATTAAGTTATGACATCTGGACCTAACCTTCCGGTGACGTTATCCAATTAAAATATAACCATATAGATCACTGTTGCAGCCACTGTTACATATTTGCAGCAAATATTGTACAAAGGTTGTCGAGTGAGGTGTCTATTAAAAGGTTATGTTTTGCTGGTTATGATTATGCTAGCTGTATCAATGTATCATTTTTGTATGTGAAGTTATAAGTATTGGCTCTATACTTGGATTTAAAATGTTTGCTCCTGGGGTAACGCCCACAAGGTAGCTAGCCAGCACATCTTGGAGGAACTGTTCAAATTAAATGATTCATCAAGAAACACTTGGTTGACAGTGGACCATGGGAGACGCCCATCTACACTGAGTGGACTGTCATGTAAACATGCTGTCTGGAGTGTAGGTAATGGCTTCCTGCAATGACTGAAGGAAATTGGGCATGAACATGTGACTTGCCCATGTGACTCCAAACTCCATCTTGTTGCTGTGATTTTCCACGGTAGGAACAATGGGATGCCCTCCACATGGCAAAAGCTATAAAAAGCCCTGAAAACACCTCCATTTTGTCTTCAATCCTGCTTCTTACCTCTGGTGGAACCTTGCTACAAACTGAAGCTCTGAACAAAGGACTGAATGACCCATTCAAGCTGTGGATGTACTCCAGAGACTTGACTTAAGCCAGCAGTTTATTCCATCACTGCTACAAGCCTGAACCAAGAACTTTGCCATTACTGTATGTAATTGATTCCTTTAACCAATTTTAACTCTCACCTTTCTTTTTATAAATAAACCTTTAGATTTTAGATACCAAAGGATTGGCATCAGCATAATTTTTGGGTAAGGTCTAAGTTATATATTGACCTGGGTGTGTGGCTAGTCCTTTGGGATCAGAAGAACCTATTATTTGATGTGACTGGTTGTAAAGAACCACTCGTCTCAGAACCCAGTGTTTTGGTGGTGATATCAGAACAGGAATGCCTGAGAAAACTGCCTTTATGTTTTCTTGTTAGCCAATGTGGTGAAACAGAAGTTTACTTTTGTGGCTGGTTTGATATATCTTATAAAAGAATAACCACCAGTTTTGGGTTGTGTTTGTCCTGTTTCTCAGCAGTTCGTCCTGAATTTGGCATCCTCAGTTGTGATGCACTAAGGCCTGGTTACACTTCCTACCTATGTCACCAGGTCCTTGACCTGCTGTGGAGGAGGTGAAAAAATCTACCATGCCTTGGCCAATTTGCCAATGAGGGAAAAATTCCTTCTCAGCCCCAAAAGAACATAGGAATGGCCATACTGGGTCAGACCAAAGGTCCATCCAGCCCAGTATCCTGTCTACTGACAATGGCCAATTCCAGGTGCCTCAGAGGGAGTGAACCTAACAGGTAATGATCAAGTGATCTCTCTCCTGCCATCCATCACCACCCTCTGACAAACAGAGGCTAGGGACACCATTCCTTACCCATCCTGGCTAATGAATTTATCTAGTTCTCTTTTAAACTCTGTTATAGTCCTAGCCTTCACAACCTCCTCAGGAAAGGAGTTCCACAGGTTGACTGTGCACTGTGTGAAGAACAACTTTCTTTTATTTGTTTTAAATCTGCTGCCCATTAATTTCATTTGGTGGGAACAAGTAAATAACTTTTCCTTATTCACTTTCTCCACACCACTCATGATTTTATATACCTCTATCATATCCCCCCTTAGTCTCCTCTTTTCCTAGCTGGAAAGTCCAAGCCTCTTTAATTTCTCCTCATATGGGACCCATTCCAAACCCCCTATCATTTTAGTTGCCCTTCTCTGAACCTTTTCTAATGCCAGTATATCTTTTTTGAGATGAGGAGACCACATCTGTACGCAGTATTCAAGATGTGGGCGTACCATGTGGGCATATAAGGGCAATAAGATATTCTCTGTCTTATTCTCTGTCCCCTTTTTAATGATTCCTAACATCCTGCTTGCTTTTTTGAGAGACCTTTTTAAATATTGGTGTTACATTAGCTATCTTCCAGCCATTGGTACAGAAGCTGATTTAAAGGACAGGTTACAAACCATAGTTAATAGTTCCGCAATTTCACATTTGAGTTCTTTCAGAACTCTTGGGTGAATGTCATCTGGTCCCAGTGACTTGTTACTGTTAAGTTTATCAATTAATTCCAAAACCTCCTCTAGTGACACTTCAATCGGTGACAATTCCTCAGATTTGTCACCTACAAAGGATGTCTCAGGTTTGGGAATCTCCCTAACATCCTCAGCCGTGAAGACTGAAGCAAAGAATTAATTTAGTTTCTCCACAATGACTTTATCATCTTTAAGTGCTCCTTTTGTATCTTGATCGTCCAGGGGCCCCACTGGTTATTTAGCAGGCTTCCTGCTTCTGATGTACTTAAAAAAACATTTTGTTATTACTGTGACGTTGTGCAGTCTATATGGTTTTATAAAAATATGGTAATGAGTGAATATCATGTAACTGGAATATGCTTCATGCAAAAGGTCTCTTGTAAGGTATCATTACAAAGCTTATAATCTACTGAGTGTGATCATCCTATTTGTATAAATGTACCACTCTTGTATCTGGGACTAGAAATATGAAATATAACTCTGAGGGCCTATTGTAATTATGCAAAGTGTGGGCCATTAATGGTGGTTTGGAATCTTAATGGCTCCCATCAACCAGGACAATTGACTGGGGCTCTGTTTGCAAGCAAACCTTCCTGTGAGTCAGGCTGGAAGGAATGAAGGCTTGGGGTCTTGTAGTGACATGTGATCATGTCACATGAACTGGAATCCATCTTTAACCAGGTGCTTTTCCAGTGAGGGAGGGTGGAAACCCAGAGAGAGACAAAGGATTCCTGCCTTATGCAAAAGATATATAAAGGGGTGGAACAGAACAAAGAGAGAGAGCCATCATGAAGAATCCCCTAGCTACCACCTGAGCAGGAACAAGAGCTGTACCAGGGGAAAGAATTGTGCTCAGGCCTGGAAAGTGTCCAGTCTGAGGAAAAAATGCACCAAAGCATCTCTGAGGGTGAGATTATCTGTATTCAGTTTGATTAGACATAGATTTGGGTGTTTTATTTTATTTTGCTTGGTGACTTACTTTGTTCTGTCTGTTACTACTTGGAACCACTTAAATCCTACTTTCTGTATTTAATAAAATCACTTTTTAACTTATTAATTAACTCAGAGTATGTATTAATACCTGGGGGAGCAAACAACTGTGCATATCTCTCTATCAGTGTTCCAGATGGCGAACAATTTGAGTTTACCCTGTGGAAGCTTTATCCAGGGTAAAACGGATTTATTTGGGTTTAGACCCCATTGGGAGTTGGGCATCTGAGTGCTAAAGACAACACACTTCTGTGAGCTGTTTTCAGGTAAACCTGCAGTTTTGGGGCAAGTAATTCAGACCCTGGGTCTTTGTTGGAGCAGACGGGAGTGTCTGGCTCAGCAAGACAGGGTGCTGGAGTCTTGAGCTGGCAGGGAAAACAGGAGCAGAGGTAGTCTTGGCACATCAGGTGGTAGCTCCCAGGGGGTTTCTGTGATCCAACCCGTCACAATTACCTTTTGAGTTTTTGGCTAGCTGTTCTTCAAACTCCTTTTTGGCTTTTCTTATTACATTTTTACACTTAATTTGGCAGTGTTTATGCTCCTTTCTATTTACCTCACTAGGATTTGACTTCCACATTTTAAAAGATGCCTATTTATCTCTCACTGCTTCTTTTACATGGTTGTTAAGCCACGGTGGCTCTTTTTTAGTTCTTTTACTGTGTTTTTTAATTTGGGTTATACATTTAAGTTGGGCCTCTATTATGGTGTCTTTGAAAAGTGTCCATGCAGCTTGCAGGGATTTCACTCTAGTCACTGTACCTTTTAATTTCTGTTTAATTAACCTCATTTTTGCATAGTTCCCCTTTCTTAAATTAAATGCCACAGTGTTGGGCTGCTGAGGTGTTCTTCCCACCACAGAAATGTTAAATGTTATTATATTATGGTCGCTATTTCCAAGCGGTCCTGTTATAGTTACTTCTTGGACCAGATCCTGCGCTCCACTCAGGACTAAATCCAGAATTGCTTCTCCCTTTGTGGGAGAGGCAATTAGGGCACTGCCCACTGCAGATCATAAAAAAAGTAGTCTTCCTTTGATCCATGGGTGTTAGAGGGTGCTGCTGACTTATGAAAGAGTTCCTTCCAGAATGCACAATGTATAAATACCTCCACCTCCCCCACCTTGTCTGAGCACTTTCTGTTCCTCCTTTGGCTGGGTCATTTCTAGGCTGGTTAGCTGGCTACTTCTGTTTATTTTATTTTATTTTATTTTATTATTTATATATGCATGCATGGCTTAGCTGCTTAGGCCGGGGGAGGGTTGCGTAAATGTTTTCCACCTTGGGCAGCAAAACACTTTGGGCCATTCCAGCCCTTTGGCTTGGCTCTGCTCAGGTAGGTCCTTCCTCTTGTCCCAGTCCCCTTTTTTCCTGCCTCCTGGACAAAGATCCACCGCATTTAGTAGCAGTGAGCATATTACATGCTTTTGTTGCTCATTGGGATAGGAAAAAGTTATACCATTAGTAAATATGGGAAACAAAGCTTTATGTTTCTGTGTTAGCTTATGCATTAGTGTAATTAATTAATAACTTGATAGTTATTTAAAATTTACTTTTTTCCCTTTCCTATTTTGTTAGAATAATTTTATAGACGCAGTGTCTCCTTTATGCTACAAAAAACTGTGTAGTGCTAAGAGGAAGAACAACAGGGAAAAATATGAGTAATCAGAGGAAAAAATATGGAAAAATACTTGTACTCTTAATTGTATGTAGTAGCTGAGGATGTAAATATTTAAAAACATCAGTATTCAAAATAGCAAATTACATTATAGTGAAATTCTAAAGTTCTGTTTGGTAAATGCTAGTAGTCCGACAACTTAAAAGCTACATGGTGTACTGTTGTTTTAAATTGTTCACAGATTGGCAGGGTTTAGCATTTGAAATTATTCCATAGTCCTTCCATGTGGAAATCTCTTAATTGGCTGTGAAAAACTTCCTCTTCAGCAAACAATACTTAACCTAAAAGGAAATATCACTGTGAGGGAAGTATGAAAGCATAGCTTTGGTCAATGACAATTAAGCCTAAAACACCTCATGCATTTTTCTTGCATTGTATTATCCCTTGCAGTTTATCAGATCAATAGCAATGTCATCTTTAAGAGTAATTGCTGATCATATTAATAGATAAATGGTCTGGCCCCAGCAGTTTTCTCTTTTTTTTTTTTCAAACTAAAAAGTTGAATTAGTAATGTCGCTGACTCACAAAAAGGGAGTGTTATTGTAGCCATGTTGGTCCCAGGATATTAGAGAGACAAGGTGGGTGAAGTAATATCTTTTATTGGACCAACTCCTGTTGGTGAGAGAGACAAGCTTTGGAGCTACACAGAACTCTTCCTCAGGTCTGGGAAAGGTACTCCAAGTATCACAGCTAAAAACAAGATGGAACACATAGTTTAGCATATGTAGTTAGCACATAATCTAAGGGATCATTCACCTTCACCTTGAATGGTTCCTTGAATATGCGCTAACTACTTATGCTAAACTATCTGTTCCATCTTGTTTTTAGCTGTGTCACTAAATTCTTTCCCCAGACCTGAGGAAGAGCTCTGTGTAGCTCAGGGGTTCTCAAACTGGGGGTCGGGTCCCCTCAGGGGGTTGTGAGGTTATTACATGTGGGGTCACGATCCGTCAACCTTACCCCCCAAACCGCTTTGCCTCCAGCATTTATAATGGTGTTAAATATATTTAGAAGAGTTTTCAATTTATAAATGGGGGTTGAACTCAGAGACTTGCTGTGTGAAAGGGATCACAAGTAAAAAAAGTTTGAGAGCCCCAAAGCTTGTCTTTATCACCAGTAGAAGCTGGTCCAATAAAAGATATTACCTTACCCATCTTGTCTCACGAAAAGGGAGACATTATTCTGTCTTGTGTTTTCTGAAGTATAGGGGAATAAAGCTTAAACAAAACTGGCAGTGATCCAGAAAGAGAAGAAGGGGAGAGGTATTGGGATAGTTGGATATTTTCCTCCTCTTTGCTTACCTCCATAAATTGGAATGAGTCAAAATTGGGTCACTGATATTTCATAGGATGTCATAAGAAAGGAACAAGAGAGAGACTATAGCAAAGAGGAATAGTGAGAAGGATGTAATTGAAAAGAAATTGTTTTAAGAGGTCTTGAGTTCAAAAAAGAAAGTCAGGGAGTTACAAATAACATGGGCTGGGCAATCAAAGGTAATGGCAGTGATCTCTTTGGGAGCACTTTACAAGATTTCAGGTTCCAGCCACTAACTTTTGCAGAGAGATTTTTCCACACCTATCCCTCTCTTGAAACTAGGTTAATGGGTGTCCCCTTTGAAGCAACAGAAGCTTTATTTTCCCTGGGTGATCAATGGATAATGTCAAGTCCATTATCTGGCTATACCGGAAAAAGGACAGGAGACATTGGATATGGTTTAATTAGGCAGCAATTTTATTATTAGATGTCTGGGAGTATCCGGCAGACACAAGTGTACAGTGCAAATATCTCTGTGATTATTTCAATATCTACCTGGGGCTTCTGTCAGCCCCCCCCCCCCCTTTTCCATTCTTGTCCCCAGCCAACTCGCTGCTGTGACTTTACCATCCCCACCCCCCTTGAATGAGGGTTAAGGTGGGTTATAAGGTAGTGATGAGTAGGCTCCCTGCTGTACCAGCCATAGGCACCCCAAACACCCCCGGTTCCACTCCTTTAACAAATACTTCCTTTAAATCCTTTACCAAACCATGTATATGATCACTATATCCCCTCCCTATGGACTACCTGCACTGGACATCCACCACAAAGAGGCTCCAGCAATTAGCTTAGCTTCTTCCCGCCCCACCCTCACATACCCAGCTGGGTTCTCAGACATCTCCTAATACCCCCTTTAATATCAACCAAAAATGTGTCTGTGCCCAAGTTTAACAGGTGAACCCCATCCTCTCTGAATACTAATGGTGCCATATGCTATATCAGGATGTGAAGTTACCCGACCCCTCTGTGATCCCTATGAATTTGATCACCTCCCTGTTCATATACCTCATAGTCTTGTGAACCTGGGCACGGGAGGTGCTTCATTGCTCTCTGCCACACCCTGAATTGCAGCGTGTCCAACCATAACATTTTTTCTCCTGGAAAAAAATTCAGGATTTGCTAAGTCCCTCTTAGCAGTAAGCATTAAAGCTACCCCTTTACACCTTCTCAATTTATTTTCCCCAAAGCGCACCACAATTATATCTCAGAATGGTAGCCCTGTTAGTCTGTATCAGCAAAAACAACTAGGAGTACTTGTGGCACCTTAGAGACTAACAAATTTATTTGGGCATAAGCTTTCGTGGGCTAAAACCCACTTCATGCATCTGATGAAGTGGGTTTTAGCCCATGAAAGTTTATGCCCAAATAAATTTTTTAGTCTCTAAGGTGCCACAAGTACTCCTCGTTGTTTCACAATTATATCTGGTGCCCACTGTCAGACCCCCAGAGTGTACACAATTGGCATCAGCTGGTCCCATATCATGTCCCTCCTTCTGTGCCAGCTCCTTCATCACTGAGCATCAGCTGTGAACCTTCAGACAACCTAGACGCCGTCTATGTGACCAGTAAACAATGCTGTGCCCACATATCCATACCACTGTCTATGTGGCCCGTCCTCCCACATCTGCAATGAAAATATAATGTAAAATTAACAATGACTCCCTATCTGGGGTCTCACATACATTCTGTATGCTTCAAAATGCCAACACCCAATTGCCTGAAGAGCCCTAGTCCCCATACCGAGCTAGTCCGCTGCAGTTGCCGCCTGGTCTGGGGGGAAAAGGGCAAGCCTGGTGGGAGAAGCCCCCTTATCCATTCCCTTCTCTTCTGGCCCCTGGGGGATGAGTCAGTGTCACCACACTGATCTGCTCTGCTTCTGCAGCAGAGTTTGTGTGTGTCTATCTCCCTTTAAAGTGGTATATCCCTTCCCTCAGCAAGCCAGACAATGACCCACCCCCAACTTAAGGTGCAGTGCCATCATACCCCTGGACCACCTGTTTGCCAGTTTAGGACAACAGGAGTGATGATGAATTACAAAACTTAATTAAATTAGGCCCCAATTCAACAAAGCAAATAAGCACATGCTCAAGTCCAACCCTGTTCAGCAGAGCACTTAAGCACATGCTTAATTCTAAGCATGTATTTAAATCTCATTGACTCGAATGAGACTTCAGCAAAACTTTTAAAGCACATGCTTAACTGGAGTGTTACAGCTGTAAGGTTATTACTTCCTTGCATTTTATAATGGTAGGTGAACATACTGTAAATAATATGCTATCAAAAGGAGAATGAGAAGAGTAGTAGCTTTAGTTGCTCTGGTCAATATTTCTTTTCTCCAGGATAAAAGCATTGCATCTTCCCATCTCTCTGGCAGCATAATAGTTAATAATTTTAATATTACATTTTGTACAGAACTGTTCACATTTTATAAACAAACAGCAACAAGTCTGTCTGTTGGCAGCATATGTTGTTGAGCTAATCTTTTATGGGATGTTTTTCAAGCATATGTTAGCCAACAAGTTAGAGAGTTGAAGCACTGGATAATATTTCTTTTTCAAAATGTGTGCTACTTTTGGAATTTTTTTTTAAAGAATTTACCAGCTTTTCTGCTTGTTTTTATATTTAACTTTCACATGCTATAATCTGTCTCAAGTGATTCATTGAGCATGTAACGTGAATGTTATTAACTTCTTACCAGATTATTTGAGACACTGGGATGTGATACGTGGCACATGGAGTTCAAGCCAACTTTTCATTTACTGCAGAGCTTTTCCATATGTTTCCTGTTAGCAGCTTCATTTTCAGACCTCAAGTCTCCCCAGAAAGGAACAAAACAAAAAAAAAAAGAAAAAGATTTTTTTTAAGCCTTTTTGAACAAAACAAATGTCGAAAAATGGTATGTGCTATTATGTTTTCATTCATTTCAAGTAATCATTACTTTTATTGTCATACATTTTTTTAAAGTTATAACAAGGGAAGCACTGTTATACATAACTGTATGTAAAAATTGTCACACACCTATGTCTTTTCCTAATTGTGATGTGGTTTATATTTGTATCTCTCTCTAATACTACATTGTATTTTAATTTAAAATAAAATGGTCATTCTTCAGTCTTCAGAGTGGTAGTCGTGTTAGTCTGTATCAGCAAAAACAACGAGGAGTCCTTGTGGCACCTTAGAGACTAAAATTTATTTGAGCATAAGCTTTCGTGGGCAAAAACTCACTCCCTAAGGCTAGGTCTACATTACCCGCCCGAATCGGCGCTCTTACTCCACCAGCGGAGGTGGGAGTAAGCGCCGTCGACAGAAAGACGTCCTCACAGCGGGGTAAGTCGGCTGCGATACGTCGAATTCAGCTATGCTATTCACGTAGCTGAATTTGCGTATCTTAAATCGACTCCTCCCTGTAGTGTAGATGTACCCTCAGATGCAACAATGAAAAATACAGAAAGCAGGTATATATATTACAGCACATGAAAATATGGGAATTGCCTTACCAAGTGGGGGATTAGTGCTAAAGAGGCTAATTCAATTAAGGTGGAAATGGCCTATTCTCAACAGTTGACAAGAAGGGGTGAATATCAAAGGAGGAAAATTACTTTTGTAGTGCTAACGAGTCCAATGTTTGTAGTGCTAACGAGTCCAATGCAATCAAGGTGGATGTCGCCCATTTCCAACAGTTGACAAGAAGGTGTGAGTATCAGCAGAGGGGAAAATTACTTTTTGTAGTGACCCATCCACTCCTAGTTTTTATTCAGGCCTAATTTGATGGTGTCCAGTTTGCATATTAATTCCAGTTCTGCAGTTTCTCACTGGAGTCTGTTTTTGAGGTTTTTTTGTTGAATTGCGACTTTTAAGTCTGTTATTGAGTGTCCAGGGAGATTGAAGTGTTCTCCTACTGGTTTTTGAATGTGACAGTTATTGATGTCTGATTTGTGTCCATTTATTCTTTTGCGTAGAGACTGTCTGTTTTGGCCAATGTATATGCAGAGGGGGATTGCTGCCTTATGATGGTATATATCACATTGGTAGATCTGCAGGTGAACGAGCCCCTGATGGTGTGGCTGATGTGGTTGGGTCCTATGATGGTGTCCCTTGAACAGATATGTGGACAGAGTTGGCAATGGGGTTTGTTGCAGGGATTGGTTCCTGGTTTAGTGTTTTTGTTGTATGGTGTGTAATTGCTGGTGAGTATTTGCTTCAGGTTGGGGGGCTGTCTGTAAGCGAGGACTGGCCTGTCTCCCAAGGTCTGTGAGAGTGAGGGATCGTCCTTCAGGATAGTTTGTAGATCCTTGATGATGTGCTGGAGAGGTTTTCGTTGGGGGCTGTAGGTGACGACTAGTGGCGTTCTATTACTTTCTTTGTTGGGCCTGGCCTGTAGTAGGTGACTTCTGGGTACCCTTCTGGCTCAGTCAATCTGTTTCTTCACTTCAGCAGGTGGATATTGTAGTTTTAAGAACGCTTGATAGAGATCTTGTAGGTGTTCGTCTCTGTCTGAGAGATTGGAGCAAATGCGGTTGTATCTTAGAGGTTGGTTGTAGACAATGGATCGTGGGATGTGGTCTGGATGAAAGCTGGAGGCGTGTAGGTAAGTATAGTGGTCAGTAGGTTTCCGGCATAGGGTGGTGTTTATGTGACCATTGCTTATTTGCAATGTAGTGTCCAGGAAGTAGATCTCTTGTGTGGACTGGTCCAGGCTGAGGTTAATGGTCGGGTGGAAATTGTTGAAATCCAATGGGTCCAGATGATGATGATGTCATCGATGTAGTGCAAATAGAGTAGGGGCGCTAGGGGATGAGAACTGAGGAAGCATTGTTCTAAGTCAGCCATAAAAATGTTGGCATACTGTGGGGCCATGCGAGTACCCATAGCAGTCCCACTGACTTGAAGGTATGAATTGTCCCCAAATCTCAAATAGTTGTGAGTGAGTACAAAGTTCAACCACCAGGTTTGCCGTCACATTATTGGGGATACTGTTCCTGATGGCTTGTAGTCCATCTGTGTGTGGAATGTTGGTGTAGAGAGCTTCTATATCCATAGTAGCTAGGATGGTGTTTTCTGGAAGATCACCAATGGATTGTAGTTTCCTCAGGAAGTCAGTGCTGTCTCGAAGATAGTTGGGAGTGCTGGTAGCGTAGGACCTGAGGAGAGAGTCCACATAGCCAGACAATCCTGCTGTTAGTGTGCCAATGCCTGAGATGATGGGGCGTCCAGGATTCCCAGGTTTATGGATCTTGAGTAGCAGATAGAATACCTCTGGTCGGGTTTCTAGGGGTGGGTCTGTGTAGCTTTGTTTCTGTGCTTCTTCAGGGAGTTGCTTGAGCAGATGGTGTAGTTTCTTTTGGTAACCCTCAGTGGGATCAGAGGGTAATGGCATGTAGAATGTGGTGTCAGAGAGTTGCCTAGCAGCCTCTCATTCATATTCCGACGTATTCATGATGACTACAGCACCTCCTTTGTCAGCCTTTTTGATTATAATGCCGGAGTTGTTTCTGAGGCTGTGGATGGCATTGCATTCTGCATGGCTGAGGTTATGGGGCAAGTGATGTTGCTTTTCCACAATTTCAGCCCATGTACGTCGGCGGAAGCACTCTATGTAGAAGTCCAGTCTGTTGTTTTGACCTTCAGGAGGAGTCCACCTTAATTGAATTAGCCTCGTTAGCACTGACCCTACCACTTGATAAGGCAACTCCCATCTTTTCATGTGCTGTAATATATATACCTGCTTTCTGTATTTTTCACTCCATGCATCTGATGAAGTGGGTGTTAGCCCACGAAAGCTTATGCCCAAATAAATTTGTTAGTCTCTAAGGTGCCACAAAGACTCCTCGTTGTTTTTGCTGATTCTTCAGTCTCTAGAACAGTGAGCAAGGCTGAAAAAATCTAAAAGAAAGACATTGTAAATATTTCAATGAGAAATTCCCTCAACTCTTCAGTTAAAACTTTTGATCAGAATTCATGCTTCTGTTACAAAAAGGGGGGTTTCTTCCTAATTATTTTTGAAAGGACAAACTATAAGGATAACATTTGTGTAAACCATAGACAAGTTGAAAAGTGTTTAGAAACTTTGGAAAGGAAGAAAGAAGATTAGGAAAAATAAGGACAAATGGTCATGGCTCAAAACCTGTAAGTGAATACTGGATGTCGAGACGCCCACTGTTCAGTTTTAGTTTTCTGGCCCACCTTCCCTTAGACATTTAAAATAGCTTTTACTGATGCCAATGAGCCAATAGTACCCATAGCTTCTGTTAATAAAATTAAGTAAGCCACTTGGATATTGCCTCCAATCACGTAAAATATAGGAGGGAAGGAGTCCAGCTCTCTTGCATAGTTTTTATAGTTTAAATTTAGAACAGTTGCAAAATTATTTAGTACAATATTAGGTATGCCTTTTAAGACTGAAGTGGAAGAGCTATTTAATAATTTAGTATACCAGAAGACATCACTGTTACCTGAGATTTTAATGAAATATGAAATATTCACAGATTCCTAGATTGTAGTAGGGTCAAAAAATCCACTTGAATCATCAAATCTGACCTAGGTCAGACTAGATGCAAGACTATTGCTAGATAATTGCTGGTATTGTTCACACTGAATAACATTTGTGACTAGTATTTAACTACTTGAATATCAAATACTGTTTTATTTAATTTAATCACTGTGTGTATGTGTGGATGGGAGAAGTTTCTTCTTAGGATCTATGTGGCAGATCTGAACTTTTTTTTTTAACCAAACATGTTTGTGAAGATAAGGGAGAATGAGTATAGACAAAATAGTAGTAGTTTACAGAAGTATTTTCCAAACATCCAAAAACTGAACAGCCTTTATGAAACCAATCGCACCCATCCTTATGAACTGTTAGAAGTCTGAACATCTTAATTATAGGTCTTCCAGTCCCCTGGGTAGTCCTTGGCGTCCGCCACACTTTGGGAAATGTTGGTATATATCTTAATAATATGGTACCTCCTCTACTTTTTGAGGCTATGTGTATACTTACGGTTGCATGTAAAGTACATATACTATATACTGCATGCCCCTCTGGCATGGATATAAATAGCATTGTAGACAATGAGGCACTGTGTAGGCAAGTAAAGACACACTGAAATCTTAGCGTGTGTACCCTACATGGCTCTTGACACTCCCAAGCAGTGCCTCCCATGTTTATGCTGCTGTTTGTAGCAATTTAGTGTCCTGCTGCTGGAGCTTTTCTCTGCTGCAGGGAAAGGCTCTGGCAAGGGGAAGACAGTGGGGAAAAAGCTCTGGCAACTCCCCATTGCTGTAGCCTTTCTCCTCCACAGGGAGCTGCCAGAGCCTTTTTCCACTTCAGGGAAAGTGTCTGGTGTGGGGAGCATAGGGAAAAGGTTCCAGCTAGCGCAATGTGGACACAACCAGCTTTTCACTGCAGCATGTAGCTACATATATTCTACACACCATTGCCAGTGTAGACAAGTCCTTACATGCTTTCATTAGCAGTTAAATAGTTCTGTTGATATCTAAAGTATCATCTTTGGCACATGAGTTAGCTCCCATTTAAATAAATTAATGCTGCTGTTTCTGACTCTCTACAAACTCAGGCAGACATCTCTGTGTTGGTTACACTTCATACTTTGAAGGTTTTTTTCACAACTAGAATAATTAGACAGTTTTTTTTAAATTGAAAGCTGAGACTGAAGAGCAAATGAGAGAGTTGTCCGTGCCCCAGTTCCACCCTGCTAGTCATCATCCCCTTTCTCTCATGCTTTAGGAGGCAGTGGCTTACAAAGTGCAAAAGTATTTTCAAATTATCAACAAAACCATCTCTGATGGATAGGGCTCTGCCATGTAAATTTGTGAATACTTTAAGTTGGTCTGACAATTGGAATGATGATTACTGAGTGACTATATTGATTAATCTCAATAGGAGACTGTCTGAAATATAGGCAGGAAGGAGAAGAATGGCCCCAGATAACCACCTATCAGCAAACACTTAAGAGTGGTTAAGGGACAATGTCAAAACTGTTAGCTTTGATTATCCTATCCTTGGTCCCCAGCCAGCCTACAAAACTAGTTTGATCAGGAATGGCTAGGACCCATATACAGAAGGTCAAAAGATCTCTGACAAGATAAAAAGGGACCCTCTCAAGAGAGGGGTGGCAAGTGTTTGGGGGGGGGGGACCAGACTGAGGTAGGACCTCTCTGGGAGGGGGGGGGGTCCTGTGAAGAAGTTAGGCATGCACAGTTTACTATCGGGAGATGGTAAATCTTTAGTTAAGATGGACATGTTTGTCATATAGGCAGTTATTTTAAAATCTATTTTTTTCTAAGACCTCTGTTCTTACTACAAAATCAATAATGCTTTTGTTTTAAGATGGATGTTTTGTCACTATACACCACTGGTCACAGACTCCTGGAGGGAAGAAACCAGGTGTTCAAATCAGTTGAACCTGCTAACTTAATAATGATGGATACACCACAGGTTGCTCTAGCCCATCTCCTTTTCTAAGAGTGGGAGAATTGTGAAATTCTGCCCCAAGATAGGTAAAAGTCATGAGGCTTAACACCTGAGAAAGTGTGCTGTCCCCACAAAGGGGACAGAATTGCAGCTCTCCCTGTACAAACCCGACTGAGAGATAACATGTAGAACCGAGAATATTATTTTTACTTTCGTTGTAATCAGTGGCTAATTGGCTTCATTATCCTTATGTGGCATAGAGCACTGTGTTTCAAAAACCATGCAGTATTATCAGCTAAATCGTGCTTTTTTAACTTATTTCTTTAGCTATAGAACTCCTGTTGCCAAAAAAGTGCTCAGGCACTGTATGTAAAATAATATAATTTTAAAACCTGTTATTTTTCCATAATGGACTGTTCCTTTAATCCTGAAGTCAGGTACTTACGAGGAACAAAGGGAGTGGCATGGCTGAAGTTGGTCTTAATTCTGAATGGTCTTGATTTTATTTTTTTAATCATAAATTAGTTTTAGTCATAGGAGTTTGGGTTTCAAAACGTATAGATTTACTTTGTGTTGGTTCTTCCTTTTAAGATAGATTTGAAATCCTTGTCACTGCATATAACACATGTGATTTATACAATTGACTGTACAGTATTTCTCTGGTTGTGTAGGTTAGAATCAAGACTTTAAGTATTTTGAAATAGATATTTAAAAATGTGTATTGTTTTATTAGAAATGTGTAGTTACTTGATTAATAATAACACCTAGCTCTTCTATAGCATTTTACATCAATAGAACACAAAGCTCTTTACAAAGGAGGCTGATCAGTATCTGTATCCCCATTTTACTGATGGGGAAACTGAGACACAGAGGCCAAATGACTTCTCAAGGTTACCCGGCAGGCTAATGGTAGAACTGGGAATAGAATCTAGGTCTCCTAAATCCTGGTCCAGTACTCTATAATGACTACGCTAAACTGTCAAATGAACTTAAAGCCTTTAAGTGATGTATACTGTTTTGACTGCTACAATACAGTTGATTATAGGTTTTTTTACTGCATTAACTTATTTTTCTCAGGGCAGGTCTACACTACCCGCCTGAATCGGCGGATAGAAATCAATCTCTCAGGGATCGAATTATCGTGTCTCGTCGGGACGCGACAATCGATCCCTGAATCGACGCTTGTACTCCATCAGCGGAGGTAGGAGTAAGCGCCGTCGATGGGGGAGCCGTGGAGGTCAATTTGCCGCTGTCCTCACAGTGGGGTAAGTCGGCTCCGATACGTCGAATTCAGCCAAGCTATTCGCATAGCTGAATTTGCATATCTTAAATTGACCTCTTCTCTTCCCCCCCCCCCCAGTGAGGACGAAGCCTCATTCTCTACAGAAATACTGCTTTGCTTGATATACTGGGATTAGGCTGCCATCTTCTGATGGAATTTTGGTAACTGTTGTGCTGTAAGGAATTGTTAAATTCAAAGAAAAAAGAGCAAAGAAAAAGATCTATAGTCCTTTTACAAGGCTGTTTTAGGAACACAGTTCTTTGTAGAAAATGTTTGCTACAAGATAAATTTTTATGGAGTTTGGTGAATACGGGACTGAGGATAACTGATTGTCAGAAATATATTTAAATAAAAGTGTGGGTGGGGGAGAGATTCCTGTGTTTAAACAGATGTCCTGCTGGCAGGGTCCAATAAAGCATCAATAAAGATAAAAAGGATTTGCATCAGGCATGCTTCGGCTTTTTCACATGTGCTTACAGCTGTGGACCAAACAAAGGCTGGGAATGCAGTTTCCTCCCCACTTTTCTGTATTTTTCTGCTTTGCTCTAGATGGAATTAGTCAGGAATTGGTTAGTTTCAAACATTGCTGGTTTTGTAAGTTGGGTCCTGAGTAGTTCATGGGTTAGTGTATAGTAAGCCGCTAATTAGAAGTGTGATACATAAAGGCAATTTATCCCCTTGGCCCTCCAGGAATTAATACTGGAGGTTTGCAGGTGTTTGGCACTACTGAGTTTTGGGTTTGAGATTTTTCTTATGTGTGCAGAGATAAACTGATTATCATATGTAGGTTTGTAACAGAGTGGGATAAGTCTGGGTGTAATTGTGAACTCAATTTTTTTTATTGTAACCTTCATAGTGTATTGTGACCGCCATTTGGTATCAGGTGCTGAACATGCACTTAAACTTATCCAAGGTTATTATGGTGTATTTCAATCAGCTACCATGCCCAGGAAAGGGGTTTGACATCTTGTTGAAGTAGGGCTGGGCATTTGACATATTCAAAAATAATTGCTCAATTGGCTGTCGCATATTGGTTAAATATTTTAAAATGTCAAAATGGTTGAATATTTTATAGCAGTAATTTATTAGAAGAGTAACAATAGTAACAACAAAGAGTAAGACTTCATGGTCTTCAATAGGCTTTGCCTTATAGAGACTTATGCCTAATTACAAAAAACAGGTTACTTAACTGAGTTATGTTAACTCAGAAATACTTGAAACTTTCTACTAACACTAGGAAACAGAAATTCTGATACTAGTTCATTCAGACCTTTGTTCCATCTAGTCGAGGTACTTAAGAAAAAGTTGCAGACAAACTTGGATAAAACAGATGTGGGGTAATCTGCCCTCTACATTATGTTTCCTCCTAACCCCAATAGTTACTTTAGTATAAAATAGAAGATTGGTTTACTCCCTGAAGTTTGAAGTTTAATATTGCTTCCACATTTTTTGAACATTAACTTTTACAATTATGGATATTCCTGTAATCCATGTAAATGTCCATTTTCTTATTAAACTTTCTTGCTAAACTTTGGGCCTTGCGGCATCCTCTATTAATGATTTCCACATATTAATTACGCCTTATGAGAAACAAGTATTTCCTTCTGTGGGTTTTGAATTTGCCACCTTTTAATTTCTTTGAATGTCCCCTTGTTCTTGTGCTGTGAAACAGGGAGAAAAGAAGCACCTCATCTACCTTCTCTGTACCATTCATTATTATTTGTGGGGCAGATAGCAACACCTATTATTAAGGCTGCCTAACACATCTCATTATAGGACCCTGGTTTAAGTTGCTTCTAACATTGCAAAATTTTAACCGCTTGGGCTAAAATATCCCATGCTGATTGATTGATTGATTGATTGATTTTCAGCTAAAACATTCTGCTGTTTCAGGGAACGACGATAGGGAAAAATTCATTGTTTGCCCATGTTAGAGTGACCTTTTATTTGAAAAGCTATAGTGGGCTTGAAATTTGGTGGGTGGGCACCCTTTTAGTCAGGGATGTACTCTCTGCCATCCCCGTGAAAATCTACTCTGGTTTTCCCAAGTGGTAAGCCTTTGAAAAATCAGAATTAGTGTATGCTCAGCAGAGACTTCTTAGAGTTTAACTAAAATCTCTGAAGATTTTGTCTGCACTGGACATGCTCCAGCCCAGGGCTGAGCAGAGCTTGCCCTGTATTTGCAGCTCTGGATTGTTGTGGGATGTTCAAGGGCTGGGTCTGGGAACCGGAACTGAAAGTAGGGAAACACTCTCTTCTGTGATATAAATACCTCTTCTGCTGGACCCAGGGAGCATGGAGGAGGTAGCTGCCTGATTCATATCCAGAGGGTACAAGGGACAGGGGAAGTAGATTGGATTAAAGAGCCTGGGACTGGAAGCTGGTGTGGGGGACGGAAAATGGGAGTTGGCATGTTGGGGAGACGGGCTGTGATCTGAGGAGGTTAATGAGGGCCTATGAGCTGAGGGTGCAGTGAAACTGAGTTTTGATGAGCTGGGGGTTGGAAACTGGGGCTGCCTCGGCAAAGTGACAGGAATTTGGAGCAAGGGGGAATGGAGTTGGGGAGGAGCAGAGACAGATCTGATGAAAAACCAGAGTGAAGGTGAGAACTGAGATTTGCTGGGTAAGAAGACTGGGATGAGGATCCAGAGGTAAGGAAGAGAGAGAACTCTAACAGGCAGGTTGGAGTGGATTGGTCAGAAGAGGTCAAGCATGTGGGGAGAATGGAATTAGGCAGAAGAGTTTATGCCAGGGATCTCAAACTCAAATCACTATGAGGGCCACATGAGAACTAGTACATTGGCCCAAGGGCCGCTTCACTGAAACCTTTTCATACAACAATACAAAATCATAGTCAAAAATGAAAAAAATGAAGAGTAATATAGTATGTTATTAAAAGTCATTATTAACTTTTTTAAAACCATAATGTGAAAAGTCAGTGCTAATTTTGACAGTCTTTTCATTTTTGGCCCGTTAGCTGGCAGCGTTTTGCAACAACCAGTCTTAAGGGCTGTGAAGAAAGGTTAGAAGCCCTGGTAAAATCCCTGCATCGTTTGCATTCCTTCCGAATCTTTCCCTCACCACTGTGCTTGGATTAAGATTTCAGCTAGGCAGTGACAATGAATATGAGATGCAATTTGCAGTCCTGCTAGGATTGTGCTGTAGGTGAATGTTCAGCCACTTCAGCTTTTCTCTTCCCCCCGTTGCATCCCCAGGATGCTCTAATCTAAGTACTCCCTATTTCTCTAATCTAAGTACTCTCTATTGCTCTACTTTGGAGCTACTATCGCTCTTGCAGTACATTTGCTAAAGGAATCTTAGACACTGATCCAGAAAAAGAGGAAGCATTCCCCAAGAGGGCCTGGTCCTTCACATGAAAATTACCCCAAGCAGGGTTTTTCCACTAGCAGCAGAACCACCAAGGAGAAGGGGAGAGTCCCCCTGGAGGCGGGGGTATACCAGCAACCGTCTATGCAGAATGGCAAAGATAGATAGGCGGGGGAGCAGCTCGAATCTCTTTCATGGAAACCTGCAAATCTCTGGGCTGGATTTACCTTTGACTGTCCTGCAGGAAGCACATTGGTTAAGTGTTGCAGTAGGGTTAAGAGAGGTAGAGAACTCTCACAGCCTGTTTCTTCATGTGGATTGAGGTAGGGAAACTCCTGCCCTGTTTTTCTGGGACAATCTGAAATGGCCTCTAGGGACTGTTCTAGGGTGGAGAATAACTGGATTTTGGAGGCCATCTGGAACTTTGACTCTGCTTACAGCCTAGAGAAGAAAGTAACCTGAACTGGACTTTTGACCCATCTGGAATGGACTGTGTGCTCAACCCTGGTTAAAGCTGCTACGCAGCAGGTTGTACAGATGCCCTATTCCAACCCCTACCCCAAATCCCTGCCCCGGCCTCCTCCCCCAAGCATGCCATGTCCCCACTCCTTCCCCCTCCCTCCTGGAAAGTCCTAACCGCTGTTTGGCGGCGGGAAGCGCTGGGAGGTGGGTAGGGGAGCGGGAACACGGCATGCTCGGGAAAGGGGGGGAGGGAAACTTGGCTGCTGGTGGATGCAGAGCACCCACTAATTTTTCCCCATGGGTGCTCCAGCCCCAGAGCACCCACAGAGTTGGGGCCTATGGCGGGCCGCAGGAAATAACTCCGCAGGCTGCATGTTTAAGACCTCTGGTCTATGCCTACTAACCACACCCTCCCTCCATAACCTAGAATGGAACCCAAGATTCCTGAGTTTCACACTTCCTCTGCTGAAAGAAATTATCTGTGTAACTGACACAGAAAGTGTTTCATCCCACTGTAGTGCTGTCCCAAATAGAAGATGACAGCATAGTACTATCAGTTATTTAGGGAGCTCAGGTGGCAGCAGTCCATGAGAATGAACCATGTTGGTATCAATATGATGCCACATGATATAATTTGATTTTTTTAGTTTGCTTTTTTAACAATCTAGGAAATTGCATACAAAAGCTATGTTAAAAGAACATTATTAAAGTTGCAAAGTCAAGCTTTCAAGGTTAGGAAATGCTAGAATTAAAGTTGTCTGTGCAACCTTAATACAGTCCCTTTATGAGTATGCATTATGATACAGTTTTTAATTACCTAATCACCCATTATTTTTTTAAATTTAAGTCTTTTGTTATGTGCCTGATGCAGTTGGTGAAATTTTGCTGCCTATGTTTTGCAGGTCAGACTAGATTGATCATAATGGTCCTGTCTGGCTTTAAAATCTATTAATTTAACTCACCTATATTTCTGTATTTGTTTGATTCTATTTAGAACAGTATTCTAATAAGCAGCTGTTTAAATGGTTTTCTATCTACTTTATTTAATCTATTTTAGTATTTTTATAACCTGTAGTGGTATTTAAGTGCTTTAAATGATGCCACGTTAGTGACAGCAGCAAATGTCTTAAGCACCATCACCTTGTGGTAGTTGGAAAGAGAATAATATACATCAGAAATCAATCCCACCTAAACTCTTACCTACTTGTAATCTTTCACACTTGTATCTTAAATAGTCTTCATTCCTGTAGTCCTTTATATGAAGTAGCCTTAGTCATGTTCATGTAGGGAGCGTTAATGAAATCACTAAAACTTTGGTGGCCTCTAATAGGAGAGAGCTACGAGGAGGGAAGGAGAAGGCCTGCTTTCTCCTCCTGCTTCTGCCACTCTGCCCCCACTCCAGTTCCTTATTCCTGCCCTTATGCCTACCAACACTGGCTCCTTCGAAGCATCTCTTAAAGGCGATGAGTTGGCTATTCCCTTACTCTTCGTAGCACTTGACTGGTTTGCCACTCACGGAAAACAGCATTTTTACTTGGAGTAGAGTGCTCAACAGTTGGGAGTGGTGTGGAAAGGCTAAGTGCTGAAACAGCACCCACAAACCCTTTGTCAGCACTACACCTCACAGCACCCACCAACATCACCACTCTCAACAGCAGCTGCCACTTATACTATCCCAAGCCCAACAGGGCCTACTCCCAGAAATTCCTACTCATTACTCCTCACTGAAAACTAGCCAGAGTTTCTTGTTTTGACCCATATTCCACAAACTTTTCTGATCACAAAAATTGTGCAGTACAATCAGAAAAGACTGTCGAGTTGAAGTCAAAACAAGAAATTGTGCTGAGTGGAGAATGTTTAGAAGACTTTATCGAAAGAGTTCTAGATAACAAAGTGAATAATCTTTTAGAATATCATCTCAGAGAAAAAAGTGAGAGGGAGAGAGCGGTTGAATTTCCTTGCACTATTGCTTGCATACCGTACCTTTCTTCATCAGTTTCCACTAGAACTTCAAATAAAGAAAACACGGGACTTGGTGCTTTAGTAAAAGAAAATATAGAATTAAATTATCTTCAATGTTTGCAGAACTGGAACAAAGAATAATACAAGGAAAGCCTAAAAAGAATTATAAGAGTATACTTTGAGATACCTACAGAAATTATACGTAACAATATTTATAATTGTGTACTGGGAGTATGTTGCAAAAATAATACTTAAAAAAATAATAAACTGAGTGGTAAGTGATGATGTATATGTTATCAGTATTCCACTAAGACAGGATAGACCAAAGCATGACAAAATAACTTGGTTTCAATCCAACATTTTTATTAAAAGACTTACATTTCAGGGTAATCTTTAAGTTCATTTAATTTATGATGAATATGAGTAACAAATATACACTAAATAGATATATAAAATATCCATTTTATACAGTACTGACAGTATTTCATAGTTTGCATGTTATCCAAGATAAGCAGTTATGTCAATTACATTTACATTATACACTACTTATATTCAGCAATGTTGGAGTACTTTTAGATTATTAATTACTATTGATGTGGTTTATGTAATGTCAAAAATGTAAAAGAAGTGTATTTAAAATAACATGATTACAGTTTATATATATAAAATGTTACTATTTTTGTGCTGCCCTACAGAGATTTTAATAACCGCTCCTAATAAGCTTGAAGCAGATGGTAAATTTTGAATGCTGCCTTTTAGTATTCAGAGAGCATACAATTATGTTGGTAGCAAAACACTGATGGACATTTTATGGTTAAGAGTTGCAAGAATAAATACTAAAAAGTTAAGTGTTTTAAAGGTCTTAATTCTAAGGTATCAAACCCAATTTCATTTAACTAAAAAGACTAAATATAATCTGGTTTAGTGACATTAGAAGAACTAGACCAACATCAAATTTGAAATACCATACCTTTTTAATTGCTCTTAGCCAATTTATTTTACCAGTGAAAAATCTGACATACTACATCTGATATTTTTTGTTTGCAAATTTTTATGCATTCTATATACACTTTTTAAAATAAAATATTTTCAGTACTGAAAAAAGTCGTCATAGAAAATTTTTGTTTTTTACTTAATGCTTTTCATTGCTTCTGTATTAGAAAAAAGCAAACTAAGTAGATTTAAGTAAACAATTTAAAATCTGTAATAGGAAACATCAAAGTACAGTTTCCAGTTCAGTTTCCAAGAGGCCTTCTTTCCTTGAAAATCAAGGTTTTTGCATAATTTACTCAAAAATGTAAGTTTAACATTATCAGATAAAACAAAGGACTGCTAAGGTATATTGTGATTCTAATTTACAATCTCTAAATTAGTGTAAATATTTTGTAAACTGGTTAAAGGGTGTAAAATTTCCCTTTTACAACAGATTTCAAGTATTGTAAAACCAGCAACATAACAAGTCTATTTAAAGATAGTTTTGGAATATGCAAACTTCTGTATCACTTTCAGTAATTCCCAAGCTGCACGCTATTTCTGCCTAAAATACAACGGAACGTTGCAGGTTGAACTTCCCAGTATTTCACAGGGTTGTTGAATAAGCTAATGCCACTGTATAATGTCTTCTTCGTGCTTCCTCCCGTTGGACAGAAATCATTTACTCCCACTTTTGCAATATTATTAGAGTGAAGGAAGACAACCTGTAGGAATAAGAAAGAGAAAAATACGTGATAACATCTAGTTGATAAAGTAGGGAAAAAGCATGCTGATGCAGTCACTGACAAAAAAAATATATAATTTGGATTTTCTGTAGAGCAGTTGGATGTAAGACCCTATAGTGTCAAGAGTTGAAAGTCAGGTGGTAATAGGTCACTAGAAAGGGGATTTTTCCATCGTTTTGCAAAATTGTCAGATTTAATTTATTATCCTGTTATCACAGTGCTTTGACTTTATGTATAACATACCCATATACCTTTTCCTTTAACATGTGCATTCATTAGTATGTGAATTGCATTAACTGTAAACAGCGTAGAGACCCAGGGTACGTCTACACTTACCTCCGGGTCCGGCGGCAGGCAATCGATGTTCTGGGATCAATTTATTGCGTCTGGTTTAGATGCGATAAATCGATCCCGGATCGATCCCGGAAGTGCTCGCCGTCGATGCCGGTACTCCAGCTCGGCGAGAGGAGTACGCGGCATCGACGGGGGAGCCTCCCTGCCGCGTCTGGACCCGCGGTAAGTTCGGACTAAGGTACTTCGAATTCAGCTACATTATTAACGTAGCTGAATTTGCGTACCTTAGTCCGAAGTGGGGGGTTAGTGGGGACCAGGCCTTAGGCCAGGTCTACACTAAAAAAAGTATAGCTATATCAGCAAACCCTCTTAATATAAACACAGCTTATACTGGCAAATAAGTGTTTTTGATGGAATAGTAATTCCAGTAAAACCATGTCTATGCTGATATAACTGGATCTACACTTGGGCTTTTGCCAGTATAGTAATGTCACAAAAAGCACCATCCCTCCATAGTTTCTAGTATAGACCTGGCCTTAGGCCTAAATCTGTTTCTCACACTACCAGTCAGAGTAGCTAGCCTGGTCCTGAAGAATTTCAGAGAAGTTAAAGGTAGCCTTGCCTCCGCAGGAGTGAAGTTATTTAAAACATACAACTTGAACCCAAAGGCGTTAAGTGAACTCTGTAGTGCTAGCATTCCCTAAACACATCTCCCCAAGCTCTGCGCTTTGTGCCAAGGTGTGCATCAGCCGAGTAGTTTACCCACATGTACCTCTCCGTCTAAACCTCCTAGGCAGTGGCAGTACTCTGGAAATTGTACTTGCATTGGGAAACTTCATATTCATGGAGGTGAGAGCATTTTGTTTTGACATTTCTGAAACAAAATGTTTGTTTTTTTCAGTTTGTAACATCTTTTTGTTTCAAATTCCCTTTGCTTTTTTAAATAAAAAACATAAAAATGTTAAAATGAAAATATTTCATTTTGAAATGTCAGTATAAAAGTTTTGTTTGACCCAAAATTATTTTTTCGACTTTTCAATTCACCAGAAATAACAAAGTTTTGGTTTTGGTTCAACTTGAAACTGTTTTTTTTCATAGTTTTTCAGAATTGCCAGAAAACCAAAAAATTTATTTGCATAGATCTGTATGAGCATGTCTATGTGGTGAGTTATTCTGGAATAACAATGAGGAGTCCCTTGTGGCACCTTAGGGTATGTCTTCACTACCGGCCAGATCGGCGGGAAGCGATCGATCCAGTGGGGATCAATTTATCGCATCTAGTCATCCACACAGGGAGTTAATCAGGAATAGCTATTCCACTTTAAATTCATACCTTGCCTTAATCTAAATGAACTTCTCTGTGTAGACAAACCCAAACTCATTTTATACCATGAAAGCTCAAATGTTTCAGATAGTCTTCATTACTTGAGCAACATATAGTGCATGAGCGAGGTTCATGAAATTTTCTACAGTGATTTGCTGCATTAAGAAACAACAAATTCAACTCAGCAATATAACTATAGTGTCATCTAACTTGCCACTTAGATGCCAGCATTTATAAGATGGCAAAATGGTTAATATACTGTGAAGATGTGCAGCTTCTCTTAATGTAACATATTTGGGCATATGGATTTGTTACATTTTCCTTAAAGAGTAACCTTTAATTCACAGTAGATAAAAATAAATTTATCTTAATAGAGCTAATATTGTATTAATTTCAGTAACATCTACCCTTTTATTAACATTTAAAAATGCATAGCTTGTATATACGTTAGAGAGCATAATCTTAAGCAACATGTTCTAAAATAGTATTCATAATTGTATTATAACCATGATTTAATAAAACAGGAAATATACATCAGTATTCATGAACAAAAAAATCAGGGTAGATAAAAATTGATTTAATTTAAAAAACAGATTTTTTATTTGAATTTAAATTAATTTTTCTTTAAAAACTCTTTAAAATTAAAATTTATATTATGACAGTCTATATACATGCTTGCTACCAAAGTGTTACAGAAAGTCAAATGACTGAATTGGGGAAAGTCACTGGCTAAGCACCTAGAACCAGAGTTTAAGTGTTGTCAGCTTTTGAGTGCTGTGTAGCCTCTTTTGCAGATGAAAAGAGAATATTTTCTTCATTTCAGTTTATTCAACTAGTTCATTTCAGCAACTAGTTCATTCAAAGTTAAGAAACTGATTTGGAACTGAAAATGCAGGAAAGCTTATTTTCCTCTTCCAATCTAAGAATAAAAACTAGATGTGAGCAGATGAGATCTATTGGTTGCAAAATCTTGAAGGATATGGTAACCAGAAACAATTAGTTCAATTCACTATTTACAGATAACACTTCCTTTGTTTAATAAATTAGCTATTTTTAAATGCAAAATATATTTGGATAAATTTCTTGTATATATTAAGCACATTTAAAGTAGTTAAATATAAATAATAATTTTTAAAAATGATGTTTTTGTGCATTTTCAGTTCAATTCCAATTTCCATAGAAGTGGAGCTTGATACAAATTGCAAAGAAAATGAATCATCTAGTAAATAAGAAATGCTTTATTTCCAATTTTCTCACATAGCAAAAAGTAAAAATTAATAATCTGAGTAACAATTTAAGCAATATAATTGGTGACATAAATGTGTAGAGACATAGTATAGTCTCCTGGTTAGCAAAAAGAAGTACCAAATTTAGTGTGAAGGCTATATTTGGTTTCAAATCAACATATTTTAATTGTTGTCAATCAATTAGGTTAAACCTTTCCTCAGAAAAAGAAAAAATGATTAAAATTGGTGATTTAAATTCCTTTGATTTAAATCAGTCTACCCTGCAAAAACTTTAACATACAGTTAACCTTATTCCTTTCCAGAACATTTAGTTTAGTGACACTCAAAATTTTGAAAACCAGGAAACGAACAGTTAAGCTGGCTAACTGTTTCAAAATGTATTTGTAAACAGGGAATCGTCAATGAATGGGTGTGTTTTCTGGTTGGGTCCAGAAGGGATTGGTTCTTGGCTTTACTCTATTTAACATTTTTATTAATAACCTGGAAGAAAACAAAATCATTACTGATATAGTTGGCAAATGAAACAAAAATTGGGAGAGTGGTAAATAGTGAAGAGGACAGGTCAACGATACAGAACAATCTGGATCACCTGGTAAGCTGGTGTCAAGTATCGGGGGGGTAGCCGTGTTAGTCTGGATCTGTAAAAGCAGCAAAGAGTCCTGTGGCACCTTATAGACTAATAGACGTATTGGAGCATGAGCTTTTGTGGGTGAATACATGCATCCGACGAAGTGGGTATTCACCCACGAAAGCTCATGCTCCAATACATCTGTTAGTCTATAAGGTGCCACAGGACTCTGCTGCTGGTAAGCTGCGTGCAAGCAAACAGTATGTGTTTTAATATGGGTAAATGTAAATGTATACATCTAGGAACAAAGAATGAAGGCCATGCTTAGACAATGGGGGACTCTATCCTGAGAAGCAATGACTCTGGAAAAGATTTGGGGTTCATGGTAGATAACGCTGGTCTACAATTTTTGAGAAGTCGTCTGCTTCAGAGATAAAATGTGCTATTTATTATGTATTTTGATGTGCTGAATTCAAATATGACAATTAAAACAACTGATTGGCTACTGTTTCTAAGATATTTAAGTTTTTACATTTTATGTCTATGCATATTGTGTAGATAGTAGAGTTTTAATCATAAATTGTAAACCTAGGTCTTTTCATGTGTTTATGGTTGCTTTACATGATAATATTTCACCTGTTCTGTTTATGTAACACTTTAAAAATCAGCAAAAGGGTTATATAAATAAAATTTATGATGAAACAAAAGGCAAAAAACTATTATGTACATAGTTTAGTCCTATTCAGTGTCTACTCGGCGCTTTTTGGCTTGTCTCTTGTATTCATTAAATGGAGCATTTCTTGTCACTGTCCAGCAATAGTCTGCAAGCATTGATGGGCTCCATTTGCCCTGATAGCGTTTCTCCATTGTTGCAATGTCCTGGTGAAATCGCTCGCCGTGCTCGTCGCTCACTGCTCCGCAGTTCGGTGAAAAAAAAATCTAGATGAGAGTGCAAAAAATGTATCTTTAATGACATGTTGCAACCAAGGCTTTTTTATGCCTTGAGGAGGTTTTCCACCAACAACCTGTAGTTGTCTGCCTTGTTGTTTCCGAGAAAATTTATTGCCACTAACTGGAAGGCTTTCCATGCCGTCTTTTCCTTGCCACGCAGTGCATGTTCAAATGTGTCATCTCGAAGAAGTTCACGAATCTGAGGACCAACAAAGACACCTTCCTTTATCTTAGCTTCACTTAACCTTGGAAATTTTCCACGGAGGTACTTGAAAGCTGCTTGTGTTTTGTCAATGGCCTTGACAAAGTTCTTCATCAGAACCAGCTTGATGTGTAAGGGTGGTAACAAAATCTTCCTTGATTCAACAAGTGGTGGATGCTGAACACTTTTCCTCCTAGGCTTCAATGGCTGTCGGAGTGGCCAATCTTTCTTGACGTAGTGGGAATCTCTTGCACGACTATCCCATTCGCAGAGAAAACAGCCGTACTTTGTTTATCCAGTCTGCAGACCAAGCAAGAGAGCAACAACCTTCAAATCGCCACAAAGCTGCCACTGATGTTGGTCATAGTTTATGCACCTCAAAAGTTGTTTCATGTTGTCATAGGTTTCCTTCATATGGACTACATGACCGACTGGAATTGATGGCAAAACATTGCCATTATGCAGTAAAACAGCTTTAAGACTCGTCTTGGATGAATCAATGAACAGTCTCCACTCATCTGGATCGTGAACGATGTTGAGGGCTGCCATCACACCATAGATGATGTTGCAGGCTACAAGATCACCTTCCATGAAGAAGAATGGGACAAGATCCTTTTGACAGTCACGGTACATGGAAACCCTAACATCACCTGCCAGGAGATTCCACTGCTGTAGTCTGGAGCCCAACAGCTCTGCCTTACTCTTGGGTAGTTCCAAATCCCTGACAAGGTCATTCAGTTCACCTTGTGTTATGAGGTGTGGTTCAGAGGAGGAGGATGGGAGAAAATGTGGGTCCTGTGACATTGATGGTTAAGGACCAGAAGTTTCATCCTCTTCCTCGTCTGACTCAAGTGAGAATGATTCTGGTGCATCAGGAACCGGCAGTCCTTCTCCGTGGGGTACTGGGCGTATAGCTGATGGAATGTTTGGATAATGCACAGTCCACTTTTTCTTCTTTGACACACCTTTCCCAACTGGAGGCACCATGCAGAAGTAACAATTGCTGGTATGATCTGTTGGCTCTCTCCAAATCATTGGCACTGCAAAAGGCATAGATTTCCTTTTCCTGTTCAACCACTGGCAAAGATTTGTTGCACAAGTATTGCAGCATATGTGTGGGGCCCACCTCTTGTCCTGATCTCCAATTTTGCAGCCAAAATAAAGGTGATAGGCTTTCTTAACCATAGTGGTTATACTGCACTTTTGTGATGCAAAAGTCACTTCACCACAAACATAGGAGAAGTTATCTGCACTGTTCACACAAGTACGAGGCATGTCTGCTCACTTTGGCTCAACAGAAATGTGTCCCTTTGCAAAATCAAACACTGACAAATAAGAGAGCATGACACTGTATGATTTCTAGAGCTGATGTAGGGCAATTTGTTCAGCAGAGTGATGTAAGCTTCATTATGATTGCATCATCCATGACTTCTAGGACTAACATGATGCAATTCATATCATGTATGACGCAATACCAGCTTCAGATTGCATCATTCATTGTTTTGCCTAAAAAGCAAGTACTGTCCAAACCCAGTCATAGATTTATTCATCGATCCAGTCAAAGATGTATTTTAGTCATTTCTGGTTTAAATTGAGATCCCTTCCCTTTATAACTCACTTATCCTCCGCCATTCCCAAGTCAAGGGTGGTATATACTGACCCAATAGCATATCTTGAAAATTAGAGCCAATCAACAATTTTAAGCATCATTTTCGTTCTCAATGACCCAGAATTAGTAAAGTTTGACTACATTTATTTCAGAAGCATTTTGGCTGTAGAGCAGTGTAATCAGCTGAACATAAGCTCTCAGTGCATCTCTCTGGCCAACAGGATAATGCTGCTATTGGATGTATAAGCAGGGGACTCTTGAGTAGGTGTAGAGAGGTTATTTTACGTTTGTATTTGGCACTAATTCTACCACTGTTGAAATACTGTGTCCAGTTGTGGTGTCCTCAATTCAGGAAGGATGCTGAGAAATTGAAAAGGGTTCAGAGAAGAGCCCAGAAGCATGATTAAAGGATTAGAAAACATGCTTTAAAGTGATAAACTCAAGGAGCTCAACATACTTAGTAGGGTTGTCAAGTGATTAAAAAAATTAGTCATGATTAATCAGTAACAGGATACCATTTATTTAAATATTTTGGATGTTTTCTACATTTTCAAATATATTGATTTCAATTACAACACGGAATACAAAGTGTATGGTGCTCACTTATATTTATTTTTGATTGCAAGTATTTGCACTGTAAAAAAAACAAAATAAATAGTTTTTTTCAATTCACCAAATCAAATCAAGTACTGTAGTGCAATCTCTTTACCATGAAAGTTGAACTTATGAAGATAGAATTATGTCCAAAAAAACTGCATTCAAACATAAAACAATATAACATTTTAGAACCTGCAAGTCCACTCAGTCCTACTTATTGTTCAGCCAATGGCTCAGACAAACAAGTTTGTTTACATTTGCAGGAGATAATGCTGCCCACTTCTTGTTTACAATGTCACCTTAAAGTGAGAACAGGTGTTCTCATGGCACTGTTGTAGCTGACGTTTCAAGATATTTACATGCCAGATGCACTAAAAATTCATATGTCCCTTCATGCTTCAACCACCATATAGGGAACATGTGTCCATGATGATGATGGGTTCTGCTCGATAATGATCCAAAGCAGAGTAGAATGATGCATGATTATTTTCATCATCATGAGTCAGATGCCATCAGCAGACAATTGATTTTCTTTTTTGGTGGTTCAGATTCTGTAGTTTCTGCATTGAAGTGTTGCTCTTTTAAGACTTCTGAAAGCATGCTGCATACCTCGTCCCTTTCAGATTTTGGAAGTCACTTCAGATTCTTAAATCTTGGGTCAAGTGCTGGGGAGGGATAGCTCAGTCCTTTGAGCATTGGCCTGCTAAACGTAGGGTTGTGAGTTCAATCCTTGAGGGGGCCCTTAGGGATCTGGGGAAAAATCAGTAGTTGGTCCTGCTAGTGAAGGTAGAGGGCTGGACTCGATGAGCTTTCAGGGTCCCTTCCAGTTCTATGAGATAGGTATATCTTCATATATTATTATTATATTATTTAGCTATCTTTAGAAATCTCACATTGGTACCGTCTTTGCGTTTTGTGGCATTTGCAGTGAAGGGGGGGACATACAATTCTCCCCCAAAGACTTCAGTCACAAATTTAGTTAATGTTTTTTTTTTAATGAGCTTTATCAACATGGAAGCATGTCCTCTGGAATGGTGGCCAAAGCATGAAGGGGCATACGAATGTTTAGCATATCTGGCAAGTAAAAACGTTACAATGCCGACTACAAAAGTGCCATGCAAATGCCTGTTCTCACTTTCTGGTAACATTTTAAATAAGAGGGTAGCATTATCTCCTGTAAATGTAAACCAACTTGTTTGTCTTAGCGACTGGCTGAATAAGAAGTAGGACTGAGTGGACTTGTAGGCTCTGAAGTTTTACGTTGTTTTGTTTTTGAGTGCAGTTATATTAAAAAAAAAATCTACATTTGTAAGTTGTATTTTCACGACAAAGAGATTGCACTACAGTTCTTGTATGACGGGGTATGCAACCTATGGCATGTGGGCTGAAGGCGGCACGCGAGCTGATTCTCAGTGGCAGTCACAATTTCCAGGTCCTGGCCACCGGTCCTTGGGGCTCTGCATATTAATTTAATTTTTAATGAAGCTTCTTAAACATTTTAAAAACCTTATTTACTTTACATACAACAATAGTTTATTATAGACTTATACAAAGAGACCTTCTAAAAACATTAAAATGTATTACTGGCATGTGAAACCTTAAATTAGAGTGAAAAAATGAAGACTTGGCACACCACTTCTGAAAGGTTGCCGACCCCTGTTGTATGAGGTAAATTGAAAAATACTATTTCTTTTGTTTATCGTTTACAGTGCAAATATTTGTACTAAATGTGCTGGCTGCTGCTTCCCACAGCCCCCATTGGCCTGGAGCAGCAAACCGTGGCCAGTGGGAGCTGTTATCGGCTGAACCTGCGGACGCGGCAGGTAAACAAACCGGCCCGGCCCACCAGGGGGCTTACCCTGGCGGGCCGCGTGCCAAAGGTTGCCGATCCCTGCTCTGACTGTTCTGCCTGATCAGCAGATTTGGCTCATTCCTGATGTTATTTTTGTTCATGTTTCTGGTAAACATGGCCTAAATTTAACACACAGCCTTAACAAGGGAAATAAAAAAAATCCGCAGTCTGAGGTATCTGACTTACTTTACTTTAAAAAAAAAAAAGTAATGCTAGTGATAATTTTACAGCCTTAATATGTCTTGCTAGCTATCAGGGCTAGAAACAAATACTCTAAACTGTTGGTAAACTTAAATTATTGGCTTTGCAGTAGAATAAAATCATGGACATGGCAGATTGTGAAATATTAGACCTTAAAGTTACATCATTCTGATTGCCATCTTGCTTTTCTCTTCCCACTTATGCAATATTGTATTGCATATGAAAGCATTTTGGATTCTGATTACTGTTCTAACCTTGGCATGTTCCTAAATTCCAAACCTTAAACCTGCATCATTCATTTCACCTTGATTTCCCCCTCTACACTTCAGTTTCAACTTGATTTTAATAGGTAATCTCATAAATTTGTAGGTTTGGAAATAAATGTTTTTCAACATGGGAATGAAAATATTTCAGTCCCAGCCTGTGTCTGTGTACAAGCCTCTGTTACATATTTACTTATTAACTATTTGCCCTGTTTTGGTGGGTCAATGGTCAATTGTCGTCTTAGATATTACTTTACCACACAAAATACCGTTTGGGCTGTTTTTTCTTTGCAAAGAATTGCTTATGTTGAGTGATTCTGCTACTTGCATTTGGTTATCCCTTCAAACACGTATATTATTTCCCATTTTTCTGTTTACTCGTGGAGGAATTCTGGGCCAAAAAATTAAAAAATAGGCACCAAAAAAAAATATTCTGCACACAATATTTCAAAATTCTGCAAAATTCTGCATATTTTATTTGCCAAAATAACATAATATAATCATGCCAGTTACAATTATTTTGGTAATTTATTTCAAAATATATGTCAGCAGGTATTTTCAGTAACAACATAGACCAAAAAAAAAAAAAAGATTCTGGTAATTTTTTTTTTTGACAAATAGATTCCTTACGAGGCATATTAACACAGAACTTTGTGTAATTCATTTAAATTACAATACAGAACTGTATTTCCTGCACCTGTCAGAAACAGTGCAAAGGCTTGGGGCAGTCAGAGGTAACGGAAGAGCTGAGTGGGAGAGAAGGAGCCTGGGAGTGAACCTGGAGGGTGTTGGGTGTGGGTGGGAGGTTTTTTTTTTAGAGGTGGGTGGGATTGTTAGGCTATTGGGAAGCCTCCCTGATGCACACCCTAGTTGACTCCAAGCCTCTCCCATTCAGTCAGGCACATCTTCCCCTGTCCCCTTACCCTTCATCTCCATGGGTCTCTGCTGCCCCCATCCCAAGGGTCAAAGCTGTCACCCCATTAGCTCCTGAGCCCAGGCTCCAATCTGTCCCCCCCACTAGCCATTCTGAACCCCAGTCTGTGACCTCCGAGCAGCCCTGTGTGCCCCACTCTGTCCTAACCTGGCTCCACGGGCAGGGTTTTAGAGGAATTCTGCAGCACTGAGCATAGAATTTTGTATTTTCCCGCATAAAAAACATTTTGCCTAGGAAGTGCTGCAGTTCCGCCTTTTGCCCACTAGAGGCCGCTGTGGCACTAGAACAGCCGGCATGAATGCAGCTGGCTGTTCTGGCACCAAGGAAGCCTCTGGTGGGCAAAAGGCTGAATTGCAGCATTACTTAGGCAAAATGTTTTTTATGCAGGAAAATACAAAATGATGCGAGACAAATGAATTCTGCATGTCCGCAAATGCGCAGAATTCCCCCAGGAGTATCTGTTGTAAGAACAGTATCCAAGATACATAATTGTTAAAGTAATTATGTTCCGTAAGCAGCATAACAAAACAAAAATAAAACCATCTGTAGTGGTGTATTACCTGCAGATATTTCAGATCAGGTAGTCCGGGAGGAACCTTTTTCAGTTTGTTGTTTTCTAGATGTATTTCTCGTACATTTGGTATACTGGAAAAACTTCCATTTTCCACATCTTTGATTTTATTGTTTCCCAGTCCCAACCTAGAAATAAAATAAGAAAGCTTAACTGCTGATGCATGGTGATTTATAACAGCATTGCTGAGCATCCTTTTCAATCAAGTTTTGCACACAGGAGTATACAGGAAAAAACTAAAAATCAGAAAAGGAAAAAATGTTAATTTTGCTATAAAATAAATCAGCATTGGTCTATGAAACTAACCTGGAACAAGCAACAGAGGGTCCTGTGGCACCTTTAAGACTAACAGAAGTATTGGGAGCATAAGCTTTTGTGGGTAAGAACCTCACAGATGCAACTGAAGAAGTGAGGTTCTTACCCACAAAAGCTTATGCTCCCAATACTTCTATTAGTCTTAAAGGTGCCACAGGACCCTCTGTTGCTTTTTACAGATTCAGACTAACACGGCTACCCCTCTGATACTAATCTGGAACAGAACATTTGCCCAATTTAGCTCCACTTAAAGGGCAATATTTGGTCAATTGTATATTAGTTATTCAATTGGTATGCAATAGTTATTCTATCAGGAGCAAACATTAAAACAGAACAAAAAATCCGCAATATTTGTATAAATAAACCATACTCTTTACATGGACACCATCATAGGACCTAATCACATCGGCCACACCATTTGAGGCTCATTCACCTGCACATCTACCAAGGTGATATATGCCATCTGTGACATTGTGCAGTCTATATGGTTTTATAAAAATATAAGTGAATATAATGTAACTGGAATATGCTTCATGCAAAAGGTCTCTTGTTAGGTATCATTACAAAGTTTATAATCTACTGAGTGTGATCATGCTATTTTTATAAATGTACCACTCTTGTATCTAAAACTAGAAATATGAAATATAACTCTGAGGGCCTATTGTCATTATGTAAAGGGTGGGCCATTAATGATGGTTTGGAATCTTGATGACTCCCATTAACCAGGACCATTGTCTGCAGATAGCTGTATTTACCTGTGAGTCTTCCTGTATATGTGTGTGCTGGCAAGTGAGTAATGAAGTCTTGCAGTGACATGTGATCATGTCACCTGAACTGGAATCCATCTTTAACCTGGTGCTTTTCCAGTGAGGGGGGGTGGAAACCCAGAGGGACAAAGTGTTCCCGCCTTAGAGAAAAGATATATAAAGGGGTGGAAGAGAACAAGGGGAGAGAGGAGCCATCATGAAGAATCCCGTAGCTATCACCTGAGCTGGAATAAGAGCTGTACCAGGGGAAAGAATTGTGCCCAAGCCTGGAAGGTGTCCAGTCTGAGAAAAAACTTACTGAAGCATCTCTGAGGGTGAGATTATCTGTATTCAGTTTGATTAGACATAGATTTGCGCATTTTATTTTATTTTGCTTGGTGACTTACTTTGTTCTGTCTGTTACTACTTTGAACCACTTAAATCCTACTGTCTGTAAAAATCACTTTTTATTTAGTAATTTACTCAGAGTATGTATTAATACCTGGGGGAGCAAACAACTGTGCATATCTCTCTATCAGTGTTATAGAGGGCGAACAATTTATGAGTTTGCCCTGCATAAGCTTTATGCAGGGTAAAACGGATTTATCTGGGTTTAGACCCCATTGGGAGTTGGGCATCTGAGTGCTAAAGACAAGCACACTACTGTGAGCTGTCTTCAGGTAAACCTGCAGCTTTGGGGCAAGTGATTCAGACCCTGGATCTTTGTTGGAGCCAGACAGGAGTGGCTGGCTCAGCAAGACAGGGTGTTGGAGTCCTGAGCTGGCAGGGAAAACAGAAGCAGGGGTAGTCTTTTGCACATCGGGTGGCAGCTCCCAAGGGGGTTTCTGTGATCCAACCCGTCACACCATCATGTGCCAGCAATGCCCCTCTGCCATGTACATTGGCCAAACTGGACAGTCTCTACGCAAAAGAATAAATGGACACAAATCAGACGTTAAGAATTATAATATTCAAAAACCAGTCGGAGAACACTTCAACCTCCCTGGTCACTCAATTACAGACCTAAAAGTCACAATTCTCCAACAAAAAAACTTCAAAAACAGACTCCAATGAGAAACTACAGAATTGGAGTTAATTTGCAAACTGGACACCATTAAATTAGGCTTGAATAAAGCCTGGGAGTGGATGGGTCATTACACAAAGTAAAAACTATTTCCCCTACTGTTAGTCACACCTTCTTGTCAACTGTTTGAAATGAGCCATCCTGATTATCTCTACAAAAGTTTTTTTTCTCCTGCTGATAATAGCCCATCTTAATTGATTAGTCTTGTTAGAGTTGGTATGGCAACACCCATTTTTTCATGTTCCCTGTGTATATATATCTTCCTACTGTATTTTCCACTGCATGCAGCCGATGAAGTGGGTTTTAGCCCACGAAAGCTTATGCCCAAATAAATTTGTTAGTCTCTAAGATGCCACAAGTACTCCTCGTTCTTTTTGCTGAGACAGATTAACATGGCTACCACTCTGAAACCTGTCACATTTAAACAAATAGTATACCCAATCAATACGTTTATGCACAATGAAAAATAATATTTTTGTATTGTTATAATATAGACACAGTATCAGGAAAAATTAAAATTTTTATAGAACTAAATTTATTCATCTTCAGCTTAGTGTAACTCTTCATATCCCCCAAATTCTCAGGAGTAGTTACTGTACCTCACTTTTATTTTCTACTTTCAGATTTCCTCTTCACATAAATTGTCACTCACACTTTAATTTAGTCTCAGGCAGTGACAAGTTGCAGGGCTAAAAATATTGTTTCAAAATGTTATGGGGACAAAACTGAGGAAGGGAAGGACAATGTAAAGCTCTCTTCACTCCCCTCTATTCTAGTTTCTTACATTGAATTGGAAGCCTTGCAAGCAGCTCCCAGCTTAGGTTTCTAAGAGCAAATTCTAAATTCAAAGTTACTCAGCCACTTTTTCAGAGTACCAGCCTTGGAGAGGAACTCTCCTACTTATACTCGCCTGCCGTTTTCCCATGCACTCTCTACTGGGTGCCCTAGTTCCTCCTGTACTAGATGCTGCTTTTTCCCCTTTTCCTCCCTTGTGAAGAACTGCATGACTCCAGCCAGCTCTCCACTTTCTCAATACCTTGCTCCCCACCTCTTAAAAGAGCAGAAATTCAGAGGCTGCTTTATTCTTCACTCACCCTCACCCTCCTGAGAGGGGAAAAGAGTACCAGGAAACATTTATGTTGAATCTGCTGAGCAGAAATGTGCCAGCAAAAAGCAATATGATCAATCTGCTGCTGCTTTTTCCCCACACTGCTCAGGAGGGCAATAGATTTCCAGCAGAGGAGATAATCGTGTCAGTTAGGAGACAGTTGGGAGCAGTGATCATGGAGGCAGGGTATGTGGGGATCTGGGAGGAGGTGGTTTGAAGTTAATTGGTGGAGTAGATTGAACCAGCCAGGTATTTAGAGGCTGTAGAGTCTGAGCACCTGAAGCACTTAGAGTACTTGCTTGAACCTGGTATCTCCTGGCATGCTCCTAGGCACTCTGTCAAGACAAAGACTGGTGTACCATACAGCACTCCAAAAGGTGGCAAATGTAAATGTTCTTCTATCCGTGTTTTCCCTCAACAGTAACATTAAAGAGGCCACAGTTTGGACATCATTGTTCTAATGTAATTACAAAATTTATGTTTTAATCTATTTCATTATACTGTACCCTATCCCAAAAATGATGGAGAAAATCCTGGACATTTTGACATTCCACCAAGTAGTGCTTCTGGAGGAATCATTCTACATATTGCATTTTACCTTTGAAGATCTTTGTACCGAATAAAATCCTCGAGTTCAACTGCAGTAATTTTGTTGTCATCTAGATGAAGCTCTAGTAAAGAGGATGGTAGCCCTAAAGGGAAGAAAAATCAATGTAATTTAATTGGTTAAAATATTTATATTTATTAAATTCTCGACAACTTCCTCCCTTTTTATTTTGGGGAGGGTTGGAAAGGTGCTGAGTTTGCTATCTGGATCAAAAAATAAAAATGTATATTCTGTTTTTGATTTTTCTAGACTTCTTCATTTGTAGTTTAAATAGATAGGATTTGTTTTTCAGAAGTATTGTTGACCTGAATATTTGTTTTTCTCTTTGAAATTTTATAATGAAATCAACAATAAATGAACTTTGACTAATTATTCATCATCTGTTTTTAAAAAAAATTAATATATTTATCTTACCCTAGATTAGTTAAATATTCTGGCAAATTGATTAGATATTTTTATAAGTATTTTAATTTTAGTGTCCAATATCTTTAGATTTCTGCTGTCTTTCTTTTGAATTTTTCTTGTTGGATTTTTGTTTATATGGTCAAACTCTGCCACCGTCACTGATATTGAGTAATACTTTACTCCATGAATAATCTCACTGAAATCCATGTATCTACTTGTAAATAAGGGTGAAAGAATCAGGCCTATAGATGGTACTGGATTGTGCTGCTGTTCAGGTTTGGGAATAATCTACAGATTCTCAGACCAGAGGAGAATCATGCCTAGCATGGATTAAATGTTTTATTAGGCACAAGGGTGCAAGATCACATTTGACTCATAATCATAAGCCTAGGCATAACTCAATATAGCAAGGACATGTGGTTTTGGAGGAGTTTCTGTGTTTTGCCTATCTGAAAAGTTACATGCTCACAAAGAGGCATGATCGAAGAGGAATCATATCCAGTAATTGTCCTCCATGTGGAATCAAAAGCTTGGATTTTTAATGCTTCAACTTCTTGAGAAGCATCTCTGTTAACAAAAAAAAATAGGTTAAAATTTGAATGGAAAGGAAGTATTACTTGGAAAGTTGATCATTATGTAGGTTACTTGGAAGAGGAATAAAAAAGAAAATAACTGTTATTTCAGATTGACTGACTAAGTACCTGTGGCAGTTTTCAGTTACGACACTCGCTAATTCCCAGGTATTCTTAGACCTGCATGGTTCTTAAGCGTTTGGGAAAGGCTGCCAGAGGAAAGTTAAAGAAGGGAGTTGAATTTGTTGGGAGGCCTAGCCCAGTTTGTTCTCTGGGCTAGACTGAATTGCCCCTCCTTGCTGTTGGTTTGTTACTGTTTCTGCTGCTTCTTGACCTTAATGAAGGTGGCACACACCATCTGAACAGAGTGGGACAGTGGGAGAAGTGAATCTCCTCAACTACTGAGAACAAGAGAGTGTCTACCAGTGCTCAGTAACAGCATGCCAAGGATGAAAAAGGCAGATGGGAAGGATGGGCAGCTACTTGTGATGGAGTGGAGAGAGGGGAACAAATTTAGAACCCATTGGATAGAAATAACTATTTTGAATATTGTAATGTTGTACTACAGAAATTCAAAGAAAAATAATAGGTATGAAATCAGGTTATTCAGGAGAACATTTGTGTGGGGGGAAGATTCTTATTGTACATAGCACACATCTGAAAGTCCTATAGATTATTCGGGCATATCCTTATTAAAAAAAAGAACCCATACCTTTGGGAACTGAGGTCAGTTTAGCTTCTGCAATTCTGATGTGATAGACTGTCATGCCTTCAAAAGAACCTGGTTCTATTCCAGCATTGTCCAGAGGATTTGCGCTCATTTCTGCCAAAGCAAGTATTTTATAATTAAACTAATACACATTGCATGCTAATTCTAGTATGTCTAATTATACAGGGCTTACTAAAAGCTACTCTGCTTTCACCTCACTTGTAATCATTCTGACTGTTTTGGTAATTTGATTAAAAAAAGCATGGTTTACATCACTGAGTTTTAAAATTTCTGTGCTATAATTCAGAGGAGATTGTCCTGGGATTATGCAGTTTGTGCATACTTCTTTTTAAATGGCAAATCCCCGCCCCCGAATTCTACATTGCAAAACAGTCTAGAGTTCCATGGAATAACCTCACTATGACCATGGATTATAATTGGAATTTTGAAGTGGCTCCTGTTGGCTATGCAGGAGCAGTTGGATGCTGCCTGTTGGCCTCTTTGGAGAGGTACATGTCTCTCACAGTTTTGCCTGAGTAAGGATTGCATGCTTTGACCTGCAGAGTTACCAAAACCAGACCCACTTAGCAGGTACAGTTAGAGCTGAATTTCAGTTATGTAAAGCAAATAAAAGACGCTTTAATTGATGATGGTGTGTCAAATTTCCCCCACTATAGTTATCTTGCTTTAAAGAAGATCTTCTGTATAAGGAAAATTTGAACAGAAACTACATGTAGGAAACAAAAGTTGCCAGTAACTATATATTTTCATTTTTGAATCTGAGCCTTCCCCCCGCCCCCCATCCTGAGTTAGCTTTTCTGTTTTCTCCTGCAGTGAAATCCATGGCATCATAATCAGTTGTCCATGAAATGTGATGTCTGAAATTCAGTAATCAACCTTCATAGAAAGAATAAGTAAAGAAGCTGAGCTGTGAGGGAGCCTACTCATTTGCGGTTGTAGCTGAACCCAAGGTTTTGGCCAGCTGCCTCACAAGACCATTAATATTTGGATGTAGATTAATTTCTTTCTGAATTTAGCTGTTTTTCAAGAACATGTAGCAGTTTAGCATTTTCACCAACTTGTGTTAGTAAAATTGGCAAAATAACATTTTATTAAAAAAGCTAATAAAACTTCTATAATATTTCCATAGTGATTTAGGACCCAATTATGCAGACATTCTGTATAGAACTCTCATGCTCTTGGAGCTGTGTGTGTAGAATAGCTATGATATCTGTACTGTATTTACTAGCATGTTCGCCATATTGCTTAATGCAATCCTGAAATACTCTTGTCAACTGGTGACATGTAGTCATTTTAATACTGTTCCAATAAAATGGACTTACCCAAAACATGTAAAGCCTTCATTCCTTGAAATGCTTCCTTTTGTACTTTCTTAACCTTATTATCATGAATCCGTAGCTCTGCTAAATATTTTGGCAGATTTGCTGGGATCTCAGTTAGCTGGTTATGGGACAAGTACAATCGTCGCAACTTCTTTGTTGATTGAAAGGCTTTTGGGTGGATCTTAGATATTTTGTTGTTGTTCAAAGCCAGTGCCTAAGAAAAATGTGAAAAGTAAGAAAACAGTATTAAAATCCAATATATAGTCATGCATTTGTGAGGAGATTGGTAAATATTTTTAGTAATTACATATTATTTCATGGAGTAGTAGAAAGGTAGGGCTGGAAGGCATCTTGAGAGGCTTCCAGCCTCCTGCACTGATGCAGGACCAAGTATACCTAGACCATCACTGTCAGGTGTTTGCCCAATCTGTTCTTAAAAAGCTCCAATGACTGGGATTACACAAAGCCTATCCCAAGGTTATCTACCCTTGCCATTAGAAAGTTTTTTTTAATATCTAATATAAATCTCCCTTGCTGAAGATTAAGCCCATTATTTCTTGTCCTATCTTTGGGTTAACAAGGAGACCAGGGCCGGCTCCAGGGTTTTGGCCGCCCCAAGCAGCCAAACAAACAAACAAACAAAGCCGCGATCGCGATCTGCGGTGGCAATTCGGTGGAAGGTCCTTCGCTCCAAGCAGGAGTGAGGGACCGTCCGCCGAATTGCCGCCGAATAGCTGGACGAATAGCTGCTTGGTAAGCTGGTGCCTGGAGCCAGCCCTGAAGGAGACCAATTGATCATCATCCTTTTACCAGTCTCCTTATAGCAGACCTTAATGTATTTGGAGATTATCAGCTCCTGCCCTAGTCTTCTTTTCCCCAAGCTAAACATGTCGGTTTTTTAACCTTTCCTCATAGTCAGGTTTTCTAAACCTCTTATTATTTTTGTTGCTCTTCTCTGGACTCTCTCCAGTTTATCCACTTCTTTCTGAAAGTGTGGTGCCCAGAACGAGACACAATACTCCAACTGAGGCCTCACCAGTGCTGAGTAGAGCGGGACAATTAACTCCCATAATTTAGATGCAACCCTCCTATTGATATACCCCAGAATATTAGCCTTTTTTGCAACTGCATCACGCTGTTGAGTCACATTCAACTTGTGATCCTACTATAATCCCCCTATCCTTTCCTAGACAGTTATTCCCCATTTTGTAGTTGTGCATTTGATTTTTCCTTCCTACGTGTAATACTTTGCACTTGCCTTATTGAATTTCATTTTTTTGATTCAGACCATCACCTAATTTGACAAGGTTGTTTTGAATTCTAATCCTTTCTTCCAAAATGCTTGCAACCCCTCTCAGCTTGATGTCATCCACAGATTTTTATAGCATACTCTCCAATCCATTATCCAAGTCATTAGTGAAAATATTGACTAGAACAAGACACAGGACAAATCCTAGGTGGACTAAATGTGTCCATCTAGTTTGACAGTGAACCACTGAGAACTACTCTTTGAATTTGGTCTTTCAACCAGTTGTGCACCCCTTTATAGTAATTATAGACCACATTTCCCTAGCTTGTTTATGAGAATGTCACATGTGTCCAAAGCCTTACTAAAATCAAAATAGATCACAGCTACAGCTTCCCACATCTACTAGGCCAGTAACCCTGTCAAAAAAGTAAACGATGTTGTTTTGGTATAAATGGTATAATTGGTTCTTGAGAGATCCACACTGGCTATTCCTTATAATCCTATTATCTACTAGGTGCTTACAAATTGATTGTATAATGATTTGTTCCAATATCCTTCCAACTATTGAAATTAGGTTGAGTGGTCTATAATTCCGCTGGTCCTCTTTGTTTCCCGTTTTAAAGACAGGTACTATGTTTGCCCTTGTCCAGTCCTTTGAGACCTCACCTGTCTCCATGTGTTCTTGAAGATAATTGCTAACTGTTCCAAAATTGCTTCAGCTAGTTCCTTAAGTACCCTGGGATGAATTTCATCAAGACCTGATGACTCGAATACATCTAACTTATCTAAATATTCTTTAACTTGTTCCTTCCCTATTTTGTCTTCTGTTCCTTTCTGCTGGATATTAATATAAATTATGTTAAGTATTTGGTCATTATTAACCTTTTTAGTGAAGACTGAAGCAAAGTAGGTACTAAACATCTCAGCCTTTTTGATGTCATCTGTTATTAGCTCTCCTTCCCTGCTGAGGCAGAGGATGACCTACATTTTACTTGCTCCTAATGTATTTAAATAATGTCTTCTTATTGCCTTTTATGTCCCTTGCTTGGTGTAATTAATTTTGTGCCTTAGCCTTTCTGATTTTGTCTCTACATGCTTGCACTATTCTTTTGTACTCTTCCTTAGCAATTTGTCCATGCTTCCACTTTTTGTAGGATTCCTTTTTGATTTTCAGGTCATTAAAGAGTTCCTGATTTCTAATTTAACAAACTTGGAAATGAGAGCTTGTTTAATAATAATTGAATGCATAAATGCATATTTCAAATAGCTTTTGTTTAAAAACATCTTGCATATTGTATGTTTTACTTAATCATAAAATCCATAAAAATTGAATTACTCAAAAAATGTACCTAGAACTTGAAACTTCCACAAGAAGTAAGAGAAAAGTGCTCTTGGGACGCACCAAAGGTGAGTGATTGTGAGAGAGAAGCTAATTTCATATTCTCATGATTGTTAAAGCAAGCTGTGCAATAAATATTTTGCTCCTTCTGCTGATTGTTTACTGTTCAGTGTAGTAAGCAAAATTACATGTCTACTGATGGGGATAAATTGTATGATTTCTGCTTTTTTCTATATTCATTGTTTCAAACATAACATACCAGTGATGCTGTAGTCACATTTTTGAAGACTATAAGCCACTACAGCTAAATATAGTTGGGAAGGCCAAGTAATGAGGAAAGAGTTGGATTTGTTTTCCAATTGGCATCAAAAAGTGCTGCGCCCACATCTTGGACTGGCACACTGTCTCCATCTAGATTTGTTTTGTTCTTTTATGTTAATTTTTCATTTTTTATAAAACAAATATCCCAACTTAAATTGCTATCTTTCAACACCAGCTTTCAATTCCCCATGATTATTGTGGGAGACAAAAAGTGCCCTGGGTGAATGTGGAGAAAGGATGGTGGGCGTATTGTGGAAAGTCAAACAAAGAGGGAAATAGGCAGTATGTTATAGAGATTTGAAGGTTAAATCTTGTGATGTACTGAGAGTCCTCTACTCATGTTTTAGTCAAAGGATGTTGAATGTGCTCAGCACCTTGCAAGAACTGAAAAAAGAGCAAGTAAATAAGTTGTATGAGGTATAATATGGGAAAATTAGGAATTATGGTAAAGAGGAGGAATAAAATATTTTCTTCCCACTGTCATGATCTCAGTTCTTTTCAAGACTTCTAATTGTCTCTGTCTCAGTACTGCTCCCGGAGAGGAGATTGATGTATTCAAAATGGTTTATTATTGAAAATCTGCCCAGCCAGAATTAAAAGGAATGAGTAAATTGTATATAACAACAAAAACATTTCATTTGTCTTACTTTCCATTATCTTTGAACTCTGATGTACTTAAAATTATTTTTCTGTTAATTTAAACAAAATATCCCTCCTTTGGACAGGTCTCTTAATCTTGCTTTCTCTGTGCTCTTCTAAAAATCATTGCCTCACTAGTTGAGGTCCTGCCATGTGACAGAGTATGATCAATACATTGTGTTACTTGAGATTATTTTGCACGTCAGATTATACTTCTATATTTCAGTGTCTTGACTGTTCATGTTTCTACTTTCCACTGCTTCAGAGAGTACTGATGAAATGTTGTTACTATCTGTGACAGGATCCCTGGGGTGCAGCCTGGGACTGTGGGACGGCTGTGCCCCCTTAACTCTCTCTAGCCTGGGCTGTCTCTCACAATGCCTTGCTAGTGACCAGCATTAAACCCCTCCAAGTGCGTTTATCGTTCTGTGAAACCACATGTGGAGACCCACACCCAGCTAGATTGCATGAATGCTCCCAGAGTCACTCATGAATCACACAGAGAAAGGCACCAGAGCCAAATCATAGAATATCCGGGTTGGAAGGGACCTCAGGAAGTCATCTAGTCCAACCCCCTGCTCAAAGCAGGACCAATTCCCAACTAAATCATCCCAGCCAGGGCTTTGTCAAGCCTGACCTTAAAAACCTCTAAGAAAGGAGATTCCACCACCTCCCTAGGTAACGCATTCCAGTGCTTCACCACCCTCCTAGTGAAAAAGTTTTTCCTAATATCCAACCTAAACCTCCCCCACTGCAACTTGAGACCATTACTCCTTGTTCTGTCATCAGGTACCACTGAGAACAGTCTAGATCCATCCTCTTTGGAACCCCCTTTCAGGTAGTTGAAAGCAGCTATCAAATCCCCCCTTATTCTTCTCTTCTGCAGACCTAAACAATCCCAGTTCCCTCAGCCTCTCCTCATAAGTCATGTGCTTCAGCCCCCTAATCATTTTTGTTGCCCTCCGCTGGACTCTTTCCAATTTTTCCACATTCTTCTTGTAGTGTGGGGCCCAAAACTGAACACGCTACTCCAGATGAGGTCTTACCAATGTCGAATAGAGGGGAATGATCACGTCCCTCGATCTGCTGGCAATGCCCCTACTTATTCAGCCCAAAATGCCGTTAGCCTTCTTGGCAACAAGGGCACACTGTTGACTCATATCCAACTTCTCGTCCACTGTAACCCCTAGGTCCTTTTCTGCAGAACTGCTTCCTAGCCATTCGGTCCCTAGTCTGTAACAGTGAATGGGATTCTTCCGTCATAAGTGCAGGACTCTGCACTTGTTCTTGTTCAACCTCATCAGGTTTCTTTTGGCCCAATCCTCTAATTTGTCTAGGTCCCTCTGTATCCTATCCCTACCCTTCAGCGTATCTACCACTCCTCCCAGTTTAGTGTCCCCCAGCTCCCAGCACTGTACCTCAGGAATATGCCATCTTGCACTGCTCATATTGAGCAGTGCACATTTATTAATTGGTTCACCACTTCATCAATGGAAAGTGGATATACACTAGCCTCTGCAAACTAGAGCAGATTACCAAACACTTCAGGCAAACTCCCTGGTAAAGATAAACAGTTAAATAAATTTACTGACTACAAAACATAGATTATAAGTGATAGGCAAAAAGTCAGAGTCAGTTACCAAAACAAAATAAAATAAAATACAAGCACGCAGTCTAAACTCTCAACCCTATTAGACTGGGCAACATTGAGATGAAGCAGTTTTTTTCACCCCACTGGATATTGCAGTCCTTGATATACAGGTTTGTCCCTTAAACCTGGGCCAGCCTCCTGCTGGAGTCTTCAGTCTTCTTCTGAGTGTCTTGGTTGCTTGCAGCATAGGTGGGGGCAGGAAAAAGGCCAAGCACGGGGGCCCTGTTTATACCCTCAATCCTATGTGCTTGGGGAATACAATTACAGGCATGTCTGTTGGGCATTGTTTAGTCTCCAGGCAAGGTTGAGCAATTCCCCTTGTATGGCCTCATGCAGGTGAGTCATTGCATTGTAACTCCCTTGTTGGACAATGGTTGTTGATGGGTTGTTTGACACCCTGCCGTGCATTGGTTACTTTCCTTGCTGCCTTCTCTGGGGAGCTAATATCTGTCTGATTCCCCAACTTACAGCATGTTTTAGTGATAACCATATAACACAATTCTTATAATTTCATATGCATTGATGATACACATATATGGATAGAAAAATGACTTTCAGAAGATCATAACCTTTCTCATGATACCTCACATGGCCTGCTTTATATGCAAGATCACAATTATATATAAATGAGGGATATAGGGGTTACAAGGCACTCCCCCAAGGTACAGAATGTCACATTGTCACTTCATAGTAATTATGAGAAAATCAGACTTGATCTTTTTCCTGTCAAAATAAGGAAATAGATTGAGGGATTTGGTAGGAAATTCTGCTTTTAAAGTATCATTTGCTGCCATTTGTGGCTTTGCTAAAGAAACTAGTGCTCTGACAAGTGGCATGAAGAAAACAAACTTTGTTCTCGATAAGAACTCTGTAGGTCTTGCTAAATGGTCTCAGGTGAACTGACCTGAAAAACCAAATCTTCTTTATTATCAAGAGATTGAGCTTTCAACTAGTGCACAACTAGAGATGTTTAGTAAGGCTAAGGTGATTAGTAAGGCTAAGATTTAGTCATGGGGATTTTTAGTAAAAGTCATGGACAGGTCATGGGCAATAAACAAATATTCACAGCCCGTGACCTGTCCATGACTTTTACTATAAATATCCCTGACAAAAACTCCTGGGGCCCCCGGGGACCTCTGCTCTGGGGAACCCCGGGGACTGATGGCTGGCCCCTGCTTTGGTGGCAGGGGGTGGGGGCGGTCAGGGACCACTGCTGCTCCAGCAGCTCCCGGGGCCAGTGGCACTGGTCACTGTTCGGGCAGCCCTGGGGCTGCTCCAGCAGCAGTCAGTGCAGCTGCCCCCGGGGCTGCCCCAGGAGCAGCTGGCCTCAGGGTTTGCTCCAGCAGCCAGCCCCGGGGCCTCCCTAGCAGCCTCCTGGACGTCTCACCCTGGGATCTGCCCCAGCAGCTGTTTGGGCGGCCCTGGGGTCAGCCACGCCGGCAGCTGCAGCTGCAGAGGTCCCAGAAAGTCATGGAATCGATGACTTCTGTGACCTCTGTGACAGACTCGCAGCCTTAGTAATCGCTCCTGATTTATCTCTGTGTTCTGACACTGGAGGTTAGTATCAGTTAGTGTTCACTTAAATAAAAAGAATAGTGTGTTCTTCGTTAACTTCCTGTAAAGTTCATGCTGATTACATTTTTGTGTCTGGATGCAAGGCATTTCACAAGTAGACACTAAGTGTGGCAACCACTAAGGTTGTATAATACCTATTTTCTCTACTACCAGTGAATCCACAATAAGTAAAAGCTCTTCTGATAGACTGTGGAGTAAATTAGATTTGCTAAACTTTCATTTGTTGTTGAGAGACCAAGTGCTGTTGGAAAGGATTTTTTCCATCAGTCAAACCTATCTATCCTGTATTTATTACCATGAAATTGGGGGGGTCTCTTTTTAAGGTACTCTATGTTGGTCAGTTGACTTTGACTTGACTTGACTTTTTTATTTTGACTTGACGTGTGGATTTGTTCTTTTCTTTTCTTTTTGTGTATGGTGGCTGTCTGTTACATCTAAAAACTGAATTAAGAGACTATTAAAAAAACCAAGATATGCTGCATGATCTGTGAGGAGATAGAAGATACGGGGAAAAAATCTCAAATATTTGTGAAATAGGAGGGATTTTGCAAAAAGCATGTGATTTTTATTTTTGTTTACGATAGTTGTTTATAACAGATTTTCCTGATCTAGACCTCCCAGTCACCCCAGCCCATCCTATTTTGCTTGCACTGCTGGAAGGCAGTATCAGGTACAATCCTGTCACATTGATATATTCTAGTTTTAAAGTGTCATTTTCTCATCATAATTTTTAATCATTTTCATATTATTTTAATTTAGTATGCTTGCCTATATCTTAAAGAATTAATAAGGCAGACAGGATTTTCAAAGGAGCTCAGTGTTGGCCTTACATTGTTTCATTTGAAGTTAATGGGAGTTTTACCATTCACTTCAATGGAAGCAGAGTTAGGTGAGTGCTTTTGAAAATTCCTCCCTGACATCTGCTTCACATGTGGGATTAAGTTTATGGCTGTTGGTTACAGTTCTTAGATGGGGAGAGTGGGAAATTTGTTTTATAGTCAGTTAAAGCTGAGAGAAATTTCTCTCTGGGTACTTAAAAGCTTAAATGTATTTTCCCTGCCCATGGCGTGTGTCTGGATGTTGTGAGCTCCATGTAAACTGACAAGATTGCAGTCTGTAATGTGTACGCACCCAGAGTTGAAGACATCAAAATATTTTATTCTAATTCATCTAAATTATTGTAGAAGGAAGGACATGATTTATATAAATAAATAAAATCTCAGAGTTGCCTAAATAAAACTGAATCAGAAAATAACAAACTTACATAAAGTGATGTGAGTCCTTTGAGATCATTTTCCTTGACCTCTTTAATTTTGTTGTTTTGAAGGTCTATCATGCGAGTATCAGGTGGAATATTGCTTGGTATTGAAGTCAAACCTATTTAGTGTTAATGATAAACAAAAATATATATAAATACCTACTATGTTGATATACAGTAAACCATTAACTGCTAAGTAGGACAACACAATGAGAATGTAAATATGTGGTTTTTAGCTCTGCATTGAATATATATGTTGTTAGGTCAGTTTATCTTATAATTTTAGCTTTTAAAAAAAAGTTTCATATCTTTATACAATGCTCAACATCAGCCCACAATTCCATTGTTTTCAGTATACCATTGAAACAGTTTCTTTTTAAAAGAATAAAATTCATCTGTCATTTTCCCAAAAGTTTGTAGCATCCTGTTAAAGTGTAGGCACCAGAAAGTGAAAATGAGTAGGAACTGACTGTATAAAATAAAAAGTTAAACTGACTAGTCTATTTTCAACATCCAAGCTTCATAAAGAACAAAAAGTAAACAATAATACTTAAACACATTTGTAATTCATAGATCTCAAAGCGTTTTAGAAAAACAGATAAGCATTTTTTCTCCGTTTCACACATGGGTAAACTGTGAAACAGAGGTCACACTGAGTTAGAATAGAGCCCAGCTCTCTTGACTCCCATGCTGGTACCTTTCTATACAGGACATTTTAAAATAACCAGATTTATCTTGACTTTCACTTTCAGTAAAAAATAGTTTGTTAGGGTTACTCAAAATAAAATGTACACATCCTGTTTGCTTGTTAAACTAAATGGTTCTGGTTAGAAAAGTTACAATAAAGTGGCTTCATGGGATTCAATAATTCAGTGGATCCATATTATGTAGGATCAGTTTACAAGTCAAAATCTGATTTTTAAACAACTATTAGTATGTAATCTCTACCTTTGATTTGAAATTCAAAAGTGGTCTTTATTTCTCTTTGTTAATTATTGATTTATAAGGCAGAATTGAATCTGGTGTGTTCTTCCATAGTACTTTGTGTTCTTCAGAATTAAGGTTTCAGAGTAGCAGCCGTGTTAGTCTGTATCCGCAAAAAGAAGAACAGGAGTACTTGTGGCACCTTAGAGACTAACAAATTTATTAGAGCATAAGCTTTCGTGGACTACAGCCCACTTCTTCGGATGCATATATAATGGAACATATATTGAGGAGATATATATACACACATACAGAGAGCATAAACAGGTGGGAGTTGTCTTACCAACTCTGAGAGGCCAATTAATTAAGAGAAAAAAAACTTTTGAAGTGATAATCAAGCTAGCCCAGTACAGACAGTTAAGAAGTGTGAGAATACTTACAAGGGGAGATAGATTCAATGTTTGTAATGGCTCAGCCATTCCCAGTCCTTATTCAAACCGGAGTTGATTGTGTCTAGTTTGCATATCAATTCTAGCTCAGCAGTCTCTCTTTGGAGTCTGTTTTTGAAGTTTTTCTGTTGTAATATAGCCACCCACAGGTCTGTCACTGAATGACCAGACAGGTTAAAGTGTTCTCCCACTGGTTTTTGAGTATTTTGATTCCTGATGTCAGATTTGTGTCCATTAATTCTTTTGCGTAGAGACTGTCCGGTTTGGCCAATGTACATGGCAGAGGGGCATTGCTGGCACATGATGGCATATATCACATTGGTAGATGTGCAGGTGAACGAGCCCCTGATGGTATGGCTGATGTGATTAGGTCCTATGATGATGTCACTTGAATAGATATGTGGACAGAGTTGGCATCGGGGTTTGTTACAAGGATAGGTTCCTGGGTTAGTGGTTTTGTTCAGTGATGTGTGGTTGCTGGTGAGTATTAAAACTTCAAAAACAGACTCCAACGAGAGACTGCTGAGCTAGAATTGATATGCAAACTAGACACAATCAACTCCGGTTTGAATAAGGACTGGGAATGGCTGAGCCATTACAAACATTGAATCTATCTCCCCTTGTAAGTATTCTCACACTTCTTAACTGTCTGTACTGGGCTAGCTTGATTATCACTTCAAAAGTTTTTTTTTCTCTTAATTAATTGGCCTCTCAGAGTTGGTAAGACAACTCCCACCTGTTTATGCTCTCTGTATGTGTGTATATATATCTCCTCAATATATGTTCCATTCTATATGCATCTGAAGAAGTGGGCTGTAGTCCACGAAAGCTTATGCTCTAATAAATTTGTTAGTCTCTAAGGTGCCACAAGTACTCCTGTTCTTCTTTTTTCAGAATTAAGAGGAGTAAAAACTACTATTTGTCAGTAAAGTTAGTAGATATGACATTAAATACAGAGTGGAAGTTACATTGAGGAGAAGTAAAGTGGGGTGTGGAGGGATTTTTCATGGACCTTCTGCATTGCAATGAATTTCACCTTGGATGTTTAGATTTATCATTTAAAAAAAGAACACATTTAAAAATCGGATCAGTCCCACGTTTTGTATTTGGAAATACCTGAGTTCAGGGTTTAGTTTTGTTTTTTGCTGCTCCAGTTAATGATCTTATTGTCTTCAGCTTTGGTTGCTAACTGTCATGAATAGGCAAATTCTGAGGATTTCTAATTGTGCCTTTTTAAATTTGAGTTTGAATCCCAAAATGATTTAAATTAACTTGAGCGATATATACTTCTTTATTAAAGATAAAATGTAAGTTTAGAACAACAGCATGCAATAAGAAATATAATCTTATCCTCTGTAGAAAGCTCACTGTCAGACCTGGTTTGGCCTCCATCCCATTGCATAAATATTATATGAGACAAAGGCTGTTGCTTGCAGCTCTGGACCCTCTGTTCCTCTCTCCCCACTTCCTCCCATCCAGGGTCTGGAGAAAGGCCTATCAGGGAGGGATGGGAAACTAAGCAGGAACTGACAGGAGATTCCAGATAGGAGAGAGTTCAGACCATGGCCTCAGGAAGGCAGTGGGGAAGAAGAGGGTACAGCAGTCCTACGGTAGAGTCCAGACAGCTGTACTTGTTCTGGGGGAGGAAGGTGTAATTAATATGGAAAGGGCTGAAATAAAGGTTGTGGCATTCCACAAGAGCTCTCCCTACTACCTGGTTCCAAATGGCCTGTTTTTAATGACATGTGCCATAATTGACAAATGTATAATTATTTTAAATATAAAATCTTTTTTATGGATCTTTTCTAAATGTTTGAATTTAATAAAACAGTTTTGCAACCTGTAACAGGGCCCCCAACCACAATTACCCTGTTACAGATTGCAAAAGTTGTTTATTTTGTTCAGATAATAAGGAAAACATCCATAAAAATAGGTTGAGAATTGTGGCATGAGAAGAGCAGATGTCCTGGCAGAGATGGCTGTAGGAGGTGGAGAGGGTGAAAATGGAGGGAGGTCTATGGGTGAGGCAAATGTCACCAGAGATAAGGAGAGGGATCTGGATGTGGGAGGATTTGTGTTGGCAGGAGGAGTGGGCAGATCAGGATGGAAAGCGGAAGAGTAGGCAGAGCTGGTGGAAATGATAGAGGGGTGAGGGTAATAAGGGAGAGGAAAAGGAGTCAGTGGAGGGAATGGGGAGGGGGGATTTAAAAAAAAAAACTTTTTCTTTAAGAATGCCCAATTTTGTTATAAACTCAGGTTAAAACAACCCATTGGCATCCTTGAATTATGTAAATCCTAACAACAAAGACTTACACAGATAGAGACTATGATCATTAATTTTAGAGACTGTGATCCTTATGTACTATATTATATATCTATGAATCTTACAGTGTTATTAACATATTTTCCTTTGGTCAAAATGTCATCATTATGGTTATGGTATTCAGTCTTAACCTAAACAAAAAAATGATATTTTTCTATGCTCTTGCATTATAATTTCCTTGTGGCTGATTTGTGGCTTCTTTGTCTCTTGTCATCCTTTTCTGTTGTCATGTGATCTACCACTCCGCAAATCAAATACTTTTTAGATGTAAACTTTTACGGGAGAGAGGAGTAGGGACTTGTCTAATACAAATACAAGACATTGAACATTTGATAGAGGTTGTATTCTGTCCTCATATACTTTGGCACAATTTCAATTGAAATAAAGGAAATATGTGAAGGCAGAATGTGTGTCTGAAAATTTTAGGAACATAAGAGTTCTTATGTTTTGTGGGCATTATTCTCTCATCGTTGGATTGAAATAATCTTGTTTACAGATGGGAAAGCAAATCTTTGTCTAAATAAAATAGCATTTTATAATTAAGGAAATGAGTTTTATGTAGTCTAAATTGCTTACCATCTTCAACTACATTGATACAAGTCAACCCTCACACAAGGAGGTTGCACTGATTTTAATTACATCAGTTTCTAAACTGGTGTGAACAAATCGGTATAAGCTGTGTGTGTAGACAAGGCCTCAGGGAGAGAATTTCATAGAGGATATCCTTTGGAAATCTGACTGAAACAATCTAGTAGTAAAAAATTAGTCTCCTTGAAAATGAATACTACTTTATCCCTCAAAACATGATTTGTTTCATAAGTTCATAATTCATGGAAGTGCAGAATTCACGTTCTTTTAAAAATTTTCCAAAGAATAATTCCCATGATAAACAGACATGCAGATTTATTCTTACCAAGGTCAGAGCAGTGGACAACTCTCATATAACACTGACATCCAAAGGGACATACTGGAAATATGTCAAAAGGAACTTGTGGAGGAATTGGTCTTCTAGTTGGAAATAAAGAGTTATCATCGTCATTTTCATCTTCCATATCTTGCAGCATCATATGCTTTAATGTAAAGTGTGAAAGGCCAATGAAATGTTTAGCAGAGCACAAACCCAAGAAGAGAAGCAACATATATTCTTTCATGTCTTCTCGCGGAGAATAACTAATCTGGGGGTGGGGGGAAAGAACAAAATATAGCCAAAGTTAGAGAATGTAGAACTGCAAATAACTTCTTCATACTTCTAGTTTAATTAATCTCTTGTAACACTCTTTGGCCATAGCCAAAAATGATTCTTACAAAGAATAAGAATGAAGTTGCAGAATAGTTGATGCTTATGCAACAGTGAAGGAGTTTATTGAGCTCAATTAAAAGGTCACTTGATAATGCACTGAAATAGGGTTTAAGTGTAGTACAGTGGGCTCTAGACTTATGAGACACATGTTGTATGTGAGTTTTGTAGCAAAACTTGTTACAAGTTTTTAGGATATGATCCCAGTTTATTAATCATCTGATGGCTGTTAGCATTAAAATGCAGTATATTTTAAACAGATTTACTGTTCCTATTGCATTTAGAGGGATGGGAAATATTTATATTAGGTATAAAATGCATCCATCAGAACAGTCTCTGATCATGTGCTCAAATTTGAGGTGGGGAAAAATCTACAGTTGTAAGTTCTCAAACTCAGGATCAACTTGCCTCTTGTCTTAGGTATTCAGATCTAAAGATTTTTCTTTGACTGCTTGCTCATATCGATTCCAATTAGGTGTGCGTGCGCCGCGTGCACGATCGTCGGAAGATTTTTACCCTAGCAACACTCGGTGGGTTGGCTGAGTCACCCCTGGAGAGGCGCCCTTATGGTGCCGGATATATGCCCCAGCCGACCCAGCGCCCCCTCAGTTCCTTCTTTACCGCCCATGACGGTCGTTGGAACTGTGGAGCGCGGCATAGCTGATCTCCACTTCCCTAGCTCTTTGCTCGTTTATACCTGTAGATAGTAGTTATAGTATAGTTGTTAGTAGTTTAGTTAGTGTATATAGTAATTGGAGGTAAGGGGCTTCTCCCCTTTCCTCCTTCCCAGTACGCAGGTCCATGCCAAGGTCTCCGGGTTTCAAACCCTGCTCAGCCTGCCTCAAGCCGATGTCTATGGGAGACCCCCCACGACTCTTGTCTGAAGTGCCTGGAGGAATCCCATCAACCAGATAAGTGCAGCATTTGTAAGGCATTCAAGCCTCGGACAAAAAAGAAGCGAGACTTTCATTTGAAGCAGTTCCTCATGGAAGCAGCACTTAGCCGGGCATCCTCGGCCCAGCGCCGTCGGTGCGAAGCATGCCTCTGCCGCCAGATCGACCCGGCACCGGCAAAGACTCCCGACACCGGACATTTCCGGCATCACTACCAGCATGGCACCGCTCGCTGTCTCCAGGAACCAAGAAGCAGCACAAGCAACCTGCTGCTCCTGTACAGTTGCCGGCACCGCCGATACCCCCCTTGGAGCAGCATCCCGTGCCGCCCTGCAAAGGCTCCAACTCCGGCGCCATTGAGTCCAGTGCACATAAGCTCCCCGGTGCGTACCGTGGTCGAGCTCGGCCTGCCTTCCACCCCGGAGACTTTCTCCACTTCTCATGACCTGATCGCGCTCACTGAGCTGGGACCATCACAACCTTCAGTACCGCTGGTGTGGGCTGTTCCATCGATAGGCAAGCCCTCCATGATGCGCCCTCCATCGCAGAGCGAGAAGGGTTGGCACTGATCTCGGTCCTGGTCCACGTCACTGTCCCTAATGCCAATACAATCTGGCTGTCTCCGGCGTCTATTCCTCCCACTGCCAAGGGGGTGGAGAGAAAGTACTTGATCCGCTCCAAAGACTACGAGTATTTGTACATTCACCCCCAACCGTGCTCCCTCGTTGTACAGTCTGTTAATGAGAGGGAAAGACACAGTCAACAAGCTCCCGCGCCTAAATCCAAGGACGCTAGATGCCTGGATCTATTCGGGCGCAAGATCTATTCGACTGGTGACCTACAACTCAGGGTGGCTAACCAGCAGGCCCTCTTGAGTCGGTATAACTATAATACCTGGAACTTGATGGGGAAGTTTAAAGAGCTGGTTCCTCAGGAGTCCAGGGAGGAGTTTGGGGCCTTGCTGGAGGAGGGCAAGAAAGTAGCCAGGACATCCTTGCAGGCCTCAATAGATGCGGCAGACTCGGCGGCTAGGACTCTAGCCTCGGGCGTAGCTATGTGCCACATCTCGTGGCTGCAGGTGTCCGGTCTTCCACCGGAGCTGCAGCAAACAATTCAGGACCTGCCCTTTGATGGCCAGGGGCTATTTTCAGACAAAACTGACTCCAGAGTCTGAAGGACAACCGGACCATCATGCACTCATTGGGCATGCATATCCCAGTGATGCAACGTAGGCCCTTCCGACCCCAACTGCAGCGCACCTACCCTAACCCCCAGCCGAGACGGGACTTCTCCAGAAAACAAAGCCGCGGTGGTAGGAGGAGGCCATCTGGTCCTCAGACTGGCCAGAACCAGGGTCCCCCAAGCCATCGGTGGGGCCCAAGCAAAACTTTTGAAGGTGCGCCCGAGGGCGGAGCACCAGTCTCCTTTCTGGATCCTGTCCCACCTTTTACCAACTGCCTCTCCTATTTCCTCCCTGCGTGGTCCCGCATAACGTCAGACCGCTGGGTCCTACACATGGTGGAAAGTGGATACCGACTTCAATTTGCTTTGTCCCCCCCCCCTTCCCATCCTCCCTGTCCCTCTTCAGGGACCCCTCTCACAAGCAACTCCTTCCACAGGAGGTGCAGATGCTTCTGGCTATTGGAGCTATAGAGGAGGTTCCAAGGGAACTGAGGGGCAGGGGGTTTTACTCCCGCTACTTCCTAATCCCCAAGGCAAAAGGAGGGCTACGGCCCATCCTGGACCTGCGCGGACTCAACAAATTCATAGTAAAGTTGAAGTTCCGCATGGTTTGCTTGGGGACCATTATTCCTTCCCTGGATCCTAGAGACTGGTACGCTGCCCTCGACATGAAGGACGCGTACTTCCACATAGCGATCTACCCACCTCACAGGCGCTTCCTTTCCTTTGTGGTCAATCAACGACACTTCCAGTTTACCGCCCTCCCCTTCGGCCTATCCACGGCACCAAGGGTATTTACAAAGTCTATGGCTGTCGTAGCTGCCTCGCTCCGTCGACATCGGATCCAAGTGTTTCCGTACCTCGACGACTGGCTCATTCGGGGCTGCTCCAAGCTCCAGGTGCAATCTCATGTTCCATTTACCATGAGCTTGTTCAGACAGCTGGGCCTGCTGTTCACTGTCGAAAAGTCCACTTTGCAGTGACCCAAAGAATAGACTTCATCAGAGCAGTTCTGGATTCAAATCTCGCCCGGGCGTGCCTACCGCAGGCCCGCATCCAGTCCATGGCGACCATCATACAGGGCCTCCAAAGCTTCCCGACCTCGACAGCACGCACATGCCTCGGTCTACTGGGTCACATGGCTCGGTGCAGCACGTACTCTTGGGTAGCAGAAAGCCCTCTACTAGGTCCACCAATCTGGCCAAGTGGAAGTGTTTCTCCTGCTGGTGTGCCCTGAGCAATACTGCCTCTCTGGAGGTGCCAGTACCTACCATCTTAGACTATCTCTTGTCCTTGAAACAGCAAGGCCTGGCGATTTCATCCATCAAAGTACACCTAGCAGCGATTTCTGCGTTCCACCCAGGCGAAAATGGGCGCTCGGTTTTCTCCAATCCCATGGTCAGCAGGTTCCTCAAGGGATTGGAACGTCTGTACCCGGAAATTCGGCATCCAGCGCCTATGTGGGATCTCAACCTCGTCCTATCCAGGCTCATGGGTGCCCCGTTCGAACCGATGGCCACTTGCTTGCTCCTATAACTTTCCTGGAAAACAGCTTTCCTCGTCGCTATCACCTCGGCGAGATGCATGTCGGAACTTCGAGCCCTCACGTCGGACACACCGTATACGGTGTTTCATGAGGACAAGGTGCAGCTGCGACCACATCCCGCCTTCCTTCCTAAGGTGGTGTCTGCCTTCCATGTTAACCAAGACATCTTCCTTCCGGTCTTCTACCCGAAGCTGCACGCTTCTCAGCAAGAACAACAGCTGCATTCCCTAGACGTTCCCAGGGCCCTCACCTTTTACATCAAACGAACAAAACCTTTTAGGAAGACGATCCAGCTGTTCGTAGCGGTGGCAGACCAGATGAAGGGCCTCCTGGTCTCCACCCAGCGCATCTCGTCCTGGATCACATCATGCATCCGTGTGTGCTATGACTTGGCTGGTGTCCCAACTACACACCTCACTGCCCACTCTACTCGAGCTCAAGCTTCATCCTTCACCTTCCTGGTTCATGTACCCATACAGGAGGTCTGTAGGGCAGCAACTTGGTCATCAGTGCATACCTTTGCTTCCCACTATGCGATAGTGCAGCAGTCCAGGGGTGATGCTGCATTTGGTTTAGCGGTCCTTCACTCCGCGACATCTCATTCTGACCCCACCGCCTAGGTAAGGCTTGGGAGTCACCTAATTGGAATCAATATGAGCAAGCACTTGAAGAAGAAAAGATGATTACTCACCTTTGTAACTGTTGTTCTTCGAGATGTGTTGCTCATATCTATTCCAAACCCGCCCTCCTTCCCCACTGTCGGAGTAGCCGGCAAGAAGGAACTGAGGGGATGCTAGGTCGGCAGGGGCATATATCCGGTGCCATAAGGGCGCCACTCCAGGGGGAGCCTCAGCTGACCCACCGCGTGTTGCTAGGGTAAAAATCTTCCGACGATCGTGCATGCGGCGCGCGCACACCTAATTGGAATGGATATGAGCAACACGTCTCAAAGAACAACAGTTACAAAGGTGAGTAACCGTCTTTTCCTGGTAAAAGCCCTGCACTTATTACTATTGTTACAGTGGTATATAGGGAAAGAGTCGATCTTTTATGTGACAAAGATCCAAATTCTATAGGTCTGTATTGTTTAAAATCGGAGACTTAAATTGTACCTGTAAGTTAACTGTAAGCCAATTCCCATCACTGGGAACAGAAGTAATATTTTTATTTGTGTTACAGGAGCACCTATAGGCCCAAACCCCAAGATAAGGGCCCCATTGTTCTTGGGGCTCTACATGGACAGAGTCATAGACAGTCTGCCCTGAAAAGTTTACAATCTAAATAGATAAGACTTATTGTTGTAATGTATGGCTGATCCAAGTGCAGTCCCATGTAGTAATCCAATGCAGAGGTCCTAAAGATGTTGATCAGTTGGGCTATATCCACATCAGAGGAATGGTCAGACATATGCAAATTAAAAAGTATTTTTTACATTACTACTGCTATTTAGGAATCCAGAAACACTCCCAAATTTCAGACCATGTCAACAAAATGCATATATCTCGCTGCAAAAGCAGGGACAGATGTTAGTTCACCATACCTGTTAATAATATCTAATAAATAATTTCTGGGTTTACCTTGTGCCAGATTGCTCTCATCCACTCCCCTTGACTAATCCTTGGGAAAGCAGGGAGTCTGTACCATTCAGGCCTGAGCCTTGAATCATCTGTGAATTAATGCCAATGCAATCCAGATCTCTTGACAATTTCCCCCAATGCATACCATTTAAATTGAATACATCGGGTGATCGAATAGAACCCTGTGAAATTGCCAGTAAGGCTGATGAGCAATTGCTCAGCAATATCTTTTCACAATTCTATTTAAGGTAACATTGCAACTACTGAATTTTATCCCAGTTAGATTCTTCAAGCAAATGAACAAAACATTGTGGCCAATAGTATCAGGCTGAAGACAGCTCTAAAATAATCATCCTGGACACCTAACCTCTCTCCAAGACTGGAAGAAAGTAATCAACGATTGAAGCAAGTGCAGTCTCAGTTCCATGCCCAGAGGAAAATCGTATTGACATGGATCAGAGAAATTGGAGAATTCCAGATTGTTTCTCTACAGCCTTCTTAATAACCTGCCCATAAACAATAATTGTCAAGGTTGTCACTATCCACATGACTTCCTGAGCATGGCTAAACTGCTTGCCTAAGGAGAGCTAATTCCTTTTCCCAAAGAAAACATTAATGAACAGTCAACAGTAGGTCCAAAACCCTTTATCAGAGTTTATTAATAACAGGGGAAATGGTTCTATCTGCTAGAGATGTGGCTGAAACTCCTCCAGCACATTAGAAATCTTGCAAGCAAAACTGGCAAAAATTAGACACTATGTTAGGAATATAGGAATTATCAGGAATATAGAAATTGCTTCTGACAGTATACATTACCAGATGCTTCATATTAGACAATTATGGAATATGGGATAAATTTGATTTGTCCCCGCCTAACATGGATCAGCTACCATGGATGTAGCCAGTGTTGTTAGAATCCAATCAGTTATGTTCACAGTGACTAAGAAGCAGAAGTTCTTTGCAAATAGAAACTGTCTGATTTAATCAGCCACCTAGAATTTTTTTGCAGTTCAAGACTTTCTAGATGCTACAGTGGAGGTGAAGAAAGTGCTTTTCTCTTGTATCTCAGCCATGGCATAGGATTTCAAAAACTCTCTCTGCTGCAATCAGTCAGACTCAGAGTATGATATTCACCACTGGCTCTTTGATTTCATCCTTACGTGCTTGCTCTCTCTCTAAACCCTTCATTCCCCCAGGTGATCTGTGAAGATAGTATATACAGGTAGGGGAATTCAGCGGACAAAAGACAATCATATTTAGTCACTAGGGTGTTAATAGAGTGGCCCTCAGATATATGGTAAATCTCTCATAGAAAATTCAAACCTAATTGGGTCCACCAATCTGCTTAGGTGGATCTAGGAAAGAGGTACTCCAGTCCAGGAGCAAAGATAGCTTTGACTTGAAACTGAAGAAGGCAGCATGGTCTCGTTGTTTAGAACATAGCACTGAGATTCAGGAGGCCCGATTTTTGCTCTAATTGTCCACTTACTAGGATATTTAGACTTAATTTGAGGAGCTGGGTGTATGCTACTGTATTCTATGTAGAACACAAGAGGCACTGCTGTAAACTTTGTTATGCATATCCTGTTTATAACATAATCTCTTTTTGGGATGTCATAGAATTCTTTTGGGAAATGTTGGGTGGATGTAGATCCTTGTTTGATTGCTAAATTAAATGTTTGTCAATTTATGGCTAAAGATTCTCTTGATGCAGGCACTTTGACACTGTTACTTCTGTCATTTTCTAGTTCTAGCTTTGGGAAAGTGAGTGCACTCACTTATACAGGTGTGTTGCTTTGGCCTATGCTAAATTCCAGTTTTGTGTTTTTGTTGTTTTGCATTGTTGCTTTTAATTTACTTATATGAGACCAGTGATTTTGTGTGTGTGTGTGTGTGTGAGAGGCAGGATGGTCCAGTGATTAGGGTGCTAACCTAGTACATGGGAGGCTTTGGTCCTATTCCCTGCTTTACCGCAGCTTCCTCTGTGACCTTGGGCATATCACTTAGGCTATTACCTCAAATTGATTTCATGGTGAATCTGGGCCTTAGTGTCTCTGGCCTGGCTTTCTAAGTTTTGGGGGAGGGATAGCTAAGTAGTTTGAGCATTGACCTGCTAAACCCAGGGTTGTGAGTTCAATCCGTGAGGGAGCAATTTGGGGATTTAGTTGGGGATTGGTCCTGCTTTCAGCAGGGGGTTGGACTAGATGACCTCCTGAGGTCCCTTCCAACCCTGATATTCTATGAAACTGTGTTTTAAGCATTACATTAATTATACTGGAAGTAACTTCATAAATCCCAGGGAATATAAAAATTATTATGCTATAAAGTAGGGGGGCATCAGGAGTACCCATTCTTATTCTCCCTCTGAAACGGATGTATAACTGACAGAAATGTCAGTGGGAAGTAGCACGTGTGTAGCAATTGGCAAATATATTCCATTTGAAATTTCAAATGTTTTTGTGGTTGTGAAATTCTCAATTTCACAATGAAGAGGTATTGAACATTTTCTGCAAAAATATTGTAATTTTTTAGCTCAGTTCTAACTTCTTTACTAACTTTTGTGTCTGCTTAAATCCCAGGAGATTAATATAAATGCGCCAAATGTTTTAATCCAGCCATTTTATGAAATATTTAAATATGTAACTATGTAATAAAGTATGTGAAATGGGTTACTGTTGTCAAGATAATGTATACCCTCAACAGTTCTCATACTTACTAATTGACCAGAACACTGAGGGAGAGATTGTACCCAGATACAGCAGGGGTGGGGAAGGGCACAAGAAGCATTTCTTCTACTTGCACCAACTGCATAGAGTCCCTGTGCTTCCCTGACTTCAGAGAGTGCTCCTGCGCAGCACCTCCAGGAGCACAAGCCACCCCAAATTTAAGGGTGGGGAAGTAGAGGGGGCTGTGTGCGCTAGCCCCAGGCAGGAAGCTGTTGGGGTGCAGAAAGCATGCCCAGCACTTAGACACACTGCAATGGTAATGTTTTCCGTGCACATCCTGAAGGTCTAGAAGATATTGTGCCTCTACAAACTCCCCTTGGGACGCAGTTGAGCCTCTATGATTTGGAATTCTAAAGTTTGTCTGTTTTATCCAAACCTCAGGTTGCCAGATACCATACAGAAGAGATCAACTCTTCTTTTTTATGCATTTGTTAGTGTGGTACAGTACTTGGTATTTCTTAATGTTATTTTAATGTGACTAACACCATTCAGATGTAATAAAACTTGGATTAGAAATTCCTGTGTAACAGTACAGTAACTTCATAATGTTAAATAGTAAATGTGCATTACAAGAGAAAATATAATAAATCAGTTTGGGGGCATAAAGATTATTTGAAGGCCCTGGTAAGTGTGCATAGGTTCAAAGAAAAACATTGAAATTACTCTATGGCTAGATTCCAGCAGCAGAAAATGACAACATGTGATCGTTGTTTTCTTATAAGTCATGACACTGAAGGAGTTTACAGGAGAGTAGTCAATAGAGCCATGTTTAGAAAGAGCTGCTGTTAAGGTAGTTTGATGAAGGGAGGCAAGTTTCCTAGAGCATTGTTTCTGAAAAGGAAATGTTTAAATGAGCCAGGAATAAAACATTGGTTTTGCTTGAAGACAGGCAGGGAAAATCCTTGTGTTCATTAGTATCACAAATCATTACTCTGTACAGAGTTTTTGTCCAAAGAAAGGCAAGATAATAAGTCTTTTGACCGCTATATTTAAAAATAGTTTGGCTTCTGTTAGTCATTGTTCCTTCCCCAAAATAAATGGTTTTATATTTTAACTCTTTGTGTTTCTTTGAACTAATGCCTAAGAAAAATAAAATGTAACAACTTTCTGAATAAGAACATCTAAGAAACTAAGGCATGGTCTAGAAAATACAGCATTATGTTAAAGATATACAGTGCATCTATGAGAAATGCAATCTTAAATAAAATAGCAGAGATATTGGTTTTTATTTTATTGATTTTGAATAGTCTACTTTACTTGTACCTTGAAAGTTAGATGAACGTTAATCTATGAGCATTTATGCTATTTTCACTTATTTAAACATCTATTCTGTTCACTTTTTAATTTTTGTTTTTAAATCATTTTGTTATGCTTGATAAAATAAATTTTTCATTAAAATAACTTTTAGAAGTATATTAATTGTAAGTAATGATTATAGAACAGGGCTGTGCATAGATTAAAATAACAAGGAAAGATTTATCATATATTGCTTTAAATATTTACATGACAAAATAAATCACTTCTCTTCTTTTTATAAGGTTGATTACTGTTTGCTTATCCAGCTCGAGCACTATTGCTTTTACTCCGTTTGATTCTAAAATTTCAGTAAACTTGAAAATATTTGAACTACAAAGTATATTATGAAAAATATTTTTACTTTATAAATGATTTAGTACTGCAAAGCACTTATTTACCTAACAGTGTTATCTTCATATACTAATTGAAAATATGTTGCTTAATTCTGTACTGCTGTTTAAATGTGAATAGATACAAAAATGTAACATACCTGGTAAATGTGGCAGTCCTTCCAAAAGCAGTGATAATCCACCTAAGAGGTTTATTTCAAATTTTTTAATTTTAAGACAGTATTAACAAACTTGTGTTGAGTGCTGTGAAATTGAGAGCGGGCATTACAAGAAAAAATTCAACTTGAAAAGTTCCTGATCTGCCTGGCACCTTGGATGATACTTGAGTAAACTGCTTCTACAGATTAGCCCATCTTAGTACTGAGGAAAGACATTAAGACTTGTTACTACTCATATGGTTTTCATCACTGCTTGTATCACAGCCAAAACTTCTAACTTAACTCGAGACGTCTAGTAGAAGACTTGGTAAAACCTAAAGTTTAATAATGGATGGCACCTGGCCATTGGAAGTACAGTGAAGTCCATTCAAATCCATTCTTGATATCAGAACAAACTTTTTAAAAATAATTTTTCAGTGCATCATTCCTTATAGAGTGTGGCATTTACCAAAATGTGAACACACATCCATTCAAAGAATAAATATTGATGATGATCAGCAAGTTATCAAATCTATTCAAAGACTAAAGCTGTAAAATTAATACATTGCTTATTCTTTTATGTAATTGTATATAGATAAGACATCTTACTTACAGTAAATGCCTAGCAACAGGCCAAGTGTATACCAGACTTTCTGATTAAAAGCCTACATTATATTATTAAATACAAGTAGGGTGACCAGATGTCCCGTTTTTATAGGGACAGTCCCATTTTTGGGGACTTTTTCTTATATAGGCACCTATTATCCACCCACCCCCTGTCCCATTTTTTCACAGTTGCTATCTGGTCACCTAAATACAAGGAACAAAGTGTGTGCGTTGTTTAAAACAGTAATTTTTTTTAGCAAGTTTCAAGGATGGTGGTCATTAATGGGAACATTGGAATAAATACCTATTGCTGGAACTTGCTTATGTTAACATGAGTCCAGTCTTTAGTTGCAATATGTAGTTGGGGGGGAGGGATAGCTCAGTGGTTTGAGCATTAGCCTGCTAAACCCAGGATTGTGAGTTCAATCTTTGAGGGGGCCATTTAGGGATTTGGGGCAAAAATCAGTACTTGGTCCTGCTAGTGAAGGCAGCAGGCTGGACTCGATGACCTTTTGAGGTCCCTTCCAGTTGTAAGAGATAGGTATGTCTCCAATTATTAATATTAATGTTATAATCGTGATTGGAGCTATAAGTTTAAGCTAGGTCCGTGAAAAATAGAAACGTGTTACATTATTCATACTACAGCATCCATACTAATATAGTTAGAAGCAGGGTTATATGCTGCTTATCTTTATCAGATTGTCTATTTAAAGTGATATGACACTAATGTGAGTTGCCTATACTGCAGTTTGCATAGTCAACGTAATTAATGGCTTATGTCTCTAGGTTTAGGACAAATTCAGGATTTTCATTTATCCAGTTTTATAGATGTTACTTTGTCATTACTAATGTAAATAGCGCTTTTTTATGTTACAATTCCGATAATCTTGCAAGAGGAAAAAAAAGATTAAAAATTCTAGTTCCTTTCCATCCTGATAAAATGTTTGGATGGCAAGGAATTATAAGTTCATGTTGATGACATGTTGATAAGGTTACAGATTTGTTTCAGTAGCACTAGTTATTTTGTCTACTGTATTTTTAAGGGGGAAAAGAAGCAGATATGCTACACTAACATTTCCAATCTGAAGTTACTGTACTAAAGAAAATAAGGCTTGTGTTGCTCATTGCATTGTTCTTTTTTGTATGTTCCAGATTGACTAGGGTAGATGAGTTATACACCTATTATGGATCGGTGTTTCCCAAATAGTGAAATTACTTTCATTAACAATCAAAGTCCCATGCCAAAAGTTCAAAGATACTGCTTTTAATATTTCAGATGTGTAGTTCTAGATTTCAAAATGCTATCAGCATTAGAACAACCTTCCTAAGGAAATATGTTGCCTGTGTATTGAATGACTTTTTTTGCATCCATTTACTTGAACAAATTTGGATAAAATTGCTGTAATGAAGTCTGTCTTATCCCTTTAATAGTAAAAGGGAACGTGTGGAGGTAGTAGTTTGGATAGGAGGAATGTAATTGCATCTTTCCCCCCCTTTAATAATGGAGGGTTGGGTAGGGTGATTCTAGTTGAAATAGTTTCAAAATTATGAAGAGACTTAAATTCTAAAATAAAATATTTTATAATCACCTTTGCAGTCAGCTGACTGCCAAATTCTGAACCTCAGATTCTCTATATTTTATGCAATTTTTGATGACATCACAAAAATGTAGTTCAGGGAATCCCAATATGGGAAACTAGGCTTTGGGAACGTAATCATATTCTTTCAAAAATTTACAAAATCTTTTACAATTTACTATAAAACTAACTAATATTGCAGAATTCTACAGCAAGGACACCGTCTCTACTTTACTTTGCGGTTTGTTTTACAAGACATGTAATAAGCCAGCAAAGTAGGACAGCATAAATGTTTTGAATGCAAGCCTGAATAGCCAAATTTATGGGTTGCTATTAGCAACTTATTTTCTTGATGATGTTCAAGTTACAGCTGCAGTTCACATCAACAGATCTCTTAGCAACCTGCCTAAGAATATTATTTATACTGCAGAGAGCAAAATCACTCACTTCTTAGCAATGAATAGTAAAAGCAGTTGACTGTAATGGTTCAGTGGTTCAAAAGGACTTTGTAGATATATTTATTGATGCTGTTTACCTTGCACAAGAAGTTTCAGATACATAAATAAATTTTCTTGGCTCTTCATGAGCAACTAATCTCCCTGCTATGTACAAGTTTGTTTTTCGACTTAACAAAATTACAGTAAAATGCCAGTTTTCTACTAGCTTGTTAACATCTGAATTCAATTACCTACTGTTTCCTTAATTTTTAACTGTATATATTGAAGGAAGCAGCCTCACATCCAGTGGGCATTTTTCCATTAGCTTACTCCTCTCATTTAGTACTGCAATTTAAAAACATTGACTCAGCTGTTTTATATTCTGTCTGACAACTCAGAAGCTCTAAATAATGTTAATTTTAGAAAATAAATGTTGATTTCCTGAACCATAGTTATCATTTAACAACTGTAGAGAAAATGTTACCTACCTTTTTAACTGCAAGATTTGAACTCTTGAAGTGAAAAGTGATCTTGTTGCACTTTGTTAATGTAATAGTTAAAGTAAATTGTTTCCCAGCATCAAATTTCATTACATTGCTGAATATCCATTTTATGAACAAGGATTTATTTATTTTTTAAATATCCTGGTGTAAAACTAGAGATGTGAAAAAAATAGTACCTCTGATAGAGTCGTTATGACTCTTTGACATTAAGTTACATGGAAGAGATGGTTAGTGTAGAGGAACTGGCTCCTAGAAGTTTCCTAATCAAGGATGATTTTTTTTAATACTGCCTCAAAATGTAGTCCATATTTTTAATCACAAATGAGATTATCAGACAGTCAGACGGTTGCTTGGCTTGTTCTTAAGCAATTAACTTAATTTATTAATTTCAGTTAATGACACAGCAGGCTATTCATATAAAATTAGTATATTCTGTAAAACAAATGCTACTTTTATCAATAGACTAACTTCTGATTGGATGAAGCACAAACCAAGACCAGTATATAATGCAATCAAAAGACAGCTTTCTAGTGTTGAGAAATTACATAACTGCAGCTGTGGCATAGAAACTTTGTTGGACACATTTATTTGTTGTATAATAAAATCAGCGCTATAGAATGTGGCCATGATGAATATTTTTTCCTTTAAGAGTGACTATATTTGGTTTCTGGATATGTATCATTAGAATTATGTTGTCATATGTCCTTAAAACCTTCCAGTATGTTTGAATTTTGTCTTTTTTGCAAAGCTTGTATACAAGTCTTAGTGGAAGGCAAAATAAGTTTTCATTAATGTCCACTGTTTATAAAGGTGGTTTACATGAAAATGATTAATGTAACTCTTGACTATACAGATTCTCTCTTGGAGACTAACCATGGCATTTTAATAACATGACATATTCCTTTTTTGCTGAGAAGCCAGTACATGTTGAATGCAGTCATATGTTTTGGTTTTAGTTAAGTTCTGGGCTTTCTCAAGTTTGACCACACTATTTGCACTATTTGAATATGGAAAGTTTATTCTTCCACTTCTGTGGTTCATCTTGATTCTTCACTCTCTCTCTCTCTCTCTCTCTCTCTCTCTCTCTCTGTGTAGATGTGCAAAGTCATTATGTTTGTTTAATTTTATGTATACAACAAACATAAATTTATTGCATCAACACTTTATGTATGTGTTAATGTACTCAAACCTTTTTTCTGAAAAGTTGTTCTAGCATCTGACTTATAAACTAAAATATCTGAAACCAAAAATAAACGTGGTCTCACTTTACAGCCTGAAGCCTTTCATCTCTACCTTTAATTATCAACATGTTGAAACTAAATAGTGTATGATTAATATCTTAAAATATGCCCGTGTATTGTGTTTTTGAGCATGTTCGTAAGAGCTGTAAACTCAAGCGTACAGTAACGTGACCACATGATTTTCAGACATGCAATTAACCAGAACAAAAAAGTTTTCTTCTTTAATTTTTAAGTGTTAATGAAAAGTGATAGTTTTGCAGTGTGTGGTCCACTGGTTAGAGAGGGACATAGGAGTCCAGAGACCTAGGTTCTGTTTTTTCTGTTGACATCCTGTGTGGGTTTAGGCAATGTATCTTAGATTCCCCAATTGTAAAATGTGGCTATTGGTCTTTTAAAATTGCTTTGACAACATTTAGTGAAAGGCACTATGTAAATGCATATTTGTATTATTACTTCTACAGAAGGTACAGGATGAGCAGTGGCAATGCAAATTGTCAACAGTCTCCAACTGTAACTTGGAGAGGCCAGATAAAGAGGTCTGTAAGTAGTTCAGTCTCCATGCCTAATCAGTTGCTGGTCTGTCTGCTGATACTGCTTACAAACTTTCTCATTATGAGAATTTTTTTTGTAATATGGATACTTGTCCACTATAAATGAACTGAGAACACAATCATGCTCACATAGATAATTTAATAGTTGTAAAGATGATGTCTACCTGGGACAGCAATGCACACTAAAGGAGTATGATTTCTAAAATGCACTAACATGTTGCGCACTAATTTGTCTGTGTAGACCCTGCTGGTGCACACTAATAGTTCCCTCATGCACTGTTTGAAACAGTACTACATTAAAGTACCAAGTAGTGTACCTTACAAATCACATTCCATTATTGTGCATAGCTGCACCCTGTCGACAAGCCCTGAGTAACTACATCTTTTGACCTGGCCTGAAGTCAAACCACCGACTTACTGCTGAAAGGCTCCACAACCTGTGTCAAGCTACTGAGTCTGACAGTTACTAGATTCTAGGAAAAGTTTTCTGTTTTGAAACACAAAATCAAGCTAACGCTGCACTTCCTTGTTAACAAAATAAACTAATTTAAGAAGTACAGGAGTACTTGTAGCACCTTAGAGACTAACAAATTTATTAGAGCATAAGCTTTCGTGGGCTACAGCCCACTTCTTCTATATGCATCCGAAGAAGTGGGCTGTAGCCCACGAAAGCTTATGCTCTAATAAATTTGTTAGTCTCTAAGGTGCTACAAGTATTCCTGTACTTTTTGCGGATACAGACTAACATGACTAATACTCTGAAACCTAATTTAAAAAGTAAAACTCTCACTTCCTCAATATATGTATGATGTTCTTGCCATATCTTTTTTTGCGTCAATGATATGACAGGGTAGTTGACAATGGATCTGTCTACATGAGTCTTTGCTACAAAGTCCTCTTGCTTTCAGTTCTAAGGGCAATATTTAAAGCTATTTTTTATTTGCATTGGCTTGGAAGTTTTAAGAAAAAAATGTCTATTCAAACCCATAGATACTTCCATGATTCATTGTACAACAGCAGTAAAATAGATCAAAGCCTTTGCTTAGAGTAATGTTAAAAACACTTGTTCATCAAGCTACAAGAGATGCTTAAATTCTCTGTTTGCAATGAACCAATTTTTCATTCTGGGGCGTGTGAAGGTGACGCGTGGGGTGGTACTATATGGTCTCTTAATGAGTGTTTTTTTCCTCTTAAAAATAAATTAGTATGTTAGAAGCTGGCATCTCTAAACTAAAATAGTTATAGTTTCCATTCCATTTGTGTGAAATGTCATTAAAATTACTTTTAGAAACAGAAAAATGTCAGACTTATAACTTGGCATTGTTGTAAACATCATTTATTGCAACTTGCATGTTTGTCTCCAAACATGTTTTGTCAAACCTATCATCTGTTTTTGGAGAAGCTGAGTTTTTACATTTCTTTCAGAAGGTGAGCATGTAACATTTAGTAGGTTGCTTTGTAGGATCTCTTCTAAACCAAATTTGTTGAAAGATACATGTTCTTATTATGGAAAAGTTTACATATAACTTCAGGAAATATTAATAATACACAGGAAGGAATTACCTCACTAAATTCATTCTCTGAATTCTGTTTTACAAAGCATATGAATGTTCTCACTTAGACACGTATTCTCAGAACAATAAATAAATTATAAAATGCTTGGTCATGGAGAACAAATGAAGAAGAGAGTTTGGGCAGTACACTACTAGCCTAAGTGACAGAGTTCCATAAGATTAGTGCTTCTGGTTTGACATCTGCTAGATGAATAAAAGAGAAATTCAAAACTCAACAACAAGTTCCCGAAAGACATAAAAGGTATTCTTAAATCTTTTATTGGCATACATACAGACAGATTGGAGGATTGGGCCAAAAGAAATCTGATGAGATTCAACAAAGACAAGTGCAGAGTCCTGCATTTAGGATGGAAGAATCCCATGTACTGCTACAGGCTGGGGACCGACTGGCTAAGCGGCAGTTCTGCAGAAAAGGACCTGGGGATTACAGTGGCCAGGAAGCTGGATATGAGTCAACAGTGTGCCTTTGTTGCCAAGAAGGCTAGTGGAATATTGGCCTACATTAGTAGGAGCATTGCCAGCAGATCGAGGGAAGTGATTATTCCCCTCTATTCGGCACTGGTGAGGCTACATCTGGAGTATTGTGTCCACTTTTGGGCCCCCCACTACAGAAAGGATGTGGACAAATTGGAGACAGTCCAGTGGAGGGCAACGAAAATGATTGGGGGCTGGGGCACATGACTTATGAGGAGAGGATGATGGAACTGGGCTTATTTCAGAGTGGTAGCTGTGTTAGTCTGTATCAGCAAAAAGAACGAGGAGTACTTGTGGCACCTTAGAGACTAACAAATTTATTTGAGCATAAGCTTTCATGGGCTAAAACCCACTTCATTGGATGCATGCAGTGGAAAATACAGTAGGAAGATATGTATGCACAGAGAACATGAAAAAATGTCAACTGTTGTCAACTGTTGGAAATGGGCCATCCTGATTATCACTACAAAAGTTTTTTTTTTCTCCTGCTGATAATAGCCCATCTTATTTGATTAGTCTCGTTATAGTTGGTATGGCAACACCCATTTTTTCATGTTCTCCATACATAAGAGACTGGTAAACCTGTAAAATATATTCACTTTCTCCATCCATTCCCGATACATTTTCTTCAGCTTAAAAAATAATGGTTGAGTCCACTATAGCCATAACAGATATGAATTGTTTAGTTCAGGTAATAGAGGCTCATCATTTTAGATCCAGAGGGTTCTAGATTCAATCCCTTACTACAAGTGACCCACCGTGGGATGTTGCATTGCAGCTGTATTCCAGCATGTCTATAAGCTTGAAAAATGTCACAAGGGAATATAGAAAAACTTCTAGATTTAACGCCTATATAAAAGGTAACACACAATGCCAAAATAGATTGTTAGAGATCTTTGTATATTTTTATAGACTTTTTAATGTCAGTACTTTAAGTTTTTGGTTTCCCTATTTTGGTAACTATAAAAGTTTGCTAGAGCAATTTTGAATGGATTTTCATACTTACAAAAATGCACAAAATAATATGTTACTTTCACCACTCAATTGGCATCATTCATGTAATCTGAAAGAAACATAATTTCAGGATTACATATTAAATGTGTGTATGGTTTGGAAAATAAAATTCCTTGTTGCTTTATATAAACTATTTGATAGCTGATGGCACATATTACTGAAGGAATAATTTCCATTTGTGTTGCTAGCAGTGATATTAAACAGTTTTGATATTGGTCAGCAAGTATATGTACAATGAGTAATCTCTGAAGAGGTGAGCGAATTATACCACTTTTATAGTATGTGAACAAATTATTCTTGTTGCAATAAGACTGTTTCATGGTTTCATGATAATGAATGTGAAATGCATTATAAATACTGTGAGTAATAAACTGTCTCTTCATCCCACATAAAATAAAATAATAAAATATCCTTTGCTCAGAAAGTGAGAGAGCAATGGATTAAACAGACCATTTTCTGGGACTGTAATTGTTCCCCTGATGGATAACATTTGTTAACACAGTAAATTTGAGAGATGCACTTTTAAAGCTATTGAGTAATAATGCAACTCAAGTACTCAAAGTAAATGCCTGCTAAATGATGTAACAACCGTATGCTTAGTTCTATGAAGAAGAAAATATGTGGTTGTTTTTTGCCTGGTTTCTCTTTTGCAGCATTGATGTGGAATTCTTTTTATTGAGTAGGACATTTACGAAGAGAATCATGTTCTGGTGCTCAAAGCTTATTTGGGTAATACAGTGTTTTGTGATTGCCAGGAGATAATGAGTGATGTGTCCCTAAATATACTATGTATTATAACATTTTTATAGGATGGAAACTAACTTACGATTTTGAACAATTGGGTTAAATATTACTGATATAAATTATATTTTATTAAGATGGTGGTGTCTTACAAGAGAGGCTGAAAATGCTTTAGATGTCTTTCTTCTTCCCCCCCCCCCCCCCCAAAAAAAAAAAAGATGCCTCAGGGAGTTAAGCACCCAACTCCAACTAACTTTCAGTAGGTGATCAGTTCCAAGCTGTTTTAGATGTATTTGAATATCGCAACCTTATTTTATTATAGTGTTAGATCTACCCCAGAGCTTACTGAAAAGAAAAGGAACAAGCAAGTGTGGAGGTTTTGTTAACTTTTTTAAAATCTGAAAGTATGTTAAAATGTAGCAATGACTGTAAGTCAAGTTATGATTGTAGATTGAATAATGTCTCCAAGTATGAGACATTATTACTAATTATGACTTCAACATATAAGATAAGATAAAAGGGCTAGTTGTTCTACTACTTGAACTGTACTGATTTGAAACCTTTATAGCTAAAGTGGTGCAACCCCCTAGTGTGGACACAGTTATACCAGTATAAAGGTTCTTTCCCCCTACCAGTGTAAGTGTACTCGCTGGGTATAAACACAGTAGGGGTTGTACAAATATAGCTATTTTGATTAGGACCAGGCCTAAACATCTGTCATTAGGTGGATTAAGTTGCCCGTTTCTCAAGCTTATAAATTGTCCAGTCTACACCCTGCTGATCATAGTGCTATGTATTCTGTCAGGTTTATGGTGATTTCACTGGCTGACACACATAGAACCCCTATAAGATTTCCCAAGTAACTACCTGTTTATTGGCATGTAATTTCTTTGTGCACTACAGAATTGCCTTCTTTTTGCAGTAATGCCTACCAAAATCAGTGGATATGAAAGAAAATGCCCTCCCCCTCCTGGTTCATTGTGAGACATATTTGATCAGATCAGCATGGGGTAGATGACACCTGGGGTCCTCAGAAGAGAGGGGCAGGCTCAGCTGCTCCAGAGCCACCTTCTCTTACCCGTCCCCCAGATCACACATGGAGATCCCGCCTGACCGGGAAGTTGGAGCAGCAGAGGAGATTTCTCCATCTTTCTCTCACCCATTAACTAGGCTATGGCGGGGAAGGGAGAGTTGATTGTCTCCTTCACTATGTATGAAATCATCAGGGGTGGGCATGCAGCAGTCTTTCTGTGGTATTTGCTTCCCGGAAATCTAATGGAGGTTTAGTTTCATACACCATTGTTTCCAAGAGGCTGTGGGTCTGATTGATAACAATTGATAACCAAAGAGGAATTTTTCCCTTGGGGCAAGATTGCAAGGTGTATGGTGGATTTTTTCACCTTCCTTGTAGCATTCTGGAGGCCCGGTTTTAGTTTTAATGAGGAGTGAGGACAAGAATTTAAAAGCTGTACATTTATAAGTGGTAATTTTCTTGCAGCTGGTGTCCAGTGTGCATGTGAGGCTCAGAGGAATCAGTTCCCAGAGGTAAACATGAGACATGGGAGATAACTAGTGGACAGATATATAAGCTACAGGTGTCTACCACATAAGCAGATGGAAATTGTCATAACTGTGAGGAAGTGTGATGACTATTATATACCCATGATACATTTAGCCTAAGCTGCGCTATGTATGATATTGGTTGTATATTTAGGAATGTTTATAATAATTTGGAAATGATTTTAGAAGTGAGTTCCCATATTTAAAAGAGCATAAAAATGGATGATTATGTGGGTCTGTGAAATAGTATTCTAGGGGGAAAAAAGGGTTTAGGATTGTAAATGGGCTTATGAACATATTAATGGGTTAGAATGTCTATACCTATAACTAGTAACCTTGATGGGAGTTGTGCATATCTACACACAAGATTTCATAATTGAGGATTTAATATGTGGCGGGGTTTGGGAAACTGACTTAAAAAGGTGTCAATATTGGTATTTCCCGTCCACCCTTTTTTTTAGATTAGCTACTGGAGTCCTTTTTCCAGTTCATTTACCTGAAAGGAGAGTTGTAAGCCACAGTTTAAACAGTCTGCTAGTTAAATTACAGAACTTGGGTGAAAGTGATTCTTTACTAGTGCCTTCTGAATTTATGATCTAATAACACTGTATTTTTAATACATTAAATCTGTATTTTATTCATTTCTTTATCATATTAATTTATAGGCATTTCTATGGTGCTCAACACTGTAGTGTCTAAATACCTATTTTAATTTATATTAATTTCTATCCTCAAATGCCTATTCTCAACTACATTTTGTGTAATACTGCTTTTTTAGAATATGGACTATTTTGAAGAGAACATTTCTATATTTCTTAAAATTATAAAATCTTAAAAATTGCTTAGATACATTTAATGTTAATCTACAAAGTGGTATTAATCTGCAAGTATTTTTATTCCAAGAGCATAATGAGTACACATACAGAAAATTGTAGGCTTTGTATGTAACAACACTAGAATAAATTTATACTTCATTGTGGGAACTTTTTTTCACACGTACTGAAGAACCTGAAAGCAATTCATAGGGAAAATATATAAGAGCTGATCTGTGTTTTCCAAGACGAGTCTTCTCAGAGAACTAATATCTGACCACAACTGTAGAAATATTGGCTATTCAACTGCACTGTAGAGCAAAACAAAAACGTCATTGTTAAAATAGAAGAAGGAGAGAGAATACATTAGTCCAAGAAAAATCTGTTCTATCTTTATTTCTTTTAAAGCAGTTTCTTCAAGAGCTTAGGGTTGTCTGTCCCATTAACTTTCACTTTCTAGTCTCCCATGTTCCCTTTTGTTAAAAATTTTCACTGCATTTAAAGGGACACTGTCAATTTGATTTTTATTTTTACATTGACAATATAATAAAAAGATTCTGAAAGTGCACCTTTAAATTAGTCTCTCTTTTATTTATCTGCTTCCTTTTTTAAAGAAACTTGATAGAGGTTTGCTTTTAACTGCTCCTATGCTGGTGTTTTTGTTGGTGTTTTGCACCAATCCAGGAACAAACATAGGCCAAACACACTAATAACAGACATGCTTAGTGTGACGGGGCCTCTACTCACTGGCATCTCCTTCTGGCCGTTCTGGGGAATAGTTCACCAAGTTGACACCTTTTCCTGCAGTTGCACACCGTTCCTCCGCCTCTATCTGCTACCCCTTTCTCGCTCCAGAAGCTGCTGCCCTCCAGCTAGGTCACTATTGTGGTTTCCCATTGTGGCATAGGTGAAAAGTCTCTTCTCACAAATAGGTTCAGGCAGTCTTCCTACTCGCTGCCTTGCCGGTGCCACTTTTCCAGTGGCTAGTTGGGGAACCTGGGCCCATCCTTTATTCTGGGTTCAGGCTCAGGGACTCTCTAGTCAGCAGTCAAGGTCTGTTGTACTGTGTACCTTGCTGCATTTCTCTGAGCCCTTTCCTAACCTTCTGGCTCTCCCCTCCTTTTCTGAGTCTACTAGTCCTTCTAGTTTGCTGCCTGGATGTGAGGACTTACAGAAAAGTCCAAATTGAACATGATGCCCAGGTTACAGAGTGACAGACAGGATGGTGGTGTTGTCCACAGTGATCAAGAAAGGACGTAGCAAAGAGGGCCTTCTGCTTCGATTTATATAAAATCACTCAGTGTTTGAATATAAATGTAGGGAGAACATTGTCATTGAATTTTACCTTTGATAATTGTAGAAGAGATCGAAACATAGGTTCTTAAACCCAAATAGCCATACTTGCTATTTTAACTTTGCAAGCTGTTTGGTGCTTAGATTGATGTAATAAAACTTCATTTAATGTTTGTAGAACATATAAAAAGTTCTAGGGGGGGGGAGAGATAGCTCAGTGGTATGAGCATTGGCCTCCTAAACCCAGGGTTGTGAGTTCAATCCTTGAGGGAGCCATTTTGGGCAAAAATCTGTCTGGCAATTGGTCTTGCTCTGAGCAGCGGGTTTGACTAGATGATCTCATGAGGTCCCTTCCAACCCTGATATTCTATTATTAATATACCTAAATACATTTTGATCAGACTTTAACATACCAGGTCCTGTTGCTTAGATGGGAAAAGAGATCTGTTGAATAAATTTATGAGAATTCTGTGATTGACATCCTCACTATTTCTAGACAGAAATTTTGATACAGTATATTTTATAATAGTTTGAGCCTCGCAGAAGTTGTTGACCTCATTGAACCAGAGATCTTATTTCACACATTCTCTGTTTTTTTTTTCCATTCAAAATGTTTGGATGGTGCCAAAGGAAACAAAATCACAACTTTTACCCTTGGGATAGTGAGCATTGGATTTATTGTTAGCTAGCTGCAATAGAAGGATAATGTTACTTAAGAAATGGTCACAAGGATGTGTAACACATGTCGAAAGGAAGTGGGAATGTACGTGTTTGGGAACGAGTCTGACAGTTAAGTATATTATCAGTGCTTGGTTTTGTTTGATTTTCAAACAGATATTTCATATTTTGCCTAGGGCTGTCAATTAATTGTAGTTAATTCACACAATTAACTAAAAAAAAATTAATCACAATTAAAAAAATATAACAATAGAATACCAAAAGAAATGTATTAAATATTTTTGGATGTTTTTCTACATTTTCAATATTGATTTCAATTACAACACAGAATACAAAGTGCACAGTGCTCACTTTATATTATTCTTTTTATTACAAATATATGTACTGTAAAAATGATAAACAAAACAAATAGTATTTTTCAATTCACCTCATACAAGTACTGTAGTGCAATCTCTTTATCGTGAAAGTGTAACTTACAAATGCAGATTCTTTTTTTGGTTACATAACTGCACTCAAAAACAAAACAGTGTAAAATTTTAGAGCTTACAAGTCCACTCTGTCCTACTTCTTATTCTGCCAATTGCTAAGACAAACAAGTTTGTTTACATTGACGGGAGATACTGCTGCCTGCTTCTTATTTAAAATGTCACCTGAAAATGAGAACAGGCATGGCACTTTTGTAGCCAGAGTTGCAAGGTATTTACATACCCGATATGCTAAACATTCGTATGCCCCTTCATGCTTCGGCCAACAGAGGACATTCTAGAGGACATGCTTCCATGCTCATGATGCTCGTTAACAAAATGCGTTAATTACATTTGTGACTGAACTCCTTGTGGGAGAATTGTACATCTTCTGTTCTGTTTTACCTGCATTCTGCCATATATTTTATGTCAGTCTCGGATGATGACCCAGCACATGTTCATTTTAAGAACAGTTTCACAGCTTTTCACTTTCACACTTTGACAAAATGCAAAGAAGGTACCAATGTGAGATTTCTAAAAATAGCTACAGCACTTGACCCAAGGTTTAGGAATCTGAAGTGCCATCTGTCAAGGCTGTATCCCCACTTTGAACTTTAGGGTACAAATGTAGGGGCCTGCATGAAAACTTCTAAGCTTAACTACCAGCTTAGCTCTGGTCCGCTGCCACCATCCCAAGGCTAATTTCCTTCCCTGGGTAGCCTTGAGAGACCTTCACCAATTTCCTGGTGAATACAGATCCAAACCCATTGGATCTTAAAACAAGGAGAAATTAACCATTCCCCTCCTTCCTCCCACCAACTCCTGGTGAATACAGTTCCAACCCCCCTGGGATCTAAAACAAGGAGAAATTAACCATCCCCCCTCCTTCCTTCCACCAACTCCTGGTGAATACAGATCCAACCCCCTTGGATCTAAAACAAGGAGAAATTAACCATTCCCCTCCTTCCTCTCACCAACTCCTGGTGAATCAAGATCCAAACCCCTTGGATCTAAAACAAGGAGAAATTAACCATTCCCCTCCTTCCTCCCACCAACTCCTGGTGAATCAGATCCAAACCCCTTGGATCTAAAACAAGGAGAAATTAACCATTCCCCTCCTTCCTCCCACCAACTCCTGGTGAATCAGATCCAAACCCCTTGGATCTTAAAACAAGGAAAAATCAAACAGGTTCTTAAAAAGAAGGCTTTTAATTAAAGAAAAAGTAAAAATCATCTCTGTAAAATCAGTATGGAAATTAACCTTACAGGGTAATCAAACTTAAAGAGCTCAGAGGACTCCCCTCTAGTCTCAGGTTCAAAGTACAGCAAACAAAGATAAACACTCTAATAAAAGGTACATTTACAAGTTGAGAAAACAAAGGAAAACTAAGACGCCTTGCCTGGCTATTTACTTACAAGTTTGAAATAGGAGAGACTTGTTTAGAAAGATGTGGAGAACCTGGATTGATGTCTGGTCCCTCTCAGTCCCGAGAGCGAACGCACTCCCAAACAAAGAACACAAACAAAAGCCTTCCCCCCCCCCCCCCCCCCAAGATTTGAAAGTATCTTGTCCCCTTATTGGTCCTTTAGGTCAGATGCCAGCCAGGTTACCTGAGCTTCTTAACCCTTTACAGGGAAAAGGATTTTGGAGTTTCTGGGCAGGAGGGATTTTATAGTACTGTACACAGGACAGCTGTTACCCTTCCCTTTATAGTTATGACACGCCCCCCAAATCACAGATAGTGTTGGACGTTCGGTTCCACACTGGCTGTGATTTCTTCCTGGAGTTCTAGGAGAAAACAGAGTTAATAAGACACATGTACCTTTAGACATACTACTGATTATATAAAAACTAACAATATGTTTCATTTTAAGAACAATTGTTAACCAGTTAACTCTGGGAAACTTTCCCGGGAGAGTGCATCAGCCACTTTGTTAGAAGCTCCCGAAATGTGTTGTATTTCAAAATTAAATTTTGGAGAGCTAAACTCCACCGAAGAAGTTTTTTGTTATTTTCCTTGGTGGTATGAAGCCACTGTAGCGCAGCATAGTTTGTTTGTAGTTGGAAACGCCGTCCCCAAACATATGGGCGTAGCTTTTCCAGCGCATACACAATGGCGTAGCATTCCTTTTCGCTGATTGACCAGTGGCTTTCCCTCTCAGACCGTTTCTTGCTGAGAAACACGACAGGATGGAATTCTTGATCCGGTCCTTCCTGCATTAAAACTGCTCCCACGCCTCGCTCGGACACATCTGTGGTTACTAGGAACGGTTTGTCGAAGTCTGGAGCCCTTAGCACAGGGTCAGACATGAGTGTTGCCTTAAGCTTAAAGGCCTTTTGACACTCATCAGTCCACTGAATTGCATTTGGCTGTTTCTTTCTGGTTAGGTCTGTTAGCGGGGCGGCGATTTGGCTGTAGTGGGGTACAAATCGCCTATAATATCCAGCCAAGCCTAAGAAGGATTAGACCTGTTTCTTAGACTTTGGAACCGGCCACTTTTGGATAGCATCCACTTTGGCCTGTAGGGGATTTATAGTTTCTCGACCCACCTGGTGCCCCAGGTAAGTTACTTTGTTTTGGCCTATTTGACACTTTTTAGCCTTAACAGTTAGTCCTGCCTGCTGGATGCGCTCGAAAACTTTTCCCAGGTGCTCCAGGTGCTCTGCCCATGAATCAGAAAAGATGGCCACATCATCGAGGTAGGCAACTGCAGATTCTCCCAATCCCGCTAGGAGACCATCTACAAGTCTTTGGAAGGTGGCGGGTGCATTTCGCAACCCGAAAGGGAGTACATTGAATTCATACACCCCTGCCTGGGTGACAAAGGCTGACCTTTCCTTAGCGGGTTTATTTAGTGGTACTTGCCAGTACCCCTTGGTTAAGTCTAAAGTAGAGATGAATTGGGCATGTCCCAATTTCTCCAATAGCTCATCTGTGCGTGGCATTGGATAGTTGTCAGGACGAGTTACAGCATTTAGCTTACGGTAGTCCACGCAAAAGCGTATTTCCCCATCTGGTTTGGGAACTAGAACCACTGGAGATGTCCATGCACTATTAGAGGGGCGGATTATACCCATCTGTAGCATGTCCTGGATCTCCCTTTGTATAGCAGTTTTGGCATGAGGTGACTCCCGGTAGGGTGGGGTTCTAATTGGGTGAGCATTACCTGTGTCAATGGAGTGGTATGCCCGTTCGGTCCGTCCTGGAGTGGCTGAGAAAATTGGTGCAAAGCTTGTGCACAGCTCCTTGATCTGCTGTCGCTGCAGACGTCCAAGGGTCGTGGAGAGGTTCACCTCTTCCACGCCACCATCCTTTTTTCCTTCGTAGTAGACACCTTCAGGCCACTCCGCGTCATCTGTTTTTTGGGCTGTAAACTGGCAAACGTTTAATTCTCTGGAATAAAAGGGCTTAAGAGAATTAACATGGTATACCTTAGGCTTTATGTTGGAGGTGGGGGAGGCTATGAGATAGTTAACAGCTCCTAGGCGCTCCTGGACCGTGAATGGTCCTTCCCACAACGCTTCCATTTTATGGGCCTGGAGCACCTTTAAGACCATGACTTGGTCTCCTACTTTGAAGGACCGTTCTCTGGAATGTTTATCATACCAGGCCTTTTGCTCTTCCTGAGCATCCTTTAGGTTTTCTTTAGCAAGGGCTAAAGAGTGTCGGAGGGTGTTTTGTAGGTTGCTTACAAAGTCTAGAATGTTAGTTCCTGGAGAAGGCGTAAACCCCTCCCATTGCTGCTTCACCAACTGTAATGGCCCCTTAACCTCGCGGCCATACACAAGTTCAAATGGTGAAAACCCTAAACTGGGATGTGGTACAGCCCTGTAGGCGAAAAGCAACTGCTGCAACACTAGGTCCCAATCATTGGAGTGTTCATTTACGAATTTACGTATCATGGCCCCCAAAGTTCCATTAAACCTCTCCACCAGGCCATTGGTTTCATGGTGGTAAGGTGTAGCAACCAAGTGATTCACCCCATGAGCTTTCCACAGGTTTTCCATGGTCCCTGACAGGAAATTAGTTCCTGAATCTGTAAGGATGTCGGAGGGCCAACCTACCCTGGCAAAAATGTCTGTTAATGCCTGGCACACACTTTTAGCCCTGGTATTGCTTAAGGGTACTGCTTCCGGCCATCGGGTAGCAAAATTCATGAAAGTCAGTACGTACTGCTTTCCTCTGGGTGTCTTCTTTGGGAAAGGACCCAGAATATCCACAGCTACGCGCTGAAATGGGACCTCAATTATGGGTAGTGGCTGGAGAGGGGCTTTAACCTGGTCTTGGGGCTTTCCCACTCGTTGGCACACCTCACAGGACCGGACATAATTAGCAACGTCCTTGCCCATTCCCTCCCAGTGGAAGGACTTCCCCAACCGGTCCTTGGTTCTGTTCACCCCAGAATGGCCACTGGGATGATCATGGGCTAAGCTCAAGAGCTTTACCCGATACTTAGTGGGAACTACCAACTGTCTTTGAGGATGCCAGTCTTCCTGGTGCCCACCAGAAAGAGTCTCCTTGTATAAAAGTCCTTGTTTTACCATAAACCGGGATCGGTTAGAAGAGCTGAGAGGCGGTGGGGTGCTCCGCGCCGCCGCCCAAGCTTTCTGAAGGCTGTCATCTGCTTCCTGCTCGGCCTGGAACTGTTCCCTTGATGCTGGAGACATGAGTTCCTCCTTGGACTGTGGACTGGGGCTTGGTCCCTCTGGAAGCGATGCAGGTGCTGGGGCTGTTTTCATTGACTGTGAACCGCTGTCCGCTGGTGCACTATGTGGTATCTCAGGCTCTGGCTGAGCCTCTTGGGTAGGGTTATCTGCTGCTTCTGCCAGGTCAGGCTCGCTGGTGCCCTCTGGCATTGGAGTTGTAGACGGGTTTGCAAGCGCTGGACTCAGTGCTGGCAATGGTTCTGGTGCTGGTTGCGTTGCCAGTTCCGGTTCTGGGACTGGCTTTGGCTGGGTCTCTGGGATTGGATCCACTACGGCTGTTGCAGTCGTTGGCAGGGGATCCTGTTCCCCCACCTTTGTCTGGGTCTCTGGTAACACAGACGGGGCCCTGGTGGACGGCTCAGGAACAGGGATGGGGGTGAAAGCTTGCTTAGCCTGGCTGCGGGTGACTATTCCCACCCTCTTGGCTAGCTTCACATGGTTGGCCAAATCTTCCCCCAGCAGCATGGGAATGGGATAATTGTCATAGACTGCAAAAGTCCACATTCCTGACCAGCCCTTGTACTGGACATGCAACGTGGCTGTAGGCAAGGTTACCGACTGTGACACGAAGGGTTGAATTGTCACTTTAGCCTCCGGGTTGATGAATTTGGGGTCCACTAGGGATTGGTGGATAGTTGACACTTGTGCCCCAGTGTCCCTCCAAGCGATAACCTTCTATCCGCCCACTCTCAAGGTTTCCCTTCGCTCCGAGGGTATGAGAGAGGCATCTGGGTCTGGGGATCTTTGGTGTGATTGAGGTGTAATGAACTGTAATCGGTTGGGGTTCTTGGGGCAGTGAGCCTTTATATGTCCCAGTTCATTACATTTAAAACATCGGCCTGCTAAGGTATCACCGGGGCGATGTTGGTTGGTGGAGACTGGTGTGGTGGGGTGAGAAGGCGTCTGGGGTTTCCCTTGGGATGTGGGTGGGGCCTTGGGTTGTCCCCAGTGGTAAGGTTTTGTTTCGGCTTGCCCCTTCTGATATTCGCTCCAACTGCTACTATTTTTTTTCTTTTCTGCCACCTCCACCCATTTGGCTCCAATCTCCCCTGCCTCAGTTACAGTTTTGGGCTTCCTATCTAGGATGTACCTTTCTATTTCCTCAGGAACACCCTCTAAAAACTGCTCCATTTTTACTAGGGAAAGCAGATCTTCCAGAGATTTAACATTTGCTCCTGATACACAGGCATCACAATTTTTGTCAATGTGGTAGGCATGCCGGGTAAATGACACATCGGGTTTCCACTTTAGGGCTCTGAACCGCCGACGGGCATGCTCGGGTGTTAGCCCCATTCTGAGTCTGGCCTTGTTTTTAAAAAGTTCATAACTGTTCATGTGTTCCTTATGCATTTCAGCCGCCACCTCTGCTAAGGGTCCACTGAGCTGCGGCCTCAGATCTACCATGTACTGGTCTGCAGCGATGCTGTATCCAAGGCAGGCCCTTTCAAAATTTTCTAAGAAAGCCTTAGTATCATCGCCTGCCTTGTAGGTGGGGAATTTTCTGGGATGGGAAGTGGTACCTGGAGAGGGGTTGTTGGGATGGGCTGTTGTATCTGGCTTAGCCTTTGCTACTTCCAGTTCATGCTTCCTTTCTTTTTCTCTCTCCTCCATCTCTTTTTCTTTCATCTCCATCTCTTTTTTTTTCAGCTCCATCTCTCTCTTGTGGGCCTCCTCTTTGGCTTTTTCTTCTCTTTCTCTCAGCTCTATCTCTTTTTCTTTCAGCTCCATAGCTCTCTTGTGGGCCTCCTCTTTGGCTTTTTCTTCTTTTGTAGTCATTTTCCTGTTTTCTTGTGCTGGGTCACCCCCTCTGCAGTTGACTGAAACTGGGAAGCTCTCAGCTCTGGCTGCTGCTGAGTTAACAGAGACTTTCTAACTAGCTACTCCCGAGGATGTAAAAAGAAAAAAAAAAAAACAATTCAGCTTGTAAATTCCTATTACCTTTGTTTGCTCATTTGAACACTTCTCTTAACAAAGGACCTTGTTAAAAAAAACTTAACACCTCTGCCTTCAGGCAAGGAGAGAGAAGATATGCATCTATCTACCTCCAGCTCGGCTTTCCAAGCAGCTAGAAGGAAAAAAAAAATCTCACTGGCTTTTGGGTTTAAAATGATCCCACCGCTCTGCCACCATGTCAAGGCTGTATCCCCACTTTGAACTTTAGGGTACAAATGTAGGGGCCTGCATGAAAACTTCTAAGCTTAACTACCAGCTTAGCTCTGGTCCGCTGCCACCATCCCAAGGCTAATTTCCTTCCCTGGGTAGCCTTGAGAGACCTTCACCAATTTCCTGGTGAATACAGATCCAAACCCCTTGGATCTTAAAACAAGGAGAAATTAACCATTCCCCTCCTTCCTCCCACCAACTCCTGGTGAATACAGATCCAACCCCCTTGGATCTAAAACAAGGAGAAATTAACCATTCCCCTCCTTCCTCTCACCAACTCCTGGTGAATCAAGATCCAAACCCCTTGGATCTTAAAACAAGGAAAAATCAATCAGGTTCTTAAAAAGAAGGCTTTTAATTAAAGAAAAAGTAAAAATCATCTCTGTAAAATCAGTATGGAAATTAACCTTACAGGGTAATCAAACTTAAAGAGCTCAGAGGACTCCCCTCTAGTCTCAGGTTCAAAGTACAGCAAACAAAGATAAACACTCTAGTAAAAGGTACATTTACAAGTTGAGAAAACAAAGGAAAACTAAGACTCCTTGCCTGGCTATTTACTTACAAGTTTGAAATAGGAGAGACTTGTTTAGAAAGATGTGGAGAACCTGGATTGATGTCTGGTCCCTCTCAGTCCGGAGAGCGAACACACTCCCAAACAAAGAACACAAACAAAAGCCTTCCCCCCCCCACCCCAAAAAAGATTTGAAAGTATCTTGTCCCCTTATTGGTCCTTTAGGTCAGATGCCAGCCAGGTTACCTGAGCTTCTTAATCCTTTACAGGGAAAAGGATCTTGGAGTTTCTGGCCAGGAGGGATTTTATAGTACTGTACACAGGACAGCTGTTACCCTTCCCTTTATAGTTATGACACCATCCAAAATCTGAGAGGGACAAGATGTGGAGCATGCTTTCAGAAGACTTAAAAGTCTTAAAAGAGCAACACTCAGATATGGAAACTACAGAACCGGAACCACCAAAAAAGAAAATGAACCTTCTGCTGGTGGCATCTGACTCAGATGATGAAAATTAACATGCATTGGTCCACTCCGCTTTGGATCGTTATCGAGCAGAACCTGTCATCAGCATGGATGCATGTCCTCTGGAATGGTGGTTGAAGAATGAAGGGACATATGAATCTTTAGCGCATCTGGCTCATAAATATCTTGTAGCACCGGCTACCACAGTGTCATGAGAATGCCTGTTCTCACTTTCAGGTGACATTGTAAACAAGAAGCAGGTAGCATTTTCTCTTGCAAATTGTAACCAATCTTATTTGTCTGAGTGATTGGCTGACCAAGAAGTAGGACTGAGTGGGCTTGTAGGTGCTAAAGTTTTACATTTTTTTGTACATAATTCTACATTTGTAAGTTCAACTTTCATGATAAAGAGATTGCACTACAGTACTTGTATAAGATGAATGGAAAAATACATTTTTTTGTTTTTTACTGTGAAAATGTTTGTAATAAAAAATAAATATAATGTGAGCACTGTACACTTTGTATTCTCTGTTGTAATTGAAATTAATATATTTGAAAATGTAGAACATACAGGGGGACATACCAGAAGCTGGGCTAGAAGAGAGCTAATATCCGTTGCATCTTTCTAATCCATGAGTATTTCTTCATGAAAGAAGCTGTTGACAGGTTCAGCCCTTCTCTTTTTCTTGTTCCCCATGATCCTGGGAACTATGCATGCCTCCGTGTGTTTCATCTCTATATGTACTGGCCTATTGACATCATGCCCTCAACCAGTTCACACTGAGACATAGATTCTAGGACTGGAAGGGATCTCGAGAGGTCATCGACTCCAGTCCCCTGCCTGCATGGCAGGACCAAATACTGTCTAGACCATCCCTAATAGACATTTATCTAACCTACTCTTAAATATCTCCAGAGATGGAGATTCCACAACCTCCCTAGGCAATTTATTCCAGTGTTTAACCACCCTGACAGTTAGGAACTTTTTCCTAATATCCAACCTAGACCTCCCTTGCTGCAGTTTAAGCCCATTGCTTCTTGTTCTATCCTTAGAGACATGGCCCTCACTGCCCCCATCTCCTTTTCATAGAATAGCAGGGTTGGAAGGGAGCTCAGGAGGTCATCTAGTCCAACCCCCTGTTCAAAGCAGGACCAATCCCCAACTAAATCCCCAAATTGCCCCCTCAAGGATTGAACTCACAACCCTGGGTTTAGCAGGCCAATGCTCAAACTACTGAGCTATCCCTCCTCCCCCCCAAAAAAAACTTAAAAAGCCAGGCCAGAGACAGTAAGGCCCAGATTCCCCTCTTCCACTCATAAAGGATGATATGTAAGAAACTTTGTACTATTTTCTGATAAATGCTTTTCATGCTTCATTAACATAGTCCTTTCATACACCACTATTTGATGTGCAGTGTTTATTATATTGCTGTACTGAGCTTCTGTTAACAGTGAGTGCTATTTATACAAAATTCCTTCATGGTTTTTAGTTATGTAAACAAATGCGAACTAGAATGAGATCACTGAATACATTTTTCACTTGAGACATGAGCAAGATTTGATCCTACTTTAAACTGACAAATATTTTATAAGAATTTTATCTTTGTATTTACATTTTTGACAGCCACTTTTCAATACCTCCATCTTACCAAAATCTAAGAATTTGCCATACTTTCTTTGTGTCAGATATTAGACAGTTAAGAAATGTACTTAGCAACCAAGTGTGAATGAAACAGAAATGTCAGCTGCAGGTTTTATTTGTTGGTAATTTAATTTGTTTAAAATAACTGCTTAACATAGAAAGTCAACATTTATACAGTGTACGGTTTTGTTGGCAAATTGCAAATTCTTCTCTTACTGCATTAACTATGAAAAAGTATTTTCTTATGTCTGTTTCAACTGATTAGATGACATTTGCATATGGCATAAATTGACAAAGAGCAATGTGGAAAAAAATGTCATTTCAAACACATTTTAGAAGTTCATTCATGTCTGTAAATAAAAAGGGAAATATATTGTTGGCAGAGGAAATCAGGTGCTCATACTTCCCTTGTCTGATCTTTTCCTTGTTTAACAAACTTATTTGCAATACATGAAAATACTGTATGACTGAGAATCAAAACTCTCAAATTCTCTCAAGTTTGTAAGTATACTATCTATTACATTTTGTAAATTAACACCTATAGTATGAAATTCACCTTGCCATGTTGTCGCCAAGGCCAATACAAGGCTCTTAGCTCTGGACTTAACTATCTTGAATAATTTTGTGTCATCTGCAAACTTTGCCACCTCACTGTTCACCCCCTTTTCCAGATCATTTATGAATATGTTGAACAGCACAATTCCAGTACGGATCCTTGAGGAACCACACTGTTTACCTTTCTCCATGGTGTATGCTGACCATTTATTCCTTCCCCTTGTTTCCTATCTTTTAAGCAGCTACTGATACTGAGAGGACCTCCCCTCTTATCCCATGACTTCTTACTTTGGTCAAGAGCCTTTGGCATGGGACCAAAGACTTTCTGAAAGTCCAAGTATACCATATACTTGTCCACATGCTTGTTGACTCCCTTGAAGAACTGCTGTGGACACAGCAGCAAAATGATGACAGACACGTGTGAAATTAATACCAGGCCACAACTTTTATTAGACTTGAACATGGGGTGCGGCGCTACCTGCCCATCACCCATACTCTCCTATATCAGGCATTTAATTTGTTCCAGTGCAGGTGTTACAGGGCTCCTTACCATATAACCCATAACTAGTGCCAGGGTTACAGGGCTTCTTTTCATATAACTCATAACCTCAGCCTATACCCCAGGACTCAGCTCTCTCTGAGTCTTAGCACCGTCCCCAACCCTGTGAGGGGGATAGAGGGTGCAGCAGGGTAGGGACCTTGGCTTGCAAAGGCCACAAGGTCTGATATCAGCCTACGAGGGCCATAAGGTCTCACCCTATCACATGAGCCCAAGGCCCTTCACCAAAATGCCAGGTCTTTTACCTCTGGGAACCGTTCATTTTAATCTTTTAACCACACTGGAAGCCATCCACAGGGGGGGCACCAGCGACTTGGTTGCTTTACATCCAACCACTCCACCTGGTATCACAATACCTGCCCAATCTATGCCTGCATGTGCCTTAGCTGTATGTCAGCATCTCCATCTGGCAGATGTATTCCATCATCCCTGAAAACTTTTGGATGATTTTAATGGATGTCCCTGTGCTGTATCACTGAATCCCCTTTCTCCAGGAATATCTTGTTGACCCTGTTATTTACCTTTTTCCTAGTCTTCTCCATCTGGGCTGAGTTTGCTCCTAGCCCTTGCCTGTCAGTGAGTGCAGAAGTGGCATGAGCTGATCCCACTGCATAGTTCTTCTGCATGCGAACCACTTTGGTCTTGGAGCCCAGCTGAGATCCAGCTGACATCCTGGCCGCCCTCTTCCAGGCCCAGTACACTATAGTGGGCCCACAAATCCAAACCTTGCATACGCTCTGGATAGCTTCTGAAACAAATAAACATATTGGGTTAATTATGTTTTCCCATTCCCTTACATCTTTTCCTTGGTGAGGACGTAAGTCCTGTAATACCTTGATTTCCAGTGCCTTTAACCTGGTCTGTTTTTGAGTACCTTAAGCACAGGGATATCAGTCCTGCAGACCATTCTGGGACCATTCTGCAGATGCCATAGGCACCAGCCCACTTTCAAAGCACCAAAGAAGGCAACTACAAATGCCACCTTAAATAACATGGCCTTCCTCCCGCAGCCCCAGACAGAGCCTTTGACAGCTTTGTAAGGGTTTCCGATGTTAGGGGTAACCTGTTGTCCTTCTGACGCCCACCCCTCCTGGATCACTTTTCTAAGAGTTTCTTTACTATGAAATGCCCACATGGGATTGAGAAACCTGCCAACCTACTCCAGGTGGACAGGCCCACTAGACAGCAGAGATAGTGTAAGGACTTCAGCCTTAGTGAGTCAAAGGCACCACATATTACACCACCAGCTGTGAATATATGGGTCATCCACAAGGAAGCCCATCCTCGACAGCCCTATGGCTGTCATGAACCAATGTCCCAGAGTTGTTGGGGCATTGCCCACAGAACCCTGATGGCCAAGAGAGCAAGTTCCCAGAATCTGTTGTCCTGAAATCAAGAGAGCGTTGGTAACACCATTATCCGTTCCTGGAACATGCACTGCATAAAAAAGGATGTTAAACCACAGGCAGTATAAAATGAAGGCCCTCACCAGCCTCATTAGTCCTATTTGACTGTCTATTTACAATATGGACCATGAGTTGGTTGCCACACCAGAAAGGGACTTTCTTGTTCTGAAAGGTTTTTTTTCTCCCCAACTAGTGACTTCCACCAGTATAAGAAAAAACTTGAAGAAGGTGATTTTTCTGGACACCTCTGTGCACACCACTCACCTTGAAAGTTACCCCCAAAACCTATACCTTCAGAAGTGTTGGATTATACCTGCAGCTCAGTCTTGAGCAACCAGTCTGAACGCCATATTGAAACATCCATGAACTCTTCCAGGAATCTTTCCCACACTTTGAAGTCTTCCTTCATTTCCCTTGTCATTCTGATAAAACAGTGGGGTTTTCGCACTGCAGAAGAGGTAGATGCCGGATTATCACAAAATGCCTGACTGGGAGCCACAACCCCGGAATGCCAAGTTTAGGTGCCCAAAGACCACCTGTAGTTCCCTCAGAGTAATTTTCTTTGCCCCTGTGAGAGCCATATCAGTGCCATGACCAATTCCAACTTCTTTGTGGGTAACCTAGAAACCCTGAAATGAGTCCAGTTGAATGCCCAGGTATGTTACCCTTTGGGTAGGGCCTGTGGTGAGATGGACCCTGAGTCCTTCAGCTATGTTCTGAAATGCGTGAAGCGTGTACTCACAATTACCTATCCCTAATCTTCTTGCACATAAAAAAACATCGAGATTGTGCAGGAGACTGGCATGTATCGTGCGGTGCAATATGGAGTTGCATCTTTAGAAAACTACTCAGGATACTGAGTGCCCATGGGCATGGCTTTATGACAATAGTAGCGGCCTGAAATCCAAGCAAGTTAAAGTCCCTGTTTTTTCTTTTTTGAGGGATACATTTAGTTTGAGCCTTTATTATGGTATTTTACAATAGTTTACATGCAACCTGCAGGTATTTCACCCTTGTGACTGCTTCTTTTAATTTCAGTTTAACTAGCTTTCTCATTTTTGTGTAGGCTTACCTGGCAGATCACCAGTTGCATATGAACTCACAGAGTGATAATGTGGCCAAAAAAGCTAATGCAATTCTTGAAAGTAGGAATAGGGAGGTTAAATTACCTGTATATTTGGCACTGGCGTGACCACTGTTGGAATACTGTGTCCAATTCTGGTATGCACAATTCAGGAAGGATGTTGATAGATTGAGAGCTCAGAGAAGAGCCATGAAAATTATTAGAAAACATGCATTATAGAGATGGACTCCAGAAACTCAGTTTATTTAGTTTAACAAAGAGAAGGTTAATGGGTGACTAGATCACAGTCTGTAAGTACCTACATGGGAAACAAAACTTGGATAATCAGCTCTTCAGTCTAGCAAAGGTATAACAAGCTCCAATGGAAGTTGAAGGTAGACACATTCAAACTAGAAATATATGGTACACATTTTAAACTGTGAGGGTAATTAAGCATTGGAACAACTTACCAAGGGCTATGGTGGATTCTCCATTACTGGAAATTTTAAAATCAAGATTGGATGTTTTTCTAAAAGATATGCTCTAGTTCAAACAAATTAATTCAGGGAATTCTGTGGGCTGTGTTATACAGGAGGTCAGACTGGATGATTTCAATGGTTCCTTCTGGCTTTATAATCTATGCATGTATTAGAGCTCAGTTGAATGAGCATGTGCCATTTTCTTACCTATCTTTCAGTGTCTGAAATTATGATTGACAACACGACAACCATGTTTTATTTAATCAAACAAGGAGAAGCCCAGTCATTCCCCTCTATGTCAGGAAGCAAGTATGGTTCTGGAGTTAGTGCATTAGAGAAAAAAATTCTTCCATAGACCCTCACCTCCTAGGACTGCAAAAATGCCCTGGCAGATAGTCTAAGCAGACAATTCTTAATGGATCACTAGTGAGAAATAATCATCTTCCATTCATAGATCTATTTGCAATAGAGAAGAAGAAATATTTAAAATTCTGCTCCAGGGAAGGCCTAAGTTCAGCATCCTTGTTGGATGCATTTCTTCTTCAATACAAATGATGTATCCTTACCCTCCTGTCCCTCTGATTCTGAGAGTATTAAGGAAGATCAGACAGGATGGGATCACAGTTATCATAACAGACCAGACCCAGCCTGGACAAGGCAGTTCTGGTACCAGATCTGAAGTTACCATCAGCTCATCCACCGAGACCCTTACATCTCCTGTCAGACTTAAAACCTCAGGACAATGGGAGCATCCACCCTACTCCTTTCAGCCTAATTACTGATTGGTTGACAGAGATGGAAAGAACATCATGTTCTTTTGATGTCCAAAATATGTTGCTCCCAAGTAGAAAAGATTCCTCTAGAATAATTTTGGCAGCCAAGTGAAAGAAGTTGGGGCTGAACAATGTCAGTTATCACCTACTGACTTCCAGATTCCATCTTTCTGTCTCTAAAGAGTTCAGAACTCTCTTTTAGGTCTATCTGCGTACACTTGGGAGCCATAGCCTCAAATTGCCCTCCCATCCAGAACATAGCCTTCTCCCTCCCAATTGTGACCAGATTCCTAAAGCGAATGCTTTCCCCCCAGTTAAGGAACCTCCTCCTGCCTAGGATCTTTATGTGCTCCTAACAGGCATAATGGGACATACTTTAGAGCCCATGGCAACTTGGTCCCTGTAGTAGTTCCGGGGTGGGGCTCGTCCCTTCCTGGGGCGCCTGGAAGCCAGGCCGCCCCGCTACAAAGCGAATAACAGTTCTGAGCTCAGGGCCTTTGTGCAGGGGCTGAGCACACAATTAACAGTCCTGAGCTCAGGGCCTTTGTGCAGGGGCTGAGCAGACAATTAACAGTCCTGAGCTCAGGCCCTTTGTGCAGGGGCTGAGCAGACAATTAACAGTTCTGAGCTCAGGCCCTTTGTGCAGGGGCTGAGCAGACAATTAACAGTTCTGAGCTCAGGCCCCTATGCAGGGGCTGAGCAGACAATTAACAGTTCTGAGCTCAGGCCCTTTGTGCAGGGGCTGAGCAGACAATTAACAGTTCTGAGCTCAGGCCCTTTGTGCAGGGGCTGAGCAGACAATTAACAGTTCTGAGCTCAGGCCCTTTGTGCAGGGGCTGAGCAGACAATTAACAGTTCTGAGCTCAGGCCCTTTGTGCAGGGGCTGAGCAGACAATTAACAGTTCTGAGCTCAGGCCCTTTGTGCAGGGGCTGAGCAGACAATGAACAGTTCTGAGCTCAGGCCCTTTGTGCAGGGGCTGAGCAGACAATGAACAGTTCTGAGCTCAGGCCCTTATGCAGGGGCTGAGCAGACAATTAACAGCTCCGGCCCTGGGTCAGGGCGGGGCAGCAAACCAATAGTCAGTCAGAGGCCCAGGCCTTGTAGCAGGGGCTGGGTCAGTTTGGGTTAGCCCAGGCCCTAGGTCAGGGCAGGGCAGCCAACGGATAGTCTGTCACGGGCCCAGGCCCCTTGGACAAGGAGGAGGAGAGACTGCCACCCGGCGCGGGGTGGCAGGGGGGAACACAGGCCCGCCCACTCCACTGTGTTCCAGCCCGGGGCCCTATCCGCAGCAGTCCGTCTGCCGCGCAGTCAGTGGGGATCCTGACCGCAACACACTGACATGGGTTCGGGGTCTGCTATCCCCGGGCCACTTCCCATCTCCTCCTCCATGGGTACCTGCTCCTCCTGAGTTCCGTCTGCTGGGTCACAGATCATGGGCTCCTCCGGGCCCCGAGCACCAGGTAGGTCTGTCACTCCCTCTGGGCCCTCGGCGGGGGGAAGCTCAGACTGCTCCTCAGGATACCGGGCTCTCGGCAGGCTCGGCCAGTCCTCCTCAGGGTACCGGGCTCTCGGCAGGCTCGGCCAGTCCTCCTCAGGATACCGGGCTCTCGGCCGGCTCGGCCAGTCCTCCTCAGGATACCGGGCTCTCGGCAGGCTCAGGTCCGCGGGAGCTCGGGCACCAGCGTCTGTCCTCTCCCGCTGCCGGCCCGCTACTGAGCGCTGGGGCCTGGCCTTTATACTTCCTGTCCCGCCCCTTGACTTCCGGGGGGCGGGGACAGGCCGCGGTGGCTCCGCCCACTCTGGCGGCTTTTCTGGCTCATCCCTTCCTGGGGCGCCTGGAAGCCAGGCCGCCCCGCTACACGGCCCCCCCCTCAAGGCTGGCTCCCGGGTACCGGGGCCAGACCCTTCCATACCTCCTAGGCGGGAAAGGAAGTCGGCGTTTGCGTGGTCTCTCCCAGCCCGATGGCGAACGGTGAAGGCATAAGGTTGCAGCGCTAAGTACCACCGCTGCAGCCGCATATTATGGTCCTTCATGCGGGCCAACCACTGGAGAGCAGAGTGGTCGGTGACCAAGATGAAAGGGGCTCCCAGGAGATAGTACCGCAGGGCGTCACAAGCCCACTTCGCGGCTAGGGCTTCCTTTTCCACCACGGCATAGTTCTTTTCTCGGGGGAAGAGCTTCCGACTGATGTAAAGGACCGGGTGCTCTTCGCCGCCAACCTCTTGGGAGAGGACCGCCCCGAGACCCACCTCCGAAGCGTCGGTTTGCAGGATGAAGGCCTGCTTGAAATCGGGGCTATATAAGACTGGCTCTTGACACAGGCTTGTCTTGAGGGCTTGAAAGGCTTCGTCACACTCACGGGTCCAGACCACTTGCCGGGGGCTTTCCTTCGTTAAGAGTCCCGTCAAGGGGGCTGCGATCGCCGCAAAGTGGGGAATGAAGCGTCGATAATACCCCGCTAGCCCCAGAAACTGGCGTACTTGCCGTTTCGTGGTGGGCGGGGGGCAGGTCGCAATGGCCTGCACCTTGTCCACCAGCGGTTTCACCTGGCCGTGCCCGATAGCGTACCCCAGATACTTAGTTTCTTGTCGGCCGATGCAACACTTCTTCGGGTTGGCCGTTAACCCGGCGGCCCGCAGGGATCTCAGGACGGCGGCGACCTGTTCCAGATGGTTTTCCCACTGCGGGCTGTAAATGACTACGTCGTCCAAATAGGCCGCCGCGTAGTCTTGGTGGGGGAGGAGGAGGCGGTCCATCAGGCGCTGAAACGTGGCCGGGGCTCCGTGGAGGCCGAAGGGCATTCGAGTAAACTGGTATAGGCCCGTAGGGGTGGCGAATGCAGTTTTCTCCCTTGAAGTAGGATCCAGGGGGATTTGCCAATACCCCTTGCTGAGGTCCAGGGTCGTGATGTAACGAGCTCCACCTAACCGAGCCAACAGCTCGTCTATCTGGGGCATGGGGTAGGCATCGAACTTGGAGATGGCGTTCACACGTCTAAAGTCGATGCAGAACCGTTGGGAGCCGTCGGGCTTCGGTACCAATACGATGGGGCTTCGCCACTCGCTGTGCGAGGGTTCAATCACGCCCAGGTCCAGCATCGCCCGTACTTCCTCATCCACGGCGCCTCTCCGGTGATAAGGCAAGGGTCTGGTCGCGCCGCGAATCACCACCCCAGGCTCCGTTTGGATCCTATGGTACACCAGGGAGGTGGCTCCTGGTTGGGCAGTGAAGGTGTGACGGAATGCTCGTAGGAGGCACCGGGTTTGCTTGAGTTGTTCTTCCGTCAGGGTCTCCCCAAGTTGGGGTTCCTCAGGGTCCCGGGTATGGGCTACCTGGGGCCCTAGCTCGGGCTCTGGTGGGTAGGGGTTAATCAAAAGCCCTTCTCGTTCCCGCCAGGGCTTGAGCAGGTTGATGTGGTACTGCTGTATCCGCTTCTTTCGGTCGGGCTGGTCGATCTCATATGTAACCGGGCCCACTTTCCGGACCACCTCATATGGTCCTTGCCAGCGAGCCAGAACCTTCGACTCACTGGAGGGGAGAAGGAGTAATACCCGGTCTCCGGGTAAGAAGTCCCGTGCTTGGGCGTCCCGGTTGTAGGCCTGGGCTTGCGTCTCCTGGGCGGCTTTCAAATTCTCTTGGGCCCGGTCTCCCGCTTGCTTAAGACGCTCCTGGAGCTGGATCACGTACTTTAAGAGTCCCTGGGCCGGTGACGGGGTTTGCTCCCAAGTTTCCCTCACTAGGTCCAATAGGCCTCGCGGTCGACGGCCGTAGAGCAGCTCGAACGGCGAGAATTTCGTCGACGACTGGGGGACCTCTCGGACCGCTAGGAGCAAGGGTGGGAGTAGCTGGTCCCATCGGCGAAGGTCTTCCGGGGGGAACTTACGGAGCATGTCTTTTAAGGTCCGGTTAAACCTCTCGACCAGCCCATCCGTCTGGGGATGATAGACTGACGTTCGCAGTTGCTTGACCCCCAGAAGCTCACACACCTGGCGGAGCAACCGCGACGTAAAGTTTGTCCCTTGATCCGTGAGGATCTCGCGGGGTAGGCCGACACGGGCAAAAATCTTCACTAGCTCATCAGCGATGGTGCGGGCTGTAATGTTCCGGAGGGGAATTGCCTCGGGGAACCGGGTAGCATAGTCCAACATCACCAAGATGTATTGAAACCCTGCACTGCTTTTGGGAAGGGGCCCCACTAGGTCCATGGCCACGCGCTCGAAGGGTGTCTCAATCAGGGGCATCGGGATCAACGGGGCCTTGGGAGTCCGGGCCGGGGCAGCCAACTGGCAGCGCGGGCAGGAATTACAGTAGTTCTTCACCTCCTGGTACACCCCTGGCCAGAAGAAGCGTCCCAAAATCCGGGCCAGGGTTTTCTCGTGACCGAGGTGCCCAGCCGCGGGGACGTCATGGGCCAACTTCATGACGGACTGTCGATGAGGCCGGGGAACGAGGAGTTGGGTTCGGGTCTCCCCCGTGTGGGGGTCCCGCTCGACCCGATACAGGCGGTCTTGCCGCAACTCAAAGTGTGGCCACTGGGCCGCTCGACCGGGGTCGAGGATAGTCCCATTCGCCATGGCCAATTGTTCGTATGCTCGCTGAAGAGTGGGGTCGGCCCGTTGGTCCCGGCAGAAGTCCATGGTGGCCGAGGAATCCGTCGCCGCCCCTCGGGAAGCATCCTCTGGTTCTCCGGCCGAGCTGGTTGGCTCGGGGGTTTCCCTTTCCTCTCCTTCACTCTCGGGGGTCTCCCCTTCTAGGGCGGGCATGGCCCGCGGGTCGTCTCCTGCGTGCCGGCGGAGGAGTGCTGGAAACTCCGGCCAGTCTCGGCCCAGGATCACGGGGTATGCCAGTCGTGGGGCCAGTCCCACCACCATTGATCGGGTGACCCCCTCGATCGTCAGCTGGGCCCGGGTACTCAGGTAGGGCCGTACGTCTCCATGGATGCACTGCAGGCGAATTTCACCCAATCGGGCGTCAGCCGGGGGACCGAAGCGTTGGCGGACTAGCGTCTGTCCGCAGCCCGAGTCGAGGAGGGCCACCGTCGGGTATCCTTCAAGGACCACCGGCACGGTGATCTTAGCCGCCTGGGAAGGACGGGCCCGAGCCTCCCCTGCACAGACCTGGCCAAAGGTACACTCCAGCCCTGGGCAATCCCGCTGGAGATGGCCGTACTCCCCGCAGGAGAAACAGGGCCCCGGGGTGGCCCGCCCCGTCCGGGGCCGGACGCCAGGGGGGGGTCCCGGCGGACTTCGGTGGTCTTTTTGCCCTATGGGGGTCGGGGTCCGAGCGGGTCGCCCGGGTGCCACCGGGGCCCGAGTCCCACCCTCGGCTCCCCGGGACGAAATCCGTGAATCTGCTCGAGCGGGTGTTCCTTTCTTCTCGGGGGTAGGGCGCTCCGCCCCGGGTGGGGGCCCTCGGAGTCCTGGGCCTATCGGCGTGTCAGCCGCGAGGAAGTCCTCCATTAGGGACACGGCGGCGGTCAGGGTCGCTGGTCGGTGCCGGAGGACCCAGGCCCGCCCCCGTGGTGGAAGAACATGGGTGAACTGCTCCAGCAGCACCTGTTCCATTACCTCCTCCGACGTCCGGTGCTCGGGTTGTAACCACCGCTTGCAGGTTTCCCGGAGTTCCTGAGCCACCTGCCGAGGTCGGGCCCCCGTGGGGTAGGTCAGACTCCTAAACCGCTGCCGGAAAGTCTCGGGGCTCACATCCAGGGCATCAAGAATGGCAGCCTTTACTTGGCTGTAGTCTTGGGCGGCTTCCAACGACAGGCCTCGGTAGACCATCTGCGCCGTCCCAGTCAGGTATGGGGCTAATATGGAAGCCCATAGCTCCGGGGCCCAACCGGCGACAACGGCCACCCGCTCGAAGGTGACGAGAAAGGCTTCGGGGTCATCGCCGGGCACCATTTTCGTCAGCCGGATCGGGGGGCTGGGCCGCGTAGTCCCGGCCGCGCCTCCAGGCTGGGCCAGCATCGCTGCGAGTTGCTGGAGACATTCCCGCTGGAACTCCTGCTGCTGGGTGACCAGGTCTTGCACGAGCTGGTTCCGTTGAGTTCCAAGCTGCTCCATGAGCTGCTGCTGCTGTTGCAGCTGTGCGGCCTGCTGCTCCCTTTGCTGTTGCAGCTGGGCCGCCTGCTGCCGCTCCTGGGTTTCTGTCACCAGGGCCAAGAGCTGGGACAGATCCATGTCTCGGGAGGGGGATCTTTCTCCCCCGGCCCCTCTCTCCCCGGAGTCGAGGGTTCGCGCCCACATCCTGGGCGGAACTCCTGCCTGGCTTGCCACGTGTAGTAGTTCCGGGGTGGGGCTCGTCCCTTCCTGGGGCGCCTGGAAGCCAGGCCGCCCCGCTACAAAGCGAATAACAGTTCTGAGCTCAGGGCCTTTGTGCAGGGGCTGAGCAGACAATTAACAGTCCTGAGCTCAGGGCCTTTGTGCAGGGGCTGAGCAGACAATTAACAGTCCTGAGCTCAGGCCCTTTGTGCA